>NC_141021.1:32505000-32845000 GCF_052040795.2 Danio rerio
ATTGAATCCAATATGTTCTGTTCAGAGAATAATAATATAGGGTCATGTAGATTGTGGTAGTATGGACATTATATCACATACTATTTGATATTATTTTATATTATACTAATAATAGGTTAGTATAAGGTTATTGAAAATAAGCTTCAGATAGTCGAAAAAGATATTTCTTATTTAAATTCACCGCAGTTTTAATTAAGCACTGTCTTGACAAACCTGAAGTATGACGTTGTCTAAATTTAGAATTGATTATTAACATATATTTTTAGACCTGAATATGTTACGAATGTTTTGTTCATGTTAACAAGTTCATTAAAGAGATAGTTTGCCCAAAAATGAAAATGTACTTACTATTTTCTCACTATTTATTCAACTTCTGTTAAACACAGAGGGAGATATTTTGAAGAATGCTAAAAACCTGTAACCATTGACATCCATAGTCGAAAAAGCAAACACTATGGACAACACAATGGTTACAGGTTTACAGCTTTCTTCAAAATATTTCCTTTTTGTGTGTTTAATAAAAAAGGAAATCATAAACTTTTGGAACAAGTAAAAGGTGAATAATGGTGACAAAGTTTTCATTTTTTAGGTGAACTATCGTTTTATTGTTTATTATTTATTTATTTTATTATTGACAGACAATAAAAAATTTTAATTTCAAAAATAAAAGGTTTAACCAGAAGGGTCTTCTGATGCATTGTGTTTACTGTTGTATATTCTGATGATTTAGCTACCTCATCTTGCCTAATGTCACCCTCCCCCATTTCTGTCTTTGATTTAGAGTTTGGATGATGGGCGTCCTGAGAAAGTACAAAAAGCTCCTCTCAGACAGGAAACAAACCTTGCCAATTTCTCCTATCGTTTCTCTATGTACAACATCAATGGTTAGTCTACCCCCCTACACACACACACACACCTCTGATTGCTCAACATTCATTATCACTCAAAATCTCACTCAAAACGCCTCAATCTCACTCAAAACAGATACAGTGTTGTTTTGACATCCATTTAAATGAATTATCGTACAAAATGCCTGCATAACATCAAAATGGTTGTAGTTCTATAATATCTTTCTCTTATTTAAAGTTTGGGGATGGTAGGATTTTTTTTTGTATTTCTGAAAGAAGTCTTCATGCTCCCCCATACTTTATTGTTTTGATTAAAAAGGTAATATTGTGAAATAATAGCTTATATATGACGTTATATAAATGAATGATTCTCTAGCATAATGTCAAAAGTGATGACAAAACAGGTGATTTTACAGCCATTTTAAGATTATACGTTGAACAGCATGAAATGCCGTCATTCTCAGACATTTCCCACTATTTCTCTGTTGCAATCAGGATATCACAATAGTTAACCCCAAAAAAGCCACAGCAAAGCAATCACTGCTGGCATTGCTGTTGTGTTTGCAGGAAAAACGCTGCAGGCATTTCTTTCTTTCTTTCTTTCTTTCTTTCTTTCTTTCTTTCTTTCTTTCTTTCTTTCTTTCTTTCTTTCTTTCTTTCTTTCTTTCTTTCTTAATTTCTTTTCTTTCTTTCTTTCTTTCTTTCTTTCTTTTCACTGAACTAGTCTGCTATAATGAAAATAGGAGACTCATTAGAAACAAACAGATGGCCACCCAAAAAGTCAGGGTTATGCACAAAATACAAACATTCCTGATATGCGAGTCCTATCTTACACTCAATACACTACAATTACTATGGTATAAATACAGCACCGCAACATAAAAAAGAGAGAGATCCACTTAGACTTGTCACTCACCAATTTTATAATGTTTTGATCAACTGTAGTTTGAAAATATGCCAATCTTTTCTCTTCTAAGTGCTTGTTATGCGGTCTCTGTTGCCATCTTGTGAATGGACAAAGTCAACTGCTCTGCTCAGTATGGCAGTCTGATGGGTGTCGATGCGCTGTATCTCAGAAATAATAAATATTTAAAATAGGCACAATCCTTATAAATAAACTACATTCTCGCCTGAAAAATACATTATGTTGTTCAACAGCTGAAATATTGGTCAAACTGTAGTGAGTTTATTGATCTTCTGTCACTCTATATGGGCGGAGTAATACAGAAGGGTGAGGAGGCTGTACAAGTTCTGATATTGCAGAATATTAACATGGCTATCAGTCAATCAGATTCCAGAACCAGACAGAACTGTCATATAAATAAATAAATGTATATAAAAAACATTTTTTTTTTTTTTTTCTGAGTTTTTAACTCCTTTAGCAAAGCTAAATTTATAGCAGCTGAAAGCATGTAATATAATGACATGGTAATCAAGTAACATATCCAATGATTATAAATGTTTAAATATAATGTGTTTTTAAAACACTATTAGCACTTTAAAAACACTTTAGGATTTGGATTAATTTAATGCATATATAAAAATGTATGTTCTGTAAAAGATTAAAAAATATATAATAATTTATTTTAAACCTCACAATTTTTGTCATTTTTAAAACTAAATATGATTAGATAAGATTTCAAATCCTAATGCTTATTTGTTGATCAAGTAACTTGTTCATTTTATTATTATCAGTGATGAAACCCCTGTATATCTATATACATATATAGATTTGGCACTTTTGATTAGTGTGTCTATATTAAAATAAATACTTTCCGAAATAAAATAAAAATTGTAATCTTACTGATCTCAAACCTTTTGGTTGACCTAAACATTTAAATGATCCTCTGTCTGTTCGTGCAGAAGCCATTAATCAGGGTGAGACGGTGGACCTGGATGCTCTCATGGCTGACCTGTGCTCAATAGAGCAAGAACTCAGCACCATCGGCAAACCCATAAGCAAGACCTTGGATGGCAAATCCAAACAAAGGCCTACAGGACGCTCAGCCAGCGCAAAACACAGCGGAGGGGGCAGCAGTGGAGGAAGCACCAGCAGCAGTACCCGAGCCTCACCCGCATCCACTGTTCGGGGTGGCAACAGTCAATCTCGACCCCTGGCTTCCAACTTCTCCCTGGATGACATCACTGCTCAGCTGGAAAAGGCGTCTTTGAGCATGGATGAAGCAGCGAAACAGACTTCTGAGTCTTCCTCCTCATCTTATTCATCTGCCAATCCACCTTCTAACTCACATCATCGGCGAACAGGGTCAGTCGGGACAGTCAGTGACCAGGAAGTGCGTTCTATCGGTCATTCATCCAGGTCAAGCGTCAACTCTGCCTCTGCATCCAGCATGGACTCCCTGGATATTCGAGGACAGGAGAACGAGACTCAGTCACAAAACCAAAGCCAGACTAGCACAGAGGTAATGCACACACAAAGGGGATGTTTTTGATTATGTTGTTCTTTTGAATTATTTCATAGTTGATGCCGCTTTTTTTCCACTGTGAGAAACTGGGAGAGAAATATCAGCTGGGTTTCTGAAGAGTAAGACAACACAGGGAAAACGGAAAGCAGATGTGAGGGCTTAAATATGAAGCACAAAACTAGAAAATAAGTATCTGCAAAAGAAAAGGACAGAGGAACATTTGCTGTCACCATAGAGATAAATGTTTAAATCAGGCTGGGTTTCTTTACTAATGAATGAGGTTAATCTCTACAACAGGTGGAATCAAAATCAGTGGATCTCTAGGTTTGGTAAGGGCATGTTCAGCTTAGCTTAGCTTGACATGAAACTGTTTTGTAGTAACATCATGTTCTAAGACTGGCAGAAAAGTTGCTATTTTCTAGGGTAATAGGTCTAGGAACATGCTCTCATTCTGGTGTACTAGTCAAGGAATTTGCATAGGCATTTGTTGAATTTTTCCTTTCAGATGCCAAATAGCAGAACATTAATTTAATTATTTAAACAAACCACACAATGTGATTATTAGTCTTTGTTAATATTTAACATCCAGATAGCATATCTCCACCTTAGAATTATAGAATTCTATCTGACATTTTTGTCAAAATTGAGTTATTTATATATTCTTATTTAATGACAACTTATTTACTTTATGGGATGTTTTTAATAAGTTGTTTAAATTTTTGTTTAAAAAATAAATGTTACACACATACTGTTTGTTATGGAATGCGAAAAACTTTAAAGCTCAATATCTCAAAATCATTCAGAATGCAGATAGAACCGTATAATTCCAACTTTTTAAGGGGACTATATATTAACCAGTTTTTAGATTGAAATGCTGCGATAGTTGCTGTTAGAAGAAGAAATTCAGAGAACAGAGAGCACATGGTGTTCTATAGTTTTTTCTTCATTTATTTGAAATGCCAGAAGATGGTGTTACCCCAACATATCGATTGCCAAGCAACATTATTTTTATTTTATTTTCCACTGCTCTTTGGTTGATTGCATTGGTCATTATAGAAATGAGCTGCTGCAAGGGTGTTCTTTATTTTGCGCATTGTCAGTAAATCAACTCCAGAACCTTTCACTACCATCAGTGCTGTATATGGGATTGTGCTGATTTGTCCTGTTTAGTAAATCCCAAGAAGTTAATATTAAAGGAATAGTTTACCCAAACCTGAAATGCTACCATTTACTCCTATTTTACTTGACACAAACCAGTTTTAAGTTTTTTCTTTTGCTGAACTTAAAAGAAGATATTATAAAGAAAGCTGGAAACCAGTGACCATTCATTTTCATAGCATTTGTTTAACCGAATGTGGAGGTCAGTGGTTACTGATATCTAAATATCTTTAGCAGAAAAAAAACTCAAAGGCTTGGAACCACCTGAGGGTGAGTAAACCTTCATTTTTGAGTGAACTACTTTAAATAAATCATCAAAATACAGTTATGTGGGAAGATGAAAAGACATTTCATTATCATTTGATAACCTCTTTACAGAGGAATGTTATGATATGCATCAACTTTTTTAATATCAGTACTTATGGCAATGTTCACTCCAAAATTTAAATTCTGTCAGCATTTACTTACCCTTCACTTGTTCAAAACCTATTTGAATATATTTTTTCTGTTAAACACAAAATCTGATATTTTGAAAAATGCTGGTTGCTGGGACCCATTGAATTTCATAGTATTTTGTTTCCTACAATGGAAGTCGATAAGTCCTGGAAACCAGTATTTTTCAGATATCTTTATTTGAGTACATATTTGAACATATAAAAGAAACTCATAAAGGTTTAAACCATATGAGGAAGAGTAAATGATAATAAGGCAGTTTCATTTTTGGGTGAACTGTCCCTTTAAAGTTGTCAAAAACTGTGATGCTAAAGAACTACTGAATTCACTTTTAATAGAAATTTATAAAGTTTACACTTAAAGTGTAGTGACTTGAGTACACCTCTTTAGTTTAAGCAAATGTTCAATCTCAAATGTATTTTGATATTTTTTGAGGTGCAAAGTCAAAACAACGATACAACTACTCATTTCTAAGAAATTTATAATAAAGATCATATTTATATAATTATATCTATTTCTTGAAGCAAAAAAGAACCGCTTAATATGTTCAAAACATAAACATCTGCATTTTTAGTAGAAAGACTAAAGTTTTCTTTACAATAACACACATAATAAGAGTTGTTTATTTTTAGTCTGTAAATGTGTGTATATGTGGGTGTTAAAAGGAACAATTTTATAAATTGAAAATGATTTTCCCCATCTGCGTGTCTTCAGATAGGAGAAAAACTAAGCTTAGTCATAATTCTGTTTTGAATTAATGTCTTACCCTTAGTGTAATTGCTACCAAAAAACAAAGAGTCATTGAAATGTCATATGTTTATCCTGTTATTCACTAAAGAATTTAGAACAAACAGGGTCTCTTTACTTGGACAGTGAACATTCCCTCTGACCCAGACACATACAGTTCTATTCATAGTAGTTGTTTGTTCTTTTGTTGAGGGCAAAGTCTGCATTGTGGTTTTGGGAAATGTGATGATTGGGGTTTCACTGAATTCATCATGGAATCATTATAGCTGAGTCATCTCTTGGCAATCCACATATTTCTCACACTCATGTGCATATATAACCAATTTCTGACAAGCACGCACACTTCGCTTTAATAGTTCTTAAGTACCAATGTCAGAACCTAGGAAGACAATCCAATAAAACTAAAAGATGCTATTACGCCACTCTTCTAAACACAGCATTGCTCATCCGCACCAAGATGTACAGATTCTCACACTCCACTCGGCTAAAAATACATGCTGTGGATTCAGACGTAAACTAGCGCTGCTGTTTTTACAGTGTGATACCAGTTCATCTTTGTGTATGTGAAAGAGAATGAGTACACGAATCCTGCTGCATGACATGTAGAGACACAGACTTTGTGCTTTACATGGTCACTGTAAACATTAGCGTCTGACTATGCTACATGGCTAAGCTAACTCATTTAAACAGTCTGATAGCATTTCATGTTTGTGTGTGAGAGATAATAAGTGCACGAATCTTGCTGCATGACAGTTTTACATGACATGTAAAGACACAGACTTTGTGCTTTACATGGTCACTGTAAACATTAGTGTGTGACTATGCTACATGGCTAATCTAACTCATTTAAATGCATGTGTTTTGTTGTACTTTATTTTTACAATAAGAAAAGGTCTTGATGTGCAACAAATATAATCTATTGCATAATGTTTTCTATTTATGAAATGAGGGTTTTCAACCAGAGTCTCGTGTAGAAATATTAAAACCCGCACATTCTCTAAGAGTTATGTAATGAACATTTGAAAATGATATTGATAAGTTTTTATCTTATAGATACTTTACACCTAGTGTATCTATAAGATAAAAAAAATTATTTATCAACGAGAGTAGAGAGTCATTGTCCTGTAAAGGTGCAGTCACATTTACTGTTTCCTACAAAATATTTTCGTCAAAATCCAGTAGTTGTGGAATCTACATAAACGGGAGTTTTGTATAAGAGAGAAAAAATTTGCCACATGAATTTTGCTTGTGGTCTAGTTGGTCATGAAAATTTGCAATGCTGACCAGCTTAAATAAATAAGTTTATACACGCATATTTTTTGACAATAGCTAATGGCTTGTATGCTAAATTTCACTGAAATTCCTTTGTGATTGCAACTTGAAGGTTGAAAACCTGTGGTATTGAATAATGAAGCAAATATAACAACTGTTAAATGGGAAGATCAGGTTCAATAAAATTACATTTTTATGTAACATATCCTCTAAAAAAAGTCAAATCAGACAAAAGTATGTTTACAGTAAAGATCTGACAATGGAATTATATCTGGCAAAACAGTGCACCACAGTAAATGTCTACTACACGCTATTTCCAAAGTGTAGCCAAAAAAAAGGGACTTGGTATACGTGCTAAACGTCCAAGAATTATGTGATGAAATTTCTTTCAAACCTCGTGCGTGCAAGTCATGAGCACACACCGTAATGCCAATAAACTTTCTCACCTAATGTGCAAGGATACTAGAGTAGGGACATGATGCAACTATCAGCAAAGTATTGTTTACGTCGAGCAAACTCGCTTACACCTACAGGATTTGCACTGGTAATGCATAACTACAGTTTTAAAAGGGCCATTTTGAAATGAGATCAGCTAATACAGCCTATTAAATGGACAGTCCTTCATTCTTATTTTAGAAAACAATTCAAATTTGTTTAAAAATTGCATTTGCATTTGTCTTCGTTCTTTTGCTTGTTTTTTTGGAAGTACAGTTGAGCTTAGCTTTCTGATAAGCTTTGTGTTTAATTTTTTTTTATAAAGGAATAAACTATTAGTTAAATGTTTATCTTAAATTAATCACTTAAATCAAATGAACTACATTTTCTTTATAAGCTCTGACATTTTTACATGGACTTTCAAAAGTTTAAAATATTAAAATATATATCAAGGTGAGTTTTACAAATAAAAGATTAACTAAAATCGGTCACACATTAATGTGCTTATTAACTTGAACTAATAATGAACATTTGTACACAACTTATTCACAGTTCAGCATTTACTAATTTATTATTAAAATCCAAATTCATGTTTATTAACATCAGCACCATGAGTCAACATGAAGTTATGAACAACTCTATTTTCAATAACTAACATTAAAAATCTTTATTAAATGCCATAATTACTGTATTGTTCATTGTTTGTTCATGTAAGTAAATACATTAATTAACACTAAGTATTACAACCTTATTGTAAATAAGTGTTACCGTAAAATCTGAAAGAAATGTCATTATTGAATAAAAAAACACAACTTATGTATTACATATACTTCCATTGTATGTTCATTACTGTAAATGGTAGCACTTTAGTTTAGGTCACAATTTGCGGTAATAACAAACCATTAACTAACCCTATGAGCTTAAACTATTAATAAGCTGTTTATTCATAGATTTTAAGGTAGAAGTTGCGTTTAGGTTTTGGGTAGGATTAGGGATGTAGAATAAGATCATGCTTTATAACTACTAAGGAACAGTTAATATCTTACTAACAGGCTGGTAATAAATCAGTAGTATTAGTGTTAACTGTAACCTAAGCTTAAAAAGTGTTCACCCTGGAATGTTTTATAAGAGTGACATGTATTGACCCTTGCTTGTGCATGCCTCGTTTGCTTTGTTTTCTTGCATGATTAACATTTCTGTTTGCACCTTTTCTGTATGTGATGTCAGCATGTGTTACTGCGCAGAGCCAATGGTAAAACTACCAGACGGCATCTTGACTTTACCTCACAGGAGGGGGAGGTGGATCAAAGTACTGTAAGTGTGTGTATGTGTGTGTGTGTGTGTGTGTGTGTGCAAGGGATAAAGAACATGTGTACACGTTGTGTTTATTCTCACAATACTGATAATTCCAGGTTTCAAAACACCATCATTTTGGAAAATGACAGTATATCAAGAGAGATCCAATCTCAGCGCTTGATGTATAAGGGGTTTTGAAAGAGAACAGGATTTTATTGAGGAATTACATAAGTGTGTTAAACAGTTCTCGTATTTATGTTCTCCATCTAAACTATAAAATGCCATCTTTTTCTAATTAAGAAAAAAATCAATGCTCAAACAATGCTTCCACACTTTCTAAGCTTTACCACAATCAAGTTTGCGTTTCTATCATTTTTGAAATCACAGTAATCATTGCACTGATTAATCTGTTTGTCTTTTCCCTGCACCTTTAAGCACTCGTATCTGGACAGAGAGACCTCTCTGATTCTGAAAAACATTGCAGGAAAACCCTCTCACCTGCTGACCAAGGTGACGCCTCCTTTCCTTTCGCTTGCTGCTTTGTGTTTTTTTTTCTGCATGCAATTGGTTTATGTCTCCACTGAAAGCCTTTTAACCTCTACTTGCCAGACATGACACTTTGCTCCACCAACAACGCCTTCTTACATTTTTTTAATGGATTTGTAGCTCATTCTTTATTTTCTCTCTTGGCTGCAATCTTTTGTCATTTTTGATGCTTTCAGCCTAGTGGGCCTTTGGGAAAAATGTGGTTTTAGATCCAGTTTTCTTGCTTTTAACGATCAGTTGTTATCATTTATGAACTGTACATTTAGAAGGTTTTTTTAAAGTGTGACAGTTTTTTGCAATTGTTTTTTAAATGTGTGTCATAGAAAAGTTAGTGATTTCCATATAAAGAACAGATTTCTAAAGAATCCAGGTTTGCCAGCTACATTGTATCACTGTTTCCTTAAAGAAATGGCTGCTCATAATTTTTTTGTTTGTTTGATTTATACAGCAGTACTAAAACTAGTACTTAAAAAAAAAAAAAGTAGGTAACTTTTCTCCTTTAGATTGATGTTTATTTCAAAACGAACAATTCTCTGTAGCTGCATAACCCATTAGTAAAAAGAATTCATCAATATATTGTGAATTTCGTTATCATTTACAACCTTATAACAATCCAAACTTAACTGATCATAATAGAAATTATTTAGAGAAATATTTCAGTGATGGTTTTCTTAGTAACCTAATTAGTTTGGTTACCAATATTCTTTCATATGTTACGAAAGGAGCATGGGTATAAAACATTTTCATGTTTGAGAACAATCTTTAGAAAATAATTTGGCTTATCACAAAGAACATCAGACTATCTATGACTTAATATATTTTCTGACTTTATTTCTTGCTATAGTTTATGGCATGTGAGAAAACTGTAAGAGGTAAACTCACAATTTATCTTCCTTGAACACTCAAGGCTCTCTGCTCTAAACGTAATAAATATTAAGTCATAGATAGTTTGAGTTTCTTTGTGATAAGCCAAACTATTTTCTAGAGATTGTTCCCTAACATGAAATGTTTTATACCCATGCTGCTTTTGTAACATATGAAAGAATATTGTTAATTAGGTTACTAAGAAAACCACCACTGAAATATTTGTCAGGATATTTTCTATTATGGTCAGTTAAGTTTGGATTGTGACGGGGTTGTAAATGATAACAAAATTCACCATTTATTGGTAAATTAGTTTTTAATAGTGGGCCATGCAGACACACAGGATTGTTAGTTTCGCAATAAACTTTAATATAAAGGCTCTTTGTTGAATAACTTTTAATCTATTCCTGCTTTTAATCTATTCCTGATAATAGCTATTATTATGCATGTGGTTTTACTTCCCATGTTATCATACAAAAGTCGGCACATTTGCAGGTGCTGGGAATTGTGGGAAAGGGTGCTTTGTCTTGTCGAGACACTAAATAATAAGCATCTAAATCTGATGCCACTTTGATTTTTCAAGGATGTGTGAGCTTTTGTTAAACCTTGGAGCTTGTGCTACAGTCCAATTGAAACAGTTTTTTTTCTCTAATTCATTGTACTGCATAACAGCGCTACATTTTTTCATACAGTGAGCTGTTATGTTTATGTACATTTATGCTTTGTTTTACTGAGAGATTGCACCTAAAAATCACAAGTTTGTGCCAAATGTGATGTTATTCGAACGTGATTTGAGATTTTTTAATTGACATTTGAGAAATTTTTTTAGTGCCAAAAACAAAAGTGGATAACATTTGTTATTTCTTTATTTCACACCATAACTCCGCCTTTGTTTTTGTTTTGTTTTTTTTTGTCCTAAAGCTTACATTCTTGATTATTTTTGTTTAAATGGGATTTTTTAATCGATTGAATGTTTTTTTAGTTAGGGTTTATTTTTATTATTAAGTTTGATTTATTTTGGCATGGCATTAGACAAAGGCATTATATTTACACAAATTAAGGCAGAGATGTTCTTGAAATCCCACTCTGATTTCCTCATGGTTTCATCAGACATCTCAAGCAATGTCTGGATGTATTCACTGCAGACTGTTGAAACACAGACTATGTGCTCAAACACAGACAGAGAGAGATCCAGAGAAAGGAGAAAAAAGACTTCAAAGGGAACTGAATGCTTTTTATCGGAGGCTCTGCCTCGGCTGTTTGCAGGACTCACCCATTCTTGCTCCTGTTCTCCATCTCTGCATCACTCATATGCATCTTTCTCAGACAATGATTCAAGAGAGAGAGAGAGAGAAACTCTCCTCATATAATCTATACCTTACTTTTTTTTACCCATTTTTCAGACTTTATAATCCTTAATTTGTCATCTTTTTAAATAAATGTTGAAAAAGATTACTTCATCCTGACTTAAGGTACTTGTCCTTACAATCACCCACTCCGATATAACTGAAATAATAAATGCAAGGCCTAGATATTCTTCACCCCTGTGGTACCCCCAATAAAGCAAGGGTATTTCCCCACAATCACAAAGAACAATATCATCCGCTTTTGACTTCAACTTGATTGGCTGGTGAAAAGAAGGTCAAGGAAATCAACCTCATTGATTGGTTGCTGTGAAGTGTATTTACGTTCCGATTGGAGAAAAGGTACGAGAGGGTCTTTTCTAGTTGTTCTGCTGGCGAGGGGGATTAAACCCTGCTATTGGACACGCTAGCAGAGACATGCAGCTGTTTCACAGAGAGCGAGAGACACAGTCAAAGAGAGGGGGAGGTCTCAATCCCCTCCCAATGTCGAGGAGTAGACTTATGTGTAAGATACTCTGGGTGTAAAGATACGTGAGGGGAAGCGCGCTCAGTGCATCAGTGCATGTTTCGCCTTCACGTTCCCTCAGTTTGAGCTGCGGCAGATGAGTTTTTCGGATTACTTGAATGATTTTCTTCCAGTTTCAGAGGCCATTCCTGCAGCAGCTCTGAAACTTCTGCTGGAAGTACCTGTCAGGCCTTGAAAAACGGTCTTGTGAAATCTGCTGTTTGGGATGAGAATGGAGTTCTGAAACATTCCAGCTGCTGCTGCTGTGAATCTGTAGTGATTGAATGAGCAGCCATTTCTCTAAGGAGCTGTTGACATGAGTAGTGGTTCAGGAGTGATTTCGTAACTGTGGCTCTGGTTGCCAGTTGATCAGGCTTTGCAGAGGTTAAGGGATTGTTTTTTGAGGGGTCATAATGGATGTGATGACTGCATGCTGGAGGGGGCAGGTAAGTGAGAGAGCCCAAAGAGTCCACCTGTCTGATTTCATGCCTCTAGTGATAGATGAAGCTAACAGGCTGTTTGAACTTGCATTTGTCGAGATAATGCTATGCAAGTGTTTCTTTGTTAACATGTCACCATGTCATCCACAGGAAGAGCAGGCTGCCAAAGCGAAGGCTGAGAAAATACGTGTGGCTCTAGAGAAAATTAAAGAAGCCCAAGTGAAAAAGGTGAGTCCAGACCACTGTGAATCCCCCTGGATTCAGTAAATCTTCTCTTAGTACTGCATGATGCAGCCCTTTAGTCACAGAATGAATGCACAGTAGAAAATAGGTCACCCATGTGTCTGTGAGTCTCTGTCTGCTTAGAATGGAGGATGCACAAACAAGACGTGCATAACCACAGGTAATGGTTTTGCTTCAAATTACTTGTTGAATTGGATATATTTATTTTTTATGTGGGTGATTTTATTGTCAAGCAAACAGGTCTGAGGTTTTCATTTAGACACAAGAGATGATCTGTCCTGTCGCACCATTCAATGGAAAAGAGCTGTCAAAACAAATGCTACCAGGCACATACTAATACCAAGTGAATGAATTAGACACAGTACAGTGATTGGGCCTCAATAGTAAAGAGAGATGACTGTTTCCATTCATTATGTCTATGGAGAAAACTGACAGCATTGAGCAGCAGTGCTGCAGCGAGAATGATATAGAAAGAGACTGCGTCAAATACGCTTTCAATACTAATAGAAAGAAATCAGCAGAATATCTTGGGATTTGGTGCGGTTTGAGACCATTTTTCATAGCCAAATACTGGAAATGGTAGATTTCTAAATTTCGGGGGTGAAAATATAAACATGTATTTTTCTTTATATAAAGGTCAGTGAAGAAAGGTCTTAAATTCTACATTATATCTACACAAGGTCAGATTTTTTTCTCATCAAGGACACACACAACATTTAGAGCATTGTTGGTCATGAACAGCAAGGGTCTTCAGGTATTGCACCTGTGGCATTCATGTCAGCTCAAGTGTTCACTAATTAAAGAACTTGTAAATTGTAGTGGAAATTTCTTTTCACTAGTGAACATTTAGGCTCTATTATGTATGTTTGCGGTAAATATAGTTTCAGTAAATGTTGAGAGAATTTCACAAATTTATTCATAAAGAGTTTCAGTGTGAAAATCAGTGATCGTTCTGTTAAAAAAGGCTTTTCAGTTTCCACACAAATATACAAGAGTCAGATTGCTAAAGGTTTTCTTCAACTTGAATATTATTATTGCATTGCTGGCTTATTTGTTATTACTGGTTTGTTTGTGCTTAGGTCAAAAATGAGGCAAGCCAGATATGTCATATCTCGTATGTGTGGGTTTTTTTTTTTTTTTTTGAGTAGATATATGAGGTTGTGAGAGAGAAGTGAGCATAAATTAGTAGACTATTTCTGCCAAGACTAGTTTTGGAAAAGCGCCACATGCTCTCCTGTATCGTTATGACTTTCAGAACCCTGGCAGGGCTGTCTGTTAATGTGCCTATGCAACACTTTCTCTCCCTCTTTTTGATTCCTCGCTCTCGAGAAGAAAGAAAACAGGGTGTGAAATAGAGGGGGATGAAAGCCAGATTTCACTCCTGTTTCCAGTTAGTCTCTATTAAAGCCAGGTTTCTGAACATCCACATCATATTCCGGTTCAATACAATTAATCTACGAGCATCAACATTCTGATTTGAACTACATGATTGTACATTAACATACTATACTAATTACTCATATCTGTACAGTTTTTACAGTGCTCAGCATATATAAGTACACCCCTCACAAATCTATCTTTTAAATTTTTAATAGGAAGCTATACAATATTATATTTGTGCATATACATTAGATTAGTCAGTACTGAAGTCAAATCTGGAGCTTATCTAACAACATAACTTACGATAACGCTCCAAAAACTAGTACAGCCAAATTTATATGTTAGAAAAATATTAAATACAACAAAAAAATAATTTAAAAGAGGAAAAATCAAGAGAAGCAAAAAAAAAAGTACAATTTAGATGAAATTTTGTAGGTTGTAAAAATGATTGGTGAGTAAAATATTATTTTAATAAATACATTGGCGATGCAGTGGTGCAGTAGGTAGTGCTCTAGCCTCACAGCAAGAAGGTCGCTGGTTCGAGCCTCGGCTGGGTCGGTTGCCTGTTCTGTGTGGAGTTTGCATGTTCTTCCTGCGTTTGTGTGGGTTTCCTCCGGGTGCTCTGGTTTCCCCCACAGTCCAATGACATACAGGTGAATTGGGTAGGCTAAATTGTCTGTAGTGTATGAGTGTGAATGAGTGTGTATAAATGTTTCCAAGAGATGGATTGCGGCTGGAAGGGCATCCGCTGTGTAAAACATATGCTGGATAAATTGGCTGTTCATTACACTTTGGTGACCACGCTTTTATAAAGGGACTAAGCAAAAAGAAAATTATGAATAAATAAATATATCTGTTTGATAAATCTGTTTTGTTTAAATGCACCAAAATACATTGCCTATATTCAATGAGAAATTAATAAAAATATTAATTTTCAAAATGGGCTGTACTCAATTATGCTGATCACTTTATAGGGTTTTTCCAACTAGTGCAATTGTATATTTAATTACATTTTAATGTTTGATCTCTGGGATGTTTTTGGGTTCTGTGTTTAACCCTGGAGGAGGGTTTAACAAGCTGTACTATTTAGACATTATTATTTGAACACAGAAAATAGGAAAATGATCATTATGTAGCACAAATTACATGTTGTACATTGTTTTGAAGCACTTTGGGCAGCACTTTGGTTGTAGTAAGGTGCTATAACTAAAGTTGAAAAAAGATCAGAAATAAATGATTCGAGACATTTATTATAATTGTGAAAAATAAAAGAGTATTGCTGTAAACTGAATCTTCTCTAAAAATATTCAAGGTTTATTTATTTTTGAACTCTGTTATGAACTATATGGCTCACATCAATGTTTCATGGTGAACATGTTGAAGATAAGCAAACTACCTGTCCAATCAAAAGAGGTCAGCCATTTGTAATTAATGTATTGAGGTGTGTTTCCATTGACTTGGAATGTAAATAATACCGAAAATCAGGTCAAATAATAGCCCACAATTTTTTAAATGTCATTTTTTTACATCCTACTAAACTTAAGTTACGAATCAGAAGCTGCCAAATTGATTAGCAAGTTGATGACATTAACCTCGGTAGTTGATTGAAATAACATTTTGTTGGTTGGCAGGTATTCACTTCAGAAATGTTTGAATAAAAACATTTTTTTCAACATGCGTAAGATGCAGTTCAATTGTTTTAAAAACCTAAGAGTTTTTAACCTGTATGTGCTGTTTGGAATATTTCCATTCACTCTTTTGTGATTTTGAGACTTAATTTGGCCACGACTTTTTTTTGTTTCAGCAAATGTAATGGTTTTCGGTGCCAAATATTATTTTGACAAAAACTCAAGTTTTCTACATTTTCATTGTGTTCATGGCTGTTGTGCCCCATTGACTTCCATTAGAATGGGATTTTTTATTGCAATGCCAAGACACCATTACAATTATTGATGTTTTTCTCCATTGGGAAGAGGTACAATTTGTTATTTTTTCATGTTGATTGTCAGTTGCAGTGCAAAAATAAACACACGCTATAATTTGCTGTTATACTTCACAGAACTCCATATAAAAGCCATAAACTGTTTTCTAAATCTAATGGGTTAATAATGCCAGCTGATGAAGTAAAATTGACAAATTGTACCTCTAACCAACAGAGAAAGCCACCCACTATCAAAAATGCATGATTATATGGTTTCAAGGCTTTGCGATCAAAAAATGTCATTGTAATGGAATTTCCGTTTATGTCAGATTAGGTTAATTGACCCATGATTAATTTCAGATTTTTTTTCTTTAAATTGACAGCCACGAACAATCAATTTGAACAATACACAAGGATTAAGCATTTTTTGTAGACGAATTCAAACACAGGAATAAAGTTTATTGATTTAGACCACTTATGTCAAATGTTTTCACCTAAATTTTGAGATGGGAAGGTTTTTAAGCTCATTACAGGCATAAATTTAGTCAAGTGTGTCCAAGCGATCGACTCAGTCTACGGTACATTTTCTAAAGTATCATGAGTGTGTGATTGTAAGAAAATAAAGCTGTATATGTGATTAGAAAGTCAGTATCAAATACAATGAAATGAACCAAACTGGCTTTTTCTTGAATGTTTTTCAAAAGCTGGTGATACGTGTACACATGTCAGATGAGAGCTCAAAGACCATGATGGTGGATGAGAGGCAAACGGTCAGGCAGGTGCTGGACAGTCTGCTGGATAAATCTCACTGCGGTTACAGTCCTGATTGGGCTCTGGTGGAGACCATCCCTGAGCTACAGATGGGTGAGGACACTTGCACATGCACCATCTGTCTATATCAAGGACAAAATGAAAATCTCCTTATTGTTCATTCATCCCCTCTTTCTCCCAGAGAGAATTTTTGAAGATCACGAGAACCTTGTAGAGAACTTGCTCAACTGGACCAGAGACAGTCAGAACAAACTCATGTTTATTGAACGGATTGAAAAGTATGCACTTTTCAAAAACCCCCAGGTGAAGCTCTTTTTTTATTATTTACTAAATATCTTCCAAAATATATTCCATTTGGAATTCAAAATTTCTAAATGATCAATTCACATGAGGGATTCACAGAAAGAAATGTAGGTTACTACTGCTAATAATGTGCAAATAAAATAAACACATTTAGACACTTCTAAAAAACAATACTTTTTTTTTTAAGTTGCTCGTTTTCTTTTAAACAAGGAGGCATCCATTTGATCAGAATCAACAGTAAAATACATTTATAAAATGTTGATTTAAAATTTTCAAATACATTTTTTAGCTTTTCTTTCTTCAAAGGATCAAAATGGTCATTTGCAATATGGAAATTAGTATATTGTGATCTGTCTTATCACCATTTTATAATGTTTTCAGGAGCATAATTTCTCACTGAAACCTGGAGTAATGGTTTCTTTAAATTCATCTTTGTCATCGCAAAAATAAATTACTATTTCATATTTATTAAAATGGAAACCATTTATTTTTTCATATGTAAAACTTCCTAAAAATTTTACCAAACCTACACTGTCAAAAAGTTATGACAGTGTTACTTTAACTAATATTAATCTTGTTTCTATTTTATGTTACACAAAGTTAATATTTTTAGTCAGTTTGATTCACTGTAAACAGAAGCTGGGTTCCAAACAGTCGATTTGTGTTGGGACAACATAAAGGAATTAAACAAGAATTTTTTCACAGTGTAACCTCTAGGGCCCTATCATACACCTGGTGCAATAATGTCCCATTAACACAGGGCTTCAGCGTCAACACTTGACAGAGGGTGTGTCTGAAGTCAGGGGTGATATAATCGTCATAGCAGCATCAGCCAATAAAATTAGTCTGTAATCGTCTACTCTCTGAGCTGGTGTATTTGCATACAACGATCTGATTGGCTGATGCTTCCGTCGCCGCTTAAAAAGTTGAGAAAGTCCCAACTTCTGCAGCAAGCAACGCCACTGGAGTGGTGCCGATTCATCCACAATGCAGTTCGGCAATGCCTGATGGGCACTATTGACCCATTAAAAGCAGGTCTAAAGTCCAGTGCAGAGCGCGTTATTTGTGTGCTTTAAACGCATACACATTTCTTAATACAACACATGATGTACAGCAATACGCAAATATCTTTACAAATGAAAAAGAATTAAAGGAATAAAATATTAAATTTTTTTTACATAAATGTAAAAACCTCCATGCCTTCTTTTTTCAGTTTATTCATGACAATTTGCTTTTGTATAATGTTATTATTTGCAGTATTATTTATTATATGCATATTTATATTTGTTTTAATAAAAACAAGCTTAGATTTGTCCAACTGTCAGGTTTTGGATCATATGGGGCATAGGACATGTGTTTGGATATAACCACACTTCATTGTTATAAACTGACCACACTTCATTGTTATTGTTCATTTATTCGTTGGCTGGAAATTAGAACTGATTTAAGAAAGAGTTTTGAAATAAATCTTCACGCTTAACAAACAAAATTAAATGCGTAGGTTAATGCAGTTCTGTGGAGGAGGCATGTTTTTTATCCTTGCTGCAGATGGTCTGTTTAACTGTTTTCTCGCTAGTGAAGTGTTCAGTTTTTCAACTTACAATTGCTACATGTAAATAGCAAATGTGCCTTGGCGTGACACAACTGACTCTTAAAGGGAATGGAAGATGATATTTTCAAAACACACCCGTAACCCTTCAGGAGAACAAACTCCACCCTGTTAGACCAAGCGACACGGCGTAAACCATATTTTTCTGCCGTTAAAATTGCAAAAGGGGATTCAGACATGTCCTTATTGCTTTTGCGTTGTGTTCTTTAGACTTTGCGCCTAGATCTGTAAAATAGCGACCTTAGTGTAAATGTAACCATTCTTGACACCTAAGTTTAGCTTAATGTTAGTCATAAGTTTATGATTCTTGGTGTGTAAAGCAGTTTATATTTTGTCGCACTGACTCACTTGTTACCTGTTGTTTGTGTGCTTCTAAGAACTATTTACTTGGGAGGAAGGAGACTTCTGAGATGGCAGACAGAAACAAGGAGGCACTGCTAGAGGTAAAGCATGTTATAAAACTAATTATATTGTCAAATCATAGTACTATGACAATGCTACAATTAGAGCACATTGAATTTCAAGTAAAACTTGAAAGGCACATTAAACAGAAAAATACTGAAGACTAACTAGCCTAACTTCTCTTTAGCCAACTTTGCTTAAACTAAAATGGTATTACTTCATAGCAGGTGTTCTTAAACTCAGTCCTGGAGGGCCAGTGTGCTGCAGATTTTTGCTCCAACTATACTCAACACACCTGCAAGGATGTTTCTAGTAAGAGCTTGATTAGCTAGCGCGGATTGGGGTTAGAACCAAGCTTTGCAGGACACGGGCCCTCCAGGACTGAATTTCAGAACCCCTGCTTTATAGCTAAAGATTTAAGTTCATTTCAAGTCTAATGCAGTTGCTTGGTAAAATACTTTTATATTACTTTTACTTGCGTGTATATTTGCAATAATGCACAATGCATATACATGTTTAGTGAGGGTGGGGAAATACTTAATTCATGTGATGTTTATATAGAAATGATAATTGTGATGACTGACAGAGTTTGCTTGACTTGTATCAAGATAAAGTGTTTAGAAACTATTTGACAGTATACTTGTGATTAAAAACTGACATTGAGATTATTTTGTTTCTGCATTATCTGCATATTATTTTGTTTACCAGATGACTGGAGTAGGTGCATTTAGAAAGTATTCAGAATTTTCGATTGATTTGGATGATTTTGTAGAGCATAGATAAATACAACAAAGCAAAGACACAAATTAAATGAACAGTGCTTTATGGTTTTCTGGGGAATCTTCAGTATTCAGGAACAGAATTTGAATAATTAAAATAAACGCTGCTGCTATTGCATGTTTTAATTTCTTGTGTTAAAACGCTTGAAATTCACTCAAAAAAGCTTGTAAAATATCACAAACTATTATAGTTTGGCTTACAGTACAAACTTCTTGTTAAACTTTTGTCACTATTGCTGATTTCACTCATTGCGATGTCCATGCTGAAGTGGTATATTGTGCAGCCCTAATAACAATGTTGCTTTTTTGTATTTGCTTGTCTTTAGGAATGTTTTTGTGGCAGCTCGGTGTCAGTTCCTGAAATCGAAGGAGTGTTGTGGTTGAAGGAAGATGGTAAAAAGTCTTGGAAGAAGCGCTACTTTCTGCTAAGGGCATCTGGCATCTATTTTGTGCCAAAAGGCAAAGCCAAGGTGAGTGTTGTTGTGTGTTTATTTTTGGTTCCTCGTATGATTTTGTGTCATGTTCTCATTAAACAGACACAGAGCCTAATGGAATTTCCTGTTTATCAATTCACTGAGGACACTCTACACAAACCATATGATGTTTGCCATTCCCTTATAACAAATCATGTGGCTTTAATTCCCAGAGAGACCGCATGCACTGTTTCTTATACAACTCGAAGTCAAATAATTTTAAAAAGATAATAATAAAAATAACTTTAAAAACGACTTGATTGTTTAATTGCACCTGGAGGAAACACACACAAACACAGGGAGAACATGCAAATTCCACACAGAAATGCCATCTGACCCAGCCGGGACTCAAACCAGAGTTACCGTGTCGCCCCACAGTTTATTTAGTTTTTTTTATATACTTGAGCACAGATTCTGTGATACCTTCTTGTGGTTTGATCCTGAATATGTAATTCTTCTGTGCTATATAGTCTTATATTTCTACCTGTTTGCTATTATCATTTGAAGTTTCTATAGTTAGTATATGCTATGTGGAATTTACTATCTAAATTAACATTGTGTAATTCATTGAAAACATTGGTTAAAGACAAGGTCAAACATTTTTTATCTATTTATTTTGATTTCTGTAGGCTTCCAGGGATTTGGTGTGCTTCCTGCAGTTGGACCATGTTAACGTGTATTATGGTCAGGACTACAGAAGCAAGTACAAGGCCCCCACTGACTACTGCCTGGCCCTCAAGGTATGTGTGACGATAAGGCCAGTTAAAGAGATAGTTCACCCAAAAATTGCTCACCATTTAATCACCCTCAAGTGCCTTCTTTATTTATCCTGAAAATCCTTTACAGACTATTAGAAAAAATTGATATAAAACATAAACTTTTGAAATGGCTACCAGTTTCAAAATATGAAAAGTTGAGATGCAAAAGACGCTAAAAGCCACTTCCGCCAAAAATGAGCAAATGATATTGAGCGAATGATTTAAGCACGTAGTACATGTAAATATCTTTGCTTCAGGTCATCTAAATCCCAGCGTCAGCCCATTCAGAAATAACAGTTTGTTGGCAAAAGCCTCTAAACGCCACTTGCCTTTGACAGCAAAAGCCACTATCTCCCCAAATCAGAAGGTGCGAATCGAATCATATGTTTTCAGTGTAGCAGAGCGCTGATAACGCTGGCTTTTATGAGGAGACCGTTTTTTTCCCATTACGATTTAGATTTTAAAAGACGTTTGATTAATTGAATGAGCCTTTCTGACTGTCAGTAAATGGCAAATGAAAACGTCCTTTACCTCAAAACTCTGGGCATTTTAAGAGTGCTTACACACTTGCCTGGACCGTACCCAAGTTCGTTTGTCCCCCCTTGCCACGTTCTCGGATGGTTTGTGTTCAAACTGTGTTTTTTCCTATTTAACCCTGGAACGCTTGTGTCATTGAGCTGCTGTTGTGTGTCCGGCTGATGCCTGTTGTACTGTTGGTGGTTCACTTCCATTATCTGGTACGATTGCATTCACACCAGAAGTGAATCGGATCAGAGTTTGCATGAACCGTACTCCATACCACCTCTTTCAGGCGGACTTGGGTTTGGTTCGTGGGTGCACACCCAAGTTCACTCTAGCTAAACGTACCGAACTCTGACGTCGAACTTGGATGTGGACCAAAAGTGCTAATGTGTAAGCACTTTAGGAAAAGGAAAAGGAAAACACACTAAACAGTCAGAAGGTTAGCATGCATTCATAACGTTTCATAACGGTTATGGACTAGCTAATAACCTTTTCATTGTCTATAAAATTAAACTTCTGAAGCTAATTATCAAAGCCTGATAGAAAATGCTAATTTCCGAAACAAAAATGTCTGATGGACTTTTGCATCTAAACTTTTCATATCTTCTTTATTTTAATTTGGGGTTGAAACTATCATATTAAGCCTGTTTAAATGCATCTACTCCAAAAACTGGATCATACAATACTGTGCCTTTTAAAAAGTCAGTTATTTTTTATCTTATTACTTTGATACAGAACAGCATAAAAAAAGGCCCTGTACATCAAAACCATTTTGCTTTTATTAGTTTTTCTATTCAAACATTTTAAAAATACATGTGTAGTATCCAGAAAATGAATGTTGGCGTTGTGGAATCTTACATTTGTATGAATCTGCATCTGTGACTATATTATATATAAGTGTATTTTGCCTACATTTAAAAATAGGTTGGCTGACTGTGTTAACAGCTTGCATGTGATGCATCACAGATGGCTGTGCGCTTTTGCGCAATGTGTAAATGATTGTTGCTGCCCTCTAGTGGTTCACAAGTACAACAAAACCATTTCCTTTCAAATCCAATGTTATCTTGGTGACCTTGTTAATTTTGCCCACAGCACCCTCAGATCCAGAAAAAGTCACAGTACATCAAATATCTATGCTGTGATGATGTCAGAACTTTACACCAGTGGGTAAATGGCATCCGTATTGCTAAGGTAATCACTTGTCTTGTCCATAGTTTGTAACCCAGTAAATGAAGCCTATGCACTCAACAAACTATTTGTGCTTAATTTAAAAAGCAATTTTCTTGCGTATTTGAAGGATAACTTGATCATTTCATTTTATGCGCAGTACGGGAAGCAGTTGTATGTGAACTACCAGGAAGCTATGAAGCGAACAGAGGCTGCCTATGACTGGTCTTCTCTCTCCAGCACCAGCATCAAGTCAGGAACAAGCTCAGTCAGTATACCTGGTGAGTTACTTGAATCCCTGATTATGGGCAAGTCATTTTCAACCTAAATCTACAGAAATATCATTGGCACTATTGGAGCATTTCTGTTTCATGGCATAATGATAATTATTTTACTGAACCAGGTTACATCACTAGATGTAAATGTTGCTGATTTTATTCTGTTTGTGCTCAGAGTCGCAGTCAAACCACTCCAGCCAGACAGACAGTGGTATGTCAGATGGTACTTCGTCCTCTCATGCCCGCTCTCAAAGTGTGGTCAGTTCAATCTTTTCTGAGGCCTGGAAGAGAGGAACTCAAATAGAGGAGAGCACTAAGGTGAGTATCTGAGCAGGTTCTTCAATGATAAAAAACCACAGAGTTAAACCCCGGGCAGATCACATGATTTTTATTGTCGGGTACGAAGCCACTGTCAAAATTATTATTTTAATTTTTAAACAGATTAGCAGTCATTTGAGAAGATTGATTTATTACTGATTATTAACTACTTCAGTCATGAAATCTTAAAAATGCTCGAAGTAGAACTAGGATTTTAAGTTGCTTATATTTTAAATTCCAATCTGTCTTTCTATGTGACTTCAGAGAAATTGGAAATTAGTGTATACACGGTGTCCACGGGGTCTTAAAAAGTATTAAAAGTTGATCAATCAATTATAAGAAAATTAAGGCCCTTAAAAGGTTTTTAAAAGTCTTATTCATGTTTTACGAGGCGTTGTTTAAAGTGTCTGACTTCAAAAAAGCATAAATATATTTATTTTTTCGGATAATTATAACTACGGCATGCTCAAACCACGCGATTGGTTCGGGCCGGGGCCAGCCAAGCTCGTCCGTCTGGCTGATGTGACATAATTTGCGACAAACACAGGAATGTGATGTGACATGTAGTGAAACAATAGAGCGAAACAGACAGCAAAATTTAAAAATGTAAGTTTGCGTACTCCTGGTTGGAGAAAGATGAGTTTAAACAGTGGCTGTAGCCTGTTTCTGAAGAAAATCACCTTACTTATTCTTTTAAGCATTGTTTCTTTCGAGCTTATGTAAGTTCTGTTGCATGGTTGTGCTCCATTGATTTATTTAACTACAATTGTTTATTAACAACTGTTTATTAAGTATTTAATTTTGATACTTAGAGCTTGAAGTGGCAATAAGGTCTTAACATATTCTGAGAAGGTCTTTAAAAAGTCTTAAAAAGGTATTGAAATTTTTAGGATGCCTGCATATACCCTAATAAAAGTCGTGTACCACTTTTATGATGTTTAGGGTATTTTTTAAGCTTATTTTTTAAAGATTCTTTCTAATTGCATCAAAAATTGGGACCTAAAGGTCTTACAGAAATTCATTTAAGTAACACATGATTTTTTTTCCCCTCAGGCAAGGCCAGAATCAATCCGTTCTACTCATTCAAGCCATAGCAGTCATTCTTCTCATCACGTATCTCAACAGCAACATCTACACGCACAACAGCCACATGTGCATTCAATTCTACAATCACGTGGAAGTGTCACCCAGGCTCCGGCACAGGCACCAACACAAACACTGGCACAAGCACCACCCCAAGTGGCTCCAGCTCCACCACCTCCTCCTCCACCTCCTCCTCCACCACCTCCTCCTCCTATTTCCAGCATCCCTCACCATGCAACTCCTACCATGTTTGCCAAATACAGCACTATCACTCGGCTGCAAAATGCCTCTCAGGCTACAAGTCACCACAAGCCTCAGCCTCAAATTCAGCAGCAAGTGCCACCAGTACCACCACCCTCCAAACCGCAGTCAAACAATATTCCATCAGGTGCTAACATCCCACCCCCTCCTCCTCCACCTCCACCTGCCTCAATGCCTCCACCTGGTTCAGCCATGGCTGTTTTGAAGCTCGGCCCTCCAGCTGCAGCAGTAATTCCACAGATCTCCCCTTCCCCCCCCTCACCTCCTCCACCACCACCTCCTCCTCCCATAATGCCAGTGCAGTCACAGCCTCAACCACCTCCTCCACCCATAATGCCCATGCAGTCACAGCCTCTACCGCCTCCTCCACCAATAACACCCATGCAGTCACACAATCTACCACCTCCTCCACCCATGCAGTCACACGCTCTACCACCTCCTCCACCCATAACACCCATGCAGTCACATGCTCTACCACCTCCTCCACCCATAACACCCATGCAGTCACATGCTCTACCACCTCCTCCACCCATAACACCCATGCAGTCACATGCTCTACCACCTCCTCCACCCATAACACCCATGCAGTCACATGCTCTACCACCTCCTCCACCAATAATGCCCATGCAGTCAGAGCCTCTACCGCCGCCTGCACAAATCATGCCCATGCAATCACATCCTCTTCCACCACCTCCACCTTTAGTGCAAATGCAGTCACAGCCCATGCCACCACCTCCTCCCACAGTGTCATTCCAATCACAGCCTTTACCACCTCCTCCACCCCCTCTCCAGGCTAATGGCCTTCCCCCTCCTCCACCTTTAATCACTAATGGGCTTAAGCAGGCTTTTGCCCATAAATTTCCCAGCACACCACAGGATGTATTACCCCCAGCTAATCAAAACAATTTTCCTCCACCTCCCCCACCACCACCACCTCCACCACTTGCACCTACGCTCCCTCCTTACCAGCATGTTACTTCAACTTCAAATCCACCACCACCCCCACCACCACCACCTCCTCCCCCACCAGCCCCCATACATCTAGCAAATCAACCTGCGGTTTTACCCAAATTTTTCACTGGTGGATTTCCACCTCAGAAAGCACCCAAACCTTCATGTGGCATTCTTCCAGTATCCCCAGTAGCTCCAGCACTTCAACCTCCACCACCGCCTCCTCCTCCACCTCCTCCTCCACCACCTGCACCATTGAAGAATCAGCCTCCACCTACACTGCCCAAGCAGCACAGCCTCTCCAAGACACTGCCCTTCTCCAGTCAAACTTCTTCAGTACCGTCTATGGTTAAGCAGCTTGCTAGTCAATTTCCTGTTGCATCTCCTGCATTAACCAATCAAACAGATAGTCTCAAAGCTCCCCAGTCTCCACCTGCAGTGAAGGTTAAGCCAAAATGGCAGCCTGTAGGTCAAGGCCAGCAGCAACAGAGGTCACCTGAATTTCCACCACCTCCACCAGACAATGCCCTTGGCTTTGCTTCACCAACACCTCCACCACCACCACCTCCTCCTCTTCCTCCAGGTCCTACTCCTCCTCCTCCCCCTCCTCCTCCTCCTCTGATGTCAGGCTCCCCTATCAAAAAGTCTCCCTCTGGCTCATCTGCAGGTGTTAAGAAACCACCGCCAACTCCTCAGCGCAACTCCAGTGTGAAGTACGATGCCTCAACGGAATACCAGGAGTCCCGGAAGAACTTGGTGAGCAAGTTTAACCCAAGTTCTGCTTCATCAACAACATCAACCTCCAGCTGTTCACCCTCAAAGGAGCTCTCTGCAGGCCCTCAAGCACCCCCCAAACCAGGGAAGCTCAATCTGGCAAATCTTCCTTTGGCTTTGCAGAACAAATTCAATCAGAACCGCCAGTCAGCGGCAGACTTTCCATCTCCTCCACCCCCAGAAAATGATTTTTTCCCACCTCCGCCAATAGAGTCCGACCTCCCTCCACCACCACCTCTTCCAGGGGATCTAAATGGTGTGTCTCCCAAAGTGGCCGTAGTCAATCCTCAGCCTCAGCCTGCTTGGGGCAAAAGTTCCCTAAAGAAGACACAACCTCCAGCATCACTTCGCTGTAATAACACTGTTAGAGAGTCTCCACCACTCTCACCACCTTCCATACACGGGGGGCCAATTCCCCATTCTCCCAAAGGCACCACACAGCCAAACTTTTTGGAGGACCTTAACAAGACACTGAAACGCAAGTCTTCAAGAGTCTCTGGAGACAAAGTGGACCCTGTGGCCACAATGGATGACATGGTTTTGCCACCACCTCCCCCTGAACTTCTGCAGGACCAGCAGAGGCTCAGTGGCAGTGGTTTCATGTCCGGGAACATCTCAGGCTATGCAACACTACGGCGAGGGCCTCCTCCTGCCCCACCCAAGCGGGACCACAGTACCAAACTTACAAACTAAGACAATTGTATCTTTTCTTGAACACTCTTGCTTGCTAATTTCTTGTGTATCTCATAGAGTTGTAGAGAAGAAGACTTTTTTTTTTTTTTTGCTATGCTTAATGCTCATTCTGTACAAAAGCCTCAAAAATGTCAGCTTTACAGTGGCTTTGTGACAGTGTATCAGTTCCAATTCCAAACAACAAAGTGATTCCACTTCAACATATTGGTACTGCATGGAAAACAAAACTGCATAAAAAAGAATCTCATTGATTTTCGGAAAGATGAATGGTTTGAACTTTAAATTGAATTATTTTTATTTGAATTTTTATATTATTTTTTTTATATTATCAATTATTTAATAATCTGAAGAGATTTTGTTATTTTAGATTGAAGTTTTTTAAATGGTTGAATGATTGTTGTTTGAGGAGTATTATCATGGGTATGTCGTCATAAACAGCGAGTTTGCTTGGTTTAATAGCTCAGCACAACTTCCACATTTATGTGGCAGACCCAGTGCTAAGGTGATGCGTTTAGCATGTACCATGATCACTATTATTCTCTGAGCCACTTTAAGTGAGTTTTAGTTGTAATTGTCAAAACTGTAAAATGAAGGAGACGTTGTTCAGGGAGTTGTGTCATTGTCTAGTTCTGAGACTGTGGAATGTTTGCTTTTTTTGACTAGACTTGTTTCAATTGTAGATATTCTCATTTGCTGCAGTATCTTTGTCTAGGTGAAACAAATGACTGCCTTGCTGTTCTTTATTGGTCCTCACTTCGGCTGGTGAGCATTCAAGCTGACTTAGAAATGGTTGACTTTTAAGTCGTAACTGAATGACACAATCAATATTCACATAGATTTATCTTATATTCTGTATTATAACCATGTATTATTGGCTCATAAATACAGCCATGCCTTAAAAAGATCTAAAACATGCTTATCAAACAACAGATCAAAATATTGTCGCCTTACATGATACAGGCTATTACAAAAAAAAAAGTGTCTTTTCCTGTATGTTTTACCTGATTTTCCCTGTTCAGACATGCCATGCAACTGACATGAATATCACAGTGAGCACCAATGTGTAATGGCTCTACATGAGCAACTTTGCATATTTACAAACAAGTATGCATCTTATTTCATTTTGAAGGATTTGTTTATTGAATGTATTTACAATATCATGGAACTTATCAAGATAAGAAGTAACAAACTGAAGGTAATGTTAAATTATTAAGTATCCGGTCTTGATACATGGAAGGTCTATGAACATCATGCTCTACATATCTCTCTGCAAAATGTGTAATTTAAAATGAAATTATACATGTTGATATCATGCGTGGTTGTTTCTTTCTTTGGGTTTCCTAGTCAGCGGGTTTCTGTTCATATTTATGTACAGTCTATAAAGTTACAGGCTTCTAGGGGATTTTTTTTTTGTAGTACAGTAGTCTTTTGGTTTAGCTTTATGTTTGTAGCACCTTAATTTTTTAGTATGAAGAATCTTCATGCGAGGTCAGTGATATGGCAGATGATTGTTGAAGTGATCTCCACGAACGTGGCTGTCTTCTCTGTTGGCATGATGGCTCTCATGCATTGGTGGACCAAGGTGAATGCTTGGCGATGTAGTTGAATGTGTGCGATCTACAGATATGTTAAAACAATTATAAATGTTGTGATGACAATAATTATACATCAAATATGAAAGGGCGAAAGACTGCAGGAATTTGCTTACCTGTAAACCAGAAATGATTTAAATCGATGTATGATGTTAATGCTCCCTGTTGGCGAAATCATAATTGGTTGGTTTCAGATTGTCATCTCTCTCCATTATCATGTTAACATATCAAATGATTTGGTCAAGTAGCTTACTTAAATGGATAGTTACAAAATTCACCCTTTACTTGCTCCAAACACATTGGACTTAATTTATTCTGTTGATCGCAAAATAACACATTTTGAAGAATACTTGAAACCTGTATCCATTGACATTCATAGCGTTTGTTTGCTACTATGGGATTCAATGTTTACAGGTATTCAAAACATCTTCAGTGTTCAATGTTTATAAACATTTTAGTGCAATTAGTTTTCATTATTGGGTGAACTGTCCCTTAAAAGTGTATACAAATACTGTGTAGTCATATTACAATAATGTACTTCTTCAAAAAGTGCATTCTTTTTAATAGTGAACAGTTGTTCTTTTTCAAACTTAATCCCAAAATAGCTATTCGTGCTTTTATTTGTAGAGCCATGGTAAAGAGCTCACCTCTTCACTGGACTCAGAGCTTAAGCTGTCTGCCTTTGTGCATCTGAGAGCGATGATACGAGTGGATTGCAGTGTCGTTCGCGCTCTCATATAACATCCTGCCTCTGGCTGAAAGCAGAACAATTCATAAAAGTTACTACAAAGCATACCAATACTCTTTCAATGGAATTAAGCATGCATGATAGAAATAATAATTCAATCAATTTTAGTGTAGGTAAAGATTTTTTGATTTACTGAATTATGCTCACCAACACTGCATTCATTCATAAATAAGTACACCCCATTTTGAAAACAAAGCCTCCAGCCTTGTTTTATGAAATATGGTCATTGTAACTTCTTAAACTAAAATAATCATGTCCATGTTTTATAAGTCACACAAGCTGTTTTTAGTCAGTTAAGCAAAATAGAAGTTCAGTGAACTCCTAAGGTTTATTTGATTCAGCTTAAAAATTTAAGGCAACCAGGATTTTTTTTTTTTTACAGTGTAGTGATTTATAAATGTTGGAAAACAATACAACAATAGAAACAGTCAATGAAAAAAACATGAAACAACTTGCCACAAAAAATCCCTTGCGGTACATGCAGCCCTGAGGGTCGAGTCCAGAGCTTTTCTTGCACTCTGTCTCCCTAATGCCAAACTTCAGATGCAGATCAAATGTGTTCATACCCAGAGGAACAATCTTAAGGTGAACAAAAGCAAATGATCAACTACAAACTAGACAATGACGGACTGACACGCATTAGCCACTTGATATTATAGTATTATACACTCTCAGGGTCTCTGGGGTGGTACCTTTACGAAAGGTGTACATTTATACGTAAAGAGTCCATATTGGTACCTCAAACTTATATACGAGTACCTAAACATTTTAAGAGGAACACTTTTGTACTTTTTAGGTACTAATATGTACCCTTGAGGTATTCATATGGAACTTTTAGGTACAAATTTGTATACCTTTTGAAAAGGTACCACCCCAGTGACAGCTCACCTACCCTTAATTCTGAGTGTAGATTTTTCAGAAATTTTGTCTCTGCATTTCTCAATACATAGTTGTATAAAAAGAAATAATTTTGTATGATTCTTACATTTTATAAGAAAACCTTGTCTATGTCATTGCTGTTTTAACACAATTGGGTTCCCCCAGTTTTTAGACACATGAATTCAAGGCCTGGAAAGTTCTTAAGACCAAACACAGCTCCTTAAAAAGTGCTCGAGTTAAATTTGAAATAAAATGAGTTTAGGGTGTTTTGTGTAAAAAAAAAAAAAAGAGAGAGAAATGCTTCATTTTAAAATATTTAATGAGAAGTACTGCAAATTTGATCAATTTTTCAGAGTATTGCCAGTATTGAAATCAACACAAGTTCACGGCGATATATGTACTGTATGTTGGTGCTTTATTTCAAATTAACGGCGCTTTTGAAAGTCCTTGAATCTGGTGTCAATGAAAGAGTCAGAACCCTTATACAAGAAAATGCTGATTTAGAACATTTTAGTGCATTTTGAATATGAATGAACTGCTTGCCAATCTAAAAGCTGATTGAGTGTTGAGTTTTGAAAATTAGCCTAGAGGATATTTGTTCAAAAATGAAGATTTTCTCACCATTTGCACACACTTACTGTAAGTGGCACTTCACTTTTTAACTGATCTCTTTCTTCACTTGAACACAAAACAAGATATTCTGAAGAATGTTGCTATGGGGGAAAGCAGCCATTGTCATCCATAGTTGGAGCAAAACAAATATTAAGGAACTCAATGACTGCTTTTCCCCAAATTTCTTTAGTACATCTTCCTTTGTTTTAACAGAAGAAAGAAACTCAAGTTTGGATCAAGTGCAGGATGAATAACTGATTACAGAATTCTATTTTAGGGTGAACTCTCCCTTTAAGTGTTGAGATGTCACAATTTCCCAGGCAGTCACAGTTGTGCCAGATGCAGAAAGAGTAGTTCTGAAAGTATATCTTAGTATACCTTCTTCACAGATGCCTTGGACACTCTGTAGAGGTGAATCCTGGTGTAGTGTGCATTGATCTCATTGAGGGCCATCTGAAGAGCATCATCTGCTTTGGAGCTTAGCTCGAAAAGGGGAAGACCTGTAACCGCACATCGAAGATCATTGTTAATCACTTAAAGCACAGGTGTCAAACTCCCGCAGCTCTGCACAGTTTCGTTTCAACCCTAATTAAACACACCTGATCAAACTAATTGAGTCCTTCAGGCTTGTTTGAAACCTACAGGTAAGTGTGTTGGAGCCGGGTTGGAACTAAACTGTGCAGGGCTTCGGCCCTCCAGGAATTGAGTTTGACACCCCTGACTTAAAGGGTTAGTTCGCTAAAAAATAGTTTCTATTTTCTGTTGAACACAAAATAAAACATTTTGAAGAATGTTAGAAACTTGTAACCATTGACACCCATAGTTAGAAAACATACTATGGAAGTCAATGGTTACCAAATTACAAGATTTTTCTAAATAAAAAAGGAACGCCCAACAGGTTAGTGACAGCTGAAGGGTGAGTAAATGTTGACCAAATATTTAATTTTGGGTAAACTGTCCATAAGAATTCACAAGGGTGTACAAAAAAACTATTAAGTAAACACTTTAGGCACTTTTGTTGGAATGCTGGATTGTTAAAAGTTTCAATAATAAACATGGTTACACTTTATTTAGATGTTTACCTCTGTTGACTCCAGTGAACTATTTCAATTAACTCTTATTTTATTGTCAATAGATGATAGACTAGTAGACTTATCAGATTCGGGGATGAGTTGAAAACTTAAATTAGTACAAATATAAGCTTAAAGGGACACAAACCGATGTTGGAAACTGTTAACAACATTCTTTAAAAACATATTTTCTTTTATGCTTAACAGAAGAAGAACAAAAATTAAAACAACTCAAGAATGAGTAAAAGTTTAAGTAATGAAATTGCTGACATGCTCCATACATGAAAAATACACAAACACTTTTACATTAAAAATTAAGTAACAGAGAATTATATGTCTTACCAGTTTGGCAAATTGATATTTATCACACTCACCTAAACCTCCCAAAACCTGCAGGAGCAGATAGAGAAAAACACAGCACCTCATTTTCATCTGGCAGTTCAGACTGGATGCTTCTACCACTAAACGGTGCTGATTTGAACTGTTCCTTTAGTTCTACTCCTCCTTTCCTAGTATAAGGCCATGTTTAATTTGGCACCACTCTCCTGCTTGTGTATGTCTGGGTAAAGTGGAACTTTGGGATTTATGCTTGTTTTGTCACAATCCAATTTTAAAGATGAAAAAATGTCAGACATTTGAGAGCGATGTATTTTGGAAAACAGTAAATTACAAAGTGCTACAGTTTACAGCTGTTAACGAAACCAAGTTACCCCATGCATGATAAACAATGATTCTGTAATAATTTACAAGAAAATGCTATTGTGAAATAATATAAAATGGGTTTGTGAGTAAAGTATGGGTCACCTTATAATGTATGGGATAAAAAGGTGCAGGTCCCTAGCCAGACTGGTAAAAGGGGTGGTTCTTTTTGCAGTTATTTGCCTCATTTTATATTTAATTATAAGATTTAAATACTGAATTTAGGTAAATATTTAAGCATTTTTTTAGCAAGAATAGCTTGTCGGCTGGTCATCATAACTACACTTTTTAATGTACTAAAAATATTTCCTAAATATTTAGAATAAAAAAATATGACAGATATTTTTTTTAAATAGAAATTTATTACATCATGTATCATTAGGGGAAAAAAATAATAAAAACTGTAACGTAATATTATTATAAGGCAAATAACAATCTGGCCTGCACATTCAACTTTCCTCAGTCAAAATTTGGCCATTTGAATAAACAAAATGTAAACATAATAGCAATAATAATAATAATTTGAGCTTACCAATTTTTCTAGCCTCTCTTGTAAAAAAAATACATTTAAAACTTCTTGGATAACAACAATAGGCAAAATATATTTTTACATATAGTATTTAAAAGATTTTAATATAGGCCGCTTTTGGTGCTTAACACTTTTTATTGTTCATGTTTTCCTTCAAGAATAAGCTCCAAGATTGATAGAATATAAGTTACTTGTCAAATGTTTTCTCTATTGAAAAACAATACAGTAGCGGAAGATGACTTTTGCCAGATGTTTTCTTGCACAGCTGGATGTTGGACTCTTAAATAAAATAATTGTTTGCATTGGCCGAAACTGATTAACTGAAGTCCAGGAATCCGCTTGGTCTTAAAGCCTTTTTCGATGGGTTATTTTTACTATTTATGATGACATAAATTATATGATGATAGCAGTCAAAATAGGACAAATGAACTCATGAATGTGACAAAAGGCACAGATTCTGGACCTTTGTCAGTGAGGGATGGGTCTTCCAAACCACCCGAACCCCCCTGCATGGCTACTGGCCTGAGGTTTACAGAAGTTCTTATTTAAATAAAAAAAACAGACATTGTTGTTTTGAAAATTGAGCTGAAAGAACACAATTCTTCAGTTATTTGGACAACTTAATTGTGTTATGTTCAACCCGCTTAAATTTGTAACTAATCATTTCACTAAATTTTTTCATGTTGTCCTAAAACAATCCACATATTTTATGGTGTTGCATATACGCATTTATAACTCTGTTGATCCTGTTAAAAGAATAATGAATACTAAACTATTTGCTAGATTTCTGTTGTATTTCCTTCTAAACATTAACTCAAATGGTGATTATTCCCAGCATCTGAACAAATGAAATGCATGTGTGATTAGTATTTGTTGGAAGATTTTTTGTGCACATAAAATGAAGCTGACTTCACATTGTCGGTTAAAGGAAAGCTCAAGGGAGGAATGTCCAGTTCATCCAGACTGTCTGGACAATGTGTCGTGTAAATAATTGCAAAAGAGTACATGCCGGAGACTGATATTTAATACGATCTTATCTTGACACTGCAAAGTAATCCACATACTATGATGAAAGAGCAAAAAGACAAAAAAAAAGTTTCCTTGGTGGTCAGAATAACTAAAGAAACTATTTAATTATTATTAAAACATTTGAACTACTCACTTGCCCCCAAAATAAAGATGTGTTCAAAGTTCATCGAACTTGTTGATAGTTTGGACACTATGTCCCAATAATAGAGGTGTTGCTACACTGTATTGGATTGTTGCAATGTAATTTATCATTATTATGCAGCTTGCTTCAATCAAATTTTGCACAGTATACAATTTATGAAACATCAAAAATGTAAAAGTATTGATACTGCATTAGTCACTATACATTTACTACATTCAATTATCCTTAGTGTGAAAATCATTTAATCTTGAAACTACAAAAACAAAAGAATATGCAGAACCTGCAGGATTTTTCTGAAGGTAATACCAAAAAACAAAACAAAAATCAAACAACTATATCTATATCTATATCTATATATATATATATATATATATATATATATATATATATATATATATATATATAATATTTATATTATTATTATTATTATTTATTTTTTTTATTTTTTTTAATAATGCGTTAGTAAATGTTGAACAGGTATTAATCATTCTTAGTTAATTTTAGTAAATACATGAACTACTGCGCAGTAGAAAAACCCTTGTTACCTTAAATGTTTAAACTGAATCAAATTAACTATAAGTTAATTTTGAACTTATATTAAATTATGTTAAAGTTAAATTAGCTTATGTAACTTATACAATTAAATTAGAAAATGATTCACTTAGTTTAAGTTATAATAAACTAAAAACATAAGCAGTTATGACTAATTGATCATTTCATTTTTTACAGTGGAAGCTTATTGTAAAGAATGATCGAGTTTTTGTAATTTTGGTAAAAATGATAAAATATTTTTATATTATTGAATAGGTTTGCAAATTTAGCATTGCAATTGTACATTAGGATGCTTTGACGTTAATGCCAATACTTGTTTGTTCTTTGTTTTTTGCAGACATCATTTCAAGTGAATTCATTTTCATATTTTAATGATAAATACATTAATTTCCTATCCCTTTTTTGTGAACAACAGGATTTTCTGCAGGTTAACTGAACAGGCTGGATACAATGATATCACACTCTCTGTCTGTGTGTATGTTTGTTTGTTGTGTGTGTGTGTGTTACAGTATCCAATTGCTAATTTCTGTATACTGTACTCTTACAGTGCTCAGCATAATTGAGTACACCCCATTTTGAAAATATATATTTTTCTCCATTTTTCAGTGAATATAGGCAATGTATTTTGGTGCATTTAAACAAAACAGGTTTATTAAACAGATATACTAATGAAAAATAATAATTTAGTTACCAAACATATTTAGAAATTGAAAGTTAATACAATTAAATTCAAGCAAACTACTGCAAAATAAATGACAACCTACAACATTTCAACAAATTGTTTTTTTTTTTTTTTTTTTTTTTGCTTCTGTTGATTTTTCCTCTTTTTTTAAAAATCTTTATTTAATATTTTTCTATAACAAAAATTTGAATGTACTAGTTTTGGACCATTGTAAATTATTTTGTTATATAAGCTCCACTTTTGGCTTCAGTACTGACTAATGTAATGTATATGCACAAATATATTGTTTAGCTTCCTATTAAAAATATGAATTTAAAAGAGAGATTTGTGAGGGGTGTACTTATATATGCTGAGCACTGTATGTATAAATAAAATCTCTTTGGTAATATAAAAAGCTTTTCTCATTTAACTCAAATTAAAAGTCCCATATTTGATCTTTTAAATAAAAAAATCTAAGTTACTTAGATCTAAGTTAATTATATGTATTTTACTCCCAAATTCTCTGTATCTGTGTGTGTTTTAATATCGGTTAGCAGTTTTCTTTAAACTTTAAAACTATGAATTTACTAGAAACACCTAGATTTTTAAATCTCAGCCCACACCATTCCCTCCTCTATGCCCTGTTTAATTTGGAAACTCTCTGTCGCTTTCCTATCTATACACTTTCTCTTACCCAGAATCTGTGCTCCCGGGATGGCTTTTCTGTACACAGCACTTATAATGTAAAAAAAAAAAAAAATCTTATCTAATACTGGAGTTTGGTTAGGTAATCTAAAAAGTTTAGACAGCTGTACGTGACAAATGTGAGAGTTGCACAAAGCATTTCAATGTAATAACTGAAAATAAAATAATAAATAAATATTGCTAATGAAATTATGCGGGCAACCATCTGTGCTGCATCTGCACCACTCTTGCATTTTTATTATATGTGTGTAATTAAAAAAAAAAACAAGTAAACCAACATAAACCCTATATTAAACCTTCCACAAAAAAATAATAAATAATTTTAGTGAACTGAACTTTTGTTATGCAAATCTGAAATCTCTTACTATAAAAGAAAACAAGTCCAAGTATTACTAGTGCAGAATATCATATATAACACACTAAACTGATATGAAACAAACAAGAAGTTTTTTTTTTTTTAAATGAAACAAATGACAGCAGTACATAAATCTTTCATTCTTGTCATTAACTTAAAGCAAAAATTGGCATCTAACCAACACCAGCAATTCCATTCATGCACCCCTTACTTTAAAGACAGAGCAAATGGTCACAAGACAGGCTGCTATGAGCTGCTCTACACAAGGAATGATTCACAATCAGCATTATAGGGCCAGTGCAAGCTTAAAGTGCGTCAGGCTGATTCGCTACAGTCTGTAAAACGGAAACAGGGCTATTTCACTCTCACGCTCTCAATGTTGACATCAGAGGCTCCATTGCTGACAGAAATGAACCTTCAAACTCCTGATCTGAGAAGCGGGAGACGGACAGACGGGCCCGGCGTCGCATTTCTAACCGAGTAGCAGGACTCATAGAAAGGATTCGTTCCATGGCGTCTGCGTAATTGTCTTCATCATCTGCCAGAAAGCCGGTGGGACCACCATCGTATGGAACTACAATGTCCAACTTTGGACCGCCAGATTTGTGAGCTAGAATTATTGTTCCTGCAGCCATACACTCCACTATACCTGCAGACAGATGACAAAGGATCTCAGAATTACTGTCAGATACAAATATGTTTACACTTTATAATAAAGCTCCATCGGTCAACATTGGTTCAAAATTTTAAAGCAGTTTGCAACTTTGGTTTGTCTTATATTAACATTATTTAATGCTGACAGGTTAATCCTTACTGCAGAGTGATGCATCATATGAAGTATTTTACTTTATATGTTTATTCATAATAATTCATTGCACTTTAACAAAGGGTGGTAATGACATATTTAGTTTGAAATCATTTATTAATCTTTTCAAAATTTAATAACCAATATTTTAAAAAACACTGAGGTGACGAGCAAACAATGTTAGTTTTTATTATCTAAAGGTGATAATATTACATATAGTCAAGCCCAAAATTACTCATACCCCTGGCAAATTCTGACAAAGTTACTTTTATTCAACCAGTGGTGCACAAAGAGGCATCATTGTGATTTTGTTTAAAATATAATATTCTCAGCTTTTATTAGCATTTGAACAAGCAATTTAAATGCCAACAATATTTCACCTTTTTCAAGATTTAAGTTGAGTCTTTTGTGTCTCCAAAATGTGTCTGTTAAGTTTCAGCTCAAAACACCCACCCAATTATTTTTTATATATCTTTCAGAGCATTAGAATCTTCTGCTTTAAACACATTGTAGCTTTTAGTTGTCTGTGCCTTTAATGCTAGTCCTCCCTGCCTACCGTTCCCACGTGCCTGTCAGAGTGTGCCTCAATCTCCACTTCGGCTGCGTCAGATAAACAGCACAGTGACAGACATAAAGGAAGCAGATCTCACGTAACGTTTTTAAGAAATACTACAGTAAGAACTTTCTCAATGATTATTATTTGATGTTTTTGTTTTGGAGTTGCAATGATGAGTCATACACAACATCATTACAAAGTTCACGCACGCACAGACACACACTCAGTGTGTGCATTTAAATTTGCATTGATTTTGCACACAAATATGACAAGATACATGTTAATATCGACTGCGGTATGGATGTCCATTATGTTAATGTACAAAATAAACCTAATTTATGGCCACATCCTGGGATTTAAGCATCTTCTTTTATAATTGTACTGACGTGCGGCTGTGGTGATGAATTACAGCGATTATACTGTCTTGATTACAAACATGCACTGTTTTAAACACATTTTAAACTTGTAAAACTCGGTCACATTGGATGATGATTGATGATCATAGCAAGTTCTGATCCTTTAAACCCAGTTGCTTTGCCCATGTCCTCTATGGTTGATATGATTGTACGTGTTACTACGGAAACATGTTAATATGAGGCTGTCGATCAATTCAAGCAGGGAAACCGCACTCCTATTTCACGTTGCGATAAGCCCTAAAATGGGAGGGATTTGGATCCTATTTTAATATCAGGAAATTTCAAAAAAGATACTTGCTGTGTTTATATCACCCCAATATGACTGTGGACACACTAAACATATACACAGTCCTGTCCAAACAGCTTACAAAAAAATGATTTTCAGCATAGGTGCCTTTTAAGTCAAAATTTGGCGTGGTTATGAATAATTTCAGACTTGACTGTATAAAGTAATACATAAGTTATTTATTATTTGTTAATGTTAGTTATTATTTCATGTTAATTTAAGGGAGCTTTTTTTTGATTGATCAATTTAATTAAGTTTTTGAATAGAAAATAAATATTTAACATAATATTTATTAGGTGATTATTATTCTACAACAAACTTTTTTTTTGTTTGATGATGATGACAGTCAAGTCATTCTTGAAATAAATAGATTTTTTTTTACTTTGAGTTTAACCAATACAACATATTACAGCTTGGCATAATCATAAAAGTATATTTATTACAAAAAAAATAAGAGAAAAGGGAAATCTAGTGTTTTGCGATCAAACTGGCTGAGAGCATGATATTCATCATCTTACCAATGCCAAAATGTTCATTCCACATTGTGTGCAACCCGATAGTGGCATCTGTTAAATCTTTCTTCAGCTCCTGGAATGGAATATTGAGCTTAAACTCCACCCTGTCTGCTATGCCCAGCTCCTGGCACAATCCTCTCAGCATCAGAACCCGATCTTCATCCTCCTGGTTCCGACACCCACCAATCAGCACCAGCTTCACAGCCTCTCTTCCCGCAGGCTCCGCCTCCTTTCTGTCCAAAAGCTTTTTAAATGCCCTGATCTGCAGCTGATGGTCTTTTTCTGGCCGGAACTGACCCACAGAGACCAGACTGTGACACTTCTTTTGCTCTTTCTCTTCATTGTCTTCCCCAATTGGAACATCCAGGAATGCCTGAACATCGCATGGTGGGTAAACCACACTGGTGCGGTTCGGAGTGCGCCACAGAGCCAGAATGTGACCCAAAGTCCAGGTGGAATTGACCATGATGACGTCACTACAGGAGCCAGCCAGGCCATACAGCAGTGCGAAGACACAATAATAAATCACTTTGATGGCACTGAGTACAGGGTTGCTGGAGATGTAGTCTGCATTGTTGAACCTAGAATGAACATTTACAAACATCTGCATGTAAACTTATAATGTTACCTGAACCATTCAAACATTTGAAGGCCACAAATACAAACATAAACATTCACTTTTAGAATTTTTATTACAATAATGCTTAATAAGTAGTAGTATATTATTATTATTATTATTATTATTATTATTATTATTATTATTATTATAAGGGAAGCTCTGATCTATCAACCAGAGATCGGTATCGGTCGATAATTACATTTAATGACTCGATTAGTACTTGCTAATCTGGCCGATCTTATAAACCAATCTCAAGTGGGTTTTTTTACGAGTTTACAAGCAGAGGAAAAGGAACATGCATTATACATACAGGTTAAACATAAAGCAGCTACAACACATGAGGAGGTAAATGATGTGCGTGGGCATGGGAGATCACTGCTCTTGCATCACAGCAGCTACAGTGTATTGCTGCCACTCACGCGAGTGATGCTCTCTTTGTTGCAATCATTGTATATCCAATGTTTTGAGACAAGAGCAGAGCGATCGGCCCCTTTTATAATCTCATGCAACCGCATGACCTCTGCCAGAAGGTCTGCGAGTTTTTCGCATATACAGTCGCTCTGTGACACCCGCAAATAAGATAAAATACCCCAGAAATCATGGCGACGAGAGTGAATGAGAAAGAGAACAGATCGCAAGTGACACGATGATGTAAGCATTACATTTCTTAGGTTAGATGAATAGTGCAGTAAAAAAAAGTCCTCTCTCCTTCTCTGCTGTGAGGTTGTGCAAAGCTGTCATTGTGCTGTTGTCAATCGCTGTAGATGAGCAAAATATTGGAATGGTCTTGCATGTATTTAGGCCTTTTTACATATAAGAATTGAACGTTCTGTGTCTTTGACAATGTTAAAAGTTTACTAAAACCTGACCAGAAATATTAGGGGGGGGGGGGGGGATTTCTTTTTTTATTATTTTTTTATTTTTTGAGAATTTAACTTTTTGTAATATGATTATTGCAATAAACAGTAGCGTATAGGGCTATTTGCTTTTAGTAAAGAAGTAATGGATTTATAGGTATGCATTTTAACTTCTTATGCATCAAATATGCACTCCAAACTTGTTCTTTCATCATTTGTTATGTTTCCAAATTGCTTTGTTAGTCATTTGTTAGTCAACTGTTTTATCTACTATTTTCTGTAAATCTGATTCTGGCTATGACATATTCATACCTAAATGGTTATAAGAGAGGTGTTTAAGGGATTATATGTAACATGCTTCATTTATTTTCTTAAGTAAGACCAATAAAGTTTCAAACTTAGAGGCAAAATGTGCTTTATGCATTATAAAGCTTGAAATCAGTACTCAGTATCGGCCAGTCAAAATGACAAAAAGAAAAAACGGTTCTCGGTATCGGCTGCAAAAATCCTGACCAGAGCATCCCTAATATATAATAAAACTATGTCTAAATGCTGTTTGGTTAGTTATAATTAACCACTGGTATAAACCAATAACATAAATATATAAATAAGTTATTATTTATATATTTTGTATTAATACACTCCAAGTTAGGTGAAGGTTTCTACTCCTTTAAAACAATTAATTTACATGACTGTTCCTGTCAATAGGGTGAAGATATAAGAAAGTCTTTTAAATTTTCTATCCAATAAAATAATTTCATTTAATTCAATCCCAATTGTGTGTTTACTGGTACAAATGCAGTACTAGCACTTAACTAATTAGAATACGACACACTAATGCACAGTGCAAAATAAAACAAAATACATGCACATTTAATAAGTAAACTGGAACAGATTTAACTAAACACAAATATTTAACACAGTCATTGTGGTGTTATTAAAGCCCATTATGGAATGTAAAGTAATCATTTAACATTAAATATGAAATAAATTATTCACATTTAATTTACTAAATAATAGTAATACATGACTTTCTTGACTAACCTGGGGTTTCTTTCTCGAACCACAGACAGCATGTCCGTGCTGATGGTTGGATAGTGCACATAGCTTCCCACTTGACAACCACCCAGATAGCGGAACACGGGTAAGGTGAAGGCGAAGCCCATTGAGTCAATATAGAGATCTGGAACAAACTCAGTCAATGCCTCCCACCCCAAGAAGATGGAGCCCACACTCTGCCCCAGAAGGGTGAAATGTGGGTAAAGTTTTGCCTCCACCAGTAGACGATGCTTCAGGAACACAAACTTAACGGGTCGGGGGAGTCTGATGTTAAATCGTCTCCGTGCTCCATCCAAAATCTCTTCTGCCGTCACCCCCTGATCACCCGTGTAGACTACGAAAGAAACATCTTGGTACCTGCAGTGCAAACATACAGAATTTATTTGCTCAATATGGTGAAGGCCAGCTTTGTTGATGTCACACGTTTTGGGCTGACACTTTTTTTTTCAGTATGTTGATTTGTTTCCAACTGAAATGGAATACTGAGAATACTTTCTTTTGCACATCATCAGAATTACATTGGAAATTATAAAAACAAACAGATTTTTCAGCGGATTAACTTTGATGGATTAATTATTCACCTTAAGAATAATGTGAGCGAGCAAAATCAACCTTGTAAATTCGTATTTCAAGTCAATAGCTTCAGTCATGGTGTTGCTGCTGGGGTCCCATGACAAAGAGTGACTTCATGGTAATCCATATTTTATTAACAAATATCACGTTACCATGTTTACTTTTAATTGTTTTACACATTTTCAGAAGTTTAAAAAAAATATGGCTTGTGAGTTATGTCATGACAGAATAATTTAAGACAATATGCTTGAGCGATTCAAAACTAGAGCTGCAAAATCAAAATTCAAAATGATCAAAGTATGAAAATTACTGAAATATCGAAAAACATGCATATTGCACATGGTTAGCAAAAAAACTTTAATACAAAAGTATTTTTGTGTGCCTGCCACAAGCATAGCCTTTGAAAGTCTTTTCGAAACATCAGGCAATGTCCATATTCTTATTAGCAGAAATATCTGACCTGTTTTGAAGAGCCCGTAAAGCACACCACAGCACTCTTTCTCCTCCTCCTCCTGCATTGCAATATGGGTGGAAAAAAGCCACGGCAGGCCGGCCATCCTGAACTCTTCTGGTCTTCCTCTTCATCTGCAGCCAACTTCTCACCCCCATGATGAAGAGGAAAAGGATAGTTGTCAGGAGGAAACTCAGATAGAAGCATGGTAACATAAGAGACCAGAGTAACCTGGGGAAGCAAAAAACAAAAACACAAGCAATTTATCCAGCATCTCATTAATGTCAGTTGCCATACAAGAGTAGCAATTAAAATAACTAAAATTCTAATAAACAGTACTTAGACAAAACAAATGTACAATGTTTCAGATTTCCATTATATTCTTATCTGTCCTACTGATGATTGTGTGCTAAGATACGTGTTAATCCGACAAATTGATGACATGTAAAAGTCTTGTTTATTTCAGTAGATTGAGGTAAAGCTGGTTTTATATTCCCACATTCGTTCGTTTTTGAAAAGCTACAACTTTGACACGGTCCCTATATTGTTTACCACGCTAACGTTACTTTAAATGTTAGGTATGATGCACATATGTCTTCAAACAACATTAGCACTATTTAATTGACTGTGAACAATGTTGTACTTTGATTTCCCCTATTATTTTGTAATTTGCAAAGAATAATTTTCTGAAATTATATTATCATGGAGAAAGTCCGAACCTGCGAATATAAAACCAACTTTACCCTACTGACTGGTAGATTCATCCATTCATTTTAAAGACAAAATGAACTCATCATAGATATTATCATTATGCATTCATCCGTTAGGAAATTGTTCAGCGCTAACCCACACAATCTATACAGTTGATCAATTAACTTTAAGATCATTACCTTATTAAATCGCACAGACAAAGGGAAAAGTGATCGTGCGCTGACATCTTCTCCAAATATATGACAACACAACACGTCGCCTGACAGATCCCGGAAGCGCTTTTCTAAACTTCTTCTGGGTTTTTACTAAGGGTTGACAAATGACCCCTACTGGACCGGAGCCTGATGCCAACAAAAAAATTAACTTGTCTTTGCAAGCCACCTAGTGTTAGGATTAGGAGTTACGTTTAAACTCATGTATTTTTGCTGCAATGCTTCTAGAGGTGGCGCAGTGGGTAGTATTGTGGCCTCACAGCAAGAAAGTCGCTGGTTCGAGCCTCAATTGGGTCAGTTGGCATTTCTGTATGGAGTTTGCATGTTCTTACTTGTTCGCGTAGATTTCCTCCAGGTGCTCCAGTTTTTCACACAAGTCCAAAGACAAGCGGTATCGTTATAGGTGAATTGGGTAAGCCAAATTGTCCGTAGTGTATGGGTGTGTATGGATGTTTCCCAGTAGGCTGCTAGGTTGCATAGCTGGAAGGGCATACTCTGCGTAAAACATATGCTAGATAAGTTGGCGGTTCATTCTGCTGTGGCGACGCCTGATTAATAAAGGACGAACAGAAAATGAATGTTTATTAGAGGCCAGCAATGTTGCCCTTAGCTGTTAATTTTCTGACCATATTTATTATAAAATAATAACAGTTCTTTAAAAATACATCTTTACAAAAACCTGTTGATATAAAAGTATACACAGAGCCAATTCAAAGTAAAGTTTAACCAGTAAACAAACAGTTGTAGATCAATACTGGCCTCTTACCTTGTCCACGTTATTGCACAAACTATTTGAAGACAGAACAAAAAAAATGAGGGCCCTAATACAGCTGGCTTACTTCATCTGTTTTAGCATCTTTCTTGAGACGTGTCTCTGCAAAGTGAAACAGTAAGTACATTTTCTCTAAAGCTTTAATTGATAATGTTTTGATTTACTTGAATTTAGCTTATATGCAACTTATCAGATGTCTGTTGTTTGTTAATATTTTGTAGTCTAAGGGGCTTTTTAGTATTTAATCAGTGTAAATCTCAGCGAAAGAAAGGCAGTTACTTACTTTCAAAATAAAACATGATAAAGGGATTTTTGACTGTATAGATTTGATTTATTTTACCATTTAATCAGTTTTGGAGTAATAACATGGCCATTTAAATGGATACACAAACATTGTAGTTTCAACCTAACATATATATATATATATATATATATATATATATGTTGGTGGTTCATTCTGCTGTGGTGACCCCTATAAAGGGGTTAAAACAAAGGAAAATAAATACAGTTGAAGTCAAAATTATTAGCCCCCCTGAATTATTAGCTCCCCTGTTTGTTTTTTTCCCGATTTCTGTTTAACAGAGAGTAGATTTTTTTAAACACATTTGTAATAACAATAGTTTTAATAACTAATTTCTAATAACTGATTTATTTTATCTTTGCCATGATGACAGTAAATAATATTTGACCAGATATTTTTCAAGACAATTTTATACAGCTTAAAGTGACATTTAAAGGCTTAACTAATTAGGTTAACTATGCAGGTTAGGGTAATTGGGCAAGTTATTGTATAACAATGGTTTGTTCTATAGACTATCGACAATAATTTATAGCTGAAGGGGGCTAATAATTTGACCTTAAAATGGATTAAAAAAATAAATAAATACTGCTTTTATCCTAGCCGAAATAAAAAAAAGAGACTTTCTGCAGAAGAAGAAATATTATCAGATATACTGTGAAAATGTCCTTGCTCTGTTAAACATCATTTGGGAAATATTTAAAAAAAAAAACTTTATTTATTTATTTTATTTAATTATAATATGTATATATTTTTTTGTGCAACATTAATACAAGGTAAATGATTGCAACTGTTTCTTTTTTTCACACAACACACAGTGACCAGGTTTTGGCTATCACTGTATCCTCACAGGAACATGTGGAAAAAGTGCAGAACCTTACAAGTCACAACGAGGTGGGAGATTTTCTAATATCTGCTGACAGGCAATCTGTCATAAAATAAATATATATAAATCATCTGAGATGTGACATCTGCTGTAGATTTTTAATTACTCAAATACTCAAGTAGTACAAATTTTACAAATAGCCTCTACAATGTTGGCAGTAAATTGATTTGCTACTGACCCTCAGTCCAGTCCTGTGAGCTTGAGTTAAAGTTTTCTTCTGTGTTTATTCAGACTGCTTTGTGGCAACCTGCTTCACCCAATTACATTACAACAAACTCTGAAGTTCACCTTTACATTCAGTCAACAAGTGTGCAGTTTGTCAAAGAACACCTTCGTGAACATGCCATTACATTTAGGTAAGCAAATGTGTATTCCTTAATCCTTTAAATTTACTTTTTGGTTCATTAATTGTTAGTATTCCCGCATTCATATTATTTATCAAATGTATGTGACGTCTGGAAAAAAAAAAGTGAGATAATGAATTTAAGAAAATTTTTGACGTTTGTTCAGAGTTCTTGTGGAAAACACAGCAGCACTGGTTGCGATGCAGATCAGAAATGATACATCAGATCCCCGAAGCGGAGGCGTCTTTTATGAGAGATATCATTCCTTAGAAGATGTAAACAAAAAAAATCACTTTAACATTTTCATTCAATTTAGTGTGAAAATATCCCTTTTGAAATCCTTCACAATCTGACCATACCTGTTTCAGATCTACTACTGGATAAATAAGACCAGCCGAGAACATTCAGACATGGTGAAGGTCATTCTTATTGGATCATCTTCTGAGAAACGGCCACTCTATGTTCTGAAGGTACATTTAATTGTGTGTTGTGGATCTGAGCATACATACATACATACATACATACATGCATACATACACACATACATACATACATACATACATACATACATACATACATACATACATGCATACATACATACACACATACTCCCAATTAAAATGATGACCAGTCTCTTTGTCTGTAGCTGTCAGGCAAGAGGGAAGAAGAGGTGAACAGAGCCATGTGGATGGACTGTGGTATTCATGCACGGGAGTGGATCGCTCCAGCCTTTTGCATGTGGTTTGTCAATTATGTTAGTGTTAAATCTACTTTCAGCATTAGCTTAATTAGCTTAGCTTTCATGCTGTGTCATGCTATGTTTTCTTTTTCATCAGCTTAATAACACTGTACTTTTCCTGTACCTAAAAACAAGATGTAAATTTACCACTGAGGCAATAAATCAGGTTTATTAATATGTTAATCTGTTTTGCTTGCTTAAACTATATAAGCAAATAGTTCAAATCTTTATAAGTGCACTAGTAATGTGCTTTTTATTGTGCTGTAATTTTCTGACTATTTAAAACGACACTTTGTCATTTTTGTATGCATTTTGATCAACATCCTCATTTGCCTCTCCATTTGGTGCATATATATTTTCCCCCAATGTTTACAATGTTTTCCTTGCTTGGCTGCTTATTTGTGTGTCTTTATTTGATCTTAATATAGTGAGATTGAGAAATAAGAACAAGCTGTAATAATTAGTATTGTAGTAAACTTGTGCAAATTTGTGTGTATAAGGAACTTTTTATTTACTCTATTTATTTTATTCTTGACTTTGACAGGCACTAGCATTTTACAACCAGAACACTGAAATCACAGAGATGCTTAATAAAATGGACATTTACATCTTGACAGTCATGAACCCAGATGGATACAAGTACACTTGGACAACAGTATGCCAAAATTCTTAGTGTTGTTGTTGTTGTTGTTGTTGTTGTTGTTGTTGCTGTTAAAGTGCATTTAATATGCTGCTTCAATTACACGTGGCTGTGAATTATTCTTTTCCCTAAAATAAGGAAATAAGAAAAAAGTGTACCATACATTTTTTACTGCCACATCAGTTTACCTCAAAATCTAAAATGTAATATTTTTTATTTTTTTAAATCTGCTCTTTTTCTCACTAACTTTACCATTTATAATTTACCAAACAGGATCGTATGTGGAGGAAAAATCGTTCTGAAAACAAAGACAGCTATTGTGCTGGAGTTGATTTGAACAGAAATTTTGATGCAAACTGGTGCAGTGAGTCCCACATACAAGAGTTATATTTTTTAAACATTTTTTTAATTCTTAGTCTCATAACCACTGTTAAAATACTTTACTCCTGACTTCATTCTCCCACTTTGTTCTAAAGCTAAAGGGGCCTCCGATGATCCATGTGATCCCACTTATTGCGGTCAGTTTCCAGAGTCTGAACCAGAGACCCAAGCTGTGGCAAAGTTCCTGCGCTCCCATAAGGACACAGTCAAGCTATACCTCTCCATTCACTCCTATTCTCAGATGCTCTTGTTTCCTTACTCCTGTTCCTATAATGAGATTCCAAACCACAATGAACTGGTGTGTGCATTTGAGCTTGTTGTGGGACAATTTATAAATAATGAACATTTATCAATAATAAATGCAAAATGTTTAGTTCTATAAGTAAATTTGTGTTTTTTTTCTGACAGTTTGAACTTGTTAAAGAGGCCTCAACAAAAATACGCAGATACTACAGGAATAACTATAAATATGGATCCGGTGCAAAAACCATTTGTAAGATTTTTACCAGTTGTTACAAATAACAAATAGCTTTTTTATTCCTACCCGAATATTTTAAACATTCATCTGTTTTTGTTTTTTCATTCTTTAGATTTAGCTCCAGGAGGCTCTGATGATTGGGCATATGATCTAGGAATAAAATATTCCTTCACTTTTGAGCTTCAAGACCGTGGTCAATATGGTTTTCTTCTCCCGCCCAGCTTTATCCCACAGGCTTGTAATGAGGCTCTTCTGGCTGCAAAGGTCATAGCTTTACATGTGATCAACAAAACCCAATGATTTTTTACGCTACAGACAACCTGAGCAAACTATGAAATGTGCTACAGATTCAAATAATGAACTTTTCCATTTAGTTAAAAATAAATGTGCAGGCTACTTTAAATGTTCTTATTACAGTTCAGCTATAGCACTTTATTTTACAGTCCAGTTCCACATGTACATACTGCATCTAATTAAAGCGAATAGGTAATAAATAATCCCAAGCCTGTACTCTTAAACTTGAGCCTAAGAGCATTAAAGTGCATGTAGGTCAACTGTAAAATAAAGTGCAAACAGAAAGCCCTTGATAAGTAATAAATAAATAATAATTATTAATAAAGAAACAAACCTTAAGAGTGGGTTGTTGTTTTGTGTGTGTTTATGTGTGTGGTTTAAGAATTCCCATGTTGTTGGACAAAATGTCATCACAAACATATAGTACCACAATACAATATTTTGATCAAGAAAACAGCATATAAGTCACCCCAACACATTATTAGATTACATTTTCTGTGTTCAAGTCTTATTTGTTTTATTTCAGCTACAATAAAAGCAGTTTTTAATTTTTTTAAAGTAATTTTAAGGACAAAATTATAAGCCCCTTTAAGTTAATTTTTCCCCTAATGTCTACAGAACAAACCATCATTATACAATAGCTTGCTTAATTACCCTAACATGTCTAGTTAACCTCATTAATCTAGTTAAACCTTTAATTGCCCTTTAAGCTATATAGAAGTGTATTGAAAAATACCTAGTCAAATATTCTTTACTGTCATTATGGCATAGATAAAATGAATCAGTTATTTGAAATTGGTTATTACAGCTGTTATGTTTAGAAATGTGTTGAAAAAATATTTCTTTTGAACAGAAATAAAAAAAAATAAAAATAAACAGGGGGGCTAAAAATTCAGGCGGCCTAACAATTCTGACCTCTTTTATACACACAGAATCTATGTGTGCAGAATTCCACAGATTCTTAGCTCATCAATGATTCTGTTTTTTTTTTTCTTGTGTAAATGTGTGTAAATCTATATTTATTCAGTTTTTAAATTATTTACAATAATATTATTGACTAATATGAAAATATTATATTAATTATTTACTATAAAGTTTGTACAATAATATTTTTTGTCTTTTAGTAGATATATTATATGAAAGACCTGGTTTGTTTTCCAAATAAAGAGGATCTATCTAATTGGATTTGCATTGTAAACATTAAATAAAGGTTAAAAAGGTATTACTTTTTTTATATAAAAAGGTTTTAGTTACGATACTCCTAAAATAATTTAGCATAAATCCGCAGATTTTTAACACAATTCTGTGCAGAAATAGCAAAAAATGTCCACAGATTTGGTCTGACCCTAAACATGACGGACTGTCTTATCCGTACACAATGGCACAGGTACTTGTCATTTTGAGGGCACTGACATGTTCATTGAGAGATGAACTAAGGATTTTAAGCAAGAGACCGTCTTTTTTAGGTAATACATGCTGTTGTTTTGCTATTTGTATGTGTTGTTTTGAGAAATGCTCTTACTGTTTTGGAAAAATTCAAATCTGAGAAATGTCCTAAAGCGACTGAGGAAAAACTGGAATACAACACAAGTTAATGAAATTACGAAAAGTCTGCAAAGACAAAAGTGTGTATTTTTATTTGCACATATTCTTTTATACAAATAGTAGTGTATACATAATTGAGTTTTACATTTTTTTGGCTTGATAATTAATACTTTATAGTCTACTCATTTTTGATGTAACCAAGATAGTACAAAAAAGAAGAGAGTCATGTATTGTAAAGCAAATATGTCTAAAAATTTATATAGAACATCACAATCATGGTTTCTGCAGGTGTCAGTCACTATTTCAAATGTATGACTTTTTAAGTCTTTTTTTAAAACCATTGTAAAATAAATGTCAGTCTTATACAGGACTACATGCTAAGAATGGTTAAATATTATTCATTTAATTTAATTTAATAACATACAATTCAATATTAACCTCTCCGCAATGAGCCTTGTGGACTTGTATTTTCAGCATAAGTCTATTGGTTTAATTTTGGAGATCATCCTCAATGTTGTGGCCTGTATTTATTTTCAATGTATTTGATTACCATAAAGAAGTCAGAAAATTTAACCTGGTGCTATAAAATCAGTCTGTGTTGTCAATCTACATACATACAAAGCTAATACACGATCCTATAAAAAATTAAAGGCAGAGGTCTTTTTATTTGCATGTTGTTGCTTTTTATGTAACTATAAACTACTATTTTTATTTACTGCGGGTTATGGATAAAATATTAATTAATTAATACTATAAGATTACCTAATACTGTGTTTAATAATAAACACATTAATAATAAAATAATACTGCGTTTTAGTGATTTTTTTTTGTTGCTGGATTAACTAGTCAGATGTCATCATAACCACACTTTAATTATGTACTAAAAATATTTCCTAAAAAATATGTAAAAATAAATAAACAAGACAAATTTTTAAAACACAAATTTATGACATCATATATCAATATGAAAAATAGCAATCTGTTAAAGGTTTAAAGTAAAAAAAAAAAAACTGTAGCCTACTGTCATTTATTAGACAAAAAACAAACTGGCCAGCACATGCAACTGTCCTTAGTCACAATTTGGCCTTTTTTTTTAAATATAATAATTAAAACATAATAATAATAATAATAATAATAATAATAATAATAATAATAATAATAATAATAATATAATTATATATATATATATATATATATATATATATATATATATATATATATATATATATATATATATATATATATATATATATATATGTGTGTGTGTGTGTGTGTGTGTGTGTGTGTGTGTGTGTGTGTGTGTGTGTGTGTGTGAGTGAAATTCTGCCTCTACTGGCCTCAACTCATCATAATGTGTGTCCGCATTGTTGTTTGTAACTTTATAGGTGGCTTAAACTCTTTAAATTCTTTGTTTTTTTTATTTTAGAATTAAATGAACATACTTTTATCATTAAAACACAACAGGAAATAATGTTCATGTAGCCTGTGTGTTAGGCAAACCAATTCTTCGGATTAGACCTCCAGTTTCCCACAATCCACTTCTTTGTGCTTCAGGAAGCTGAATGTGTGCAGAGTTTGCGCTGTCTTGCCAGCATCATGACGGCGGCTAAGGGGAAGACCGCTTTGCAAGACTTTTGCATGTGATTAGGAGGTTATCCCCAATAGTCTGTGAAACTGGACTTGACGCATCAATCATATTCGGGTAAATTAGAATTTGTTTATGGAGCCATTAAAGGGTCCGTTTTAGCTGTATCGTTATATAGGCTTGTGTTAACAGTGTAGGCCGCGCTGCAGTCATGCAGTTGTATAGCTTCATTCTGCAAATGAATGACCGTTTAAAACGCGCACATATATTAACTATCTTTTTTTGTGTGTTTGTGTTAAGCTTCGCATGGTGCATAAATAGTTATAGTCTCAATTACGATATCGTTAATGTGCGTTGGAGAGTGTCAAGCAGATACGACTAAATGTAGTACGTTACGTTACGTTACAGCCAGTGCTGTTGTTTACAGTGTTCGGGGCTCTGTAAAATAAATGGAACATTCATGGCTTTTTGCAAGCTACAAAAGCCACGAGAATTAAATAATTATAATGTTCATTTGTGTGGATGTAGTAAACTGCCCTGCATTGATGATCAGAGACAGAATCATCCTTCAAGCTAATGTTACAATCATCGCAAGCTGTTATTTGGAGACCACATCACATAATTAATTAGACATAACATTAAGTCATTAACAGCTAGAAACTAACCAAAATAATAAGCCAATTACACTAAACCCTAATAACAGCATGTGGATTTAGAACGATGAAAATATTTCAACTAAGTTATATGCAAACTGTTGAGTAAATAATAACATTTTCTACATAATTGTTTATCATCTCAATATAAATTATTAAATATCTGCTATATATTTTGTTTTTAAACCAGTGTTTTGGCAATGTTTTAAAATCAGCTCACTTTTTTCCAAACAAGCAACCTATGTACAAGTATATATGTTGTTAATTGAATTTGTCAGCCTGTTATTTATCATACTTTTCATTTTACTTGAAGGGTAGATTGTTAGCTGGCCTTTTCAGTCAGGATTAACTCGTTCAAAGTTTCTTGGAAAAAAAAATGTTCACACCAGAAGTGCCTGGCTTGATTTTAATTCTTGGAAGGCTAAATTCTAGCACAGATGTGATTACAGAGACACAAGTGTATGTTAATTGAGCAAATATATGCCACATGATATGCCATATACAATATATGCCATATTTTGTGGTTCTTCTGGTTGTGTATTCTATTTATTAAGTAAATTCAACACTGCAGATTAACAAAGAGATTTTTATTGGCATTTTAGTAGTTTGGGAACATATATTGTTTAAGAAATAATACAGAAAGATTTAAATCTTTAAAATAACATAATAGGTACAGGTGGTTTATTACCAGGTTTTTGTACCATGATTTAATACACAAACACAGACACAAATATATCACTAGTAAAATTGTCCACAATTTTAACTATGAAAAATGTCAACAAAAGTCACTTCAAACTTTTCAACATCAAAAGCTTTTGGAGGAAAGTTCCAACAAGCATAAATGAAAAGAACATAATTCTGAATTTAATGATATGTTTTAGTATTTTAATGTGTTAGAAGACATACTCATTGTCAGTGGCATAGTGTATTTTCTTAGTCTTGCTGATTTGACAAAGTTTTGTATAGTGCTTTCCCTAATCATTTTCATTCTACAGCAGTTTTACGGAAGGTTAAAGGGGTGATCCACTACGATATCATTTTTTAAACTTTAGTTGGTGTGCAATGTAGCTGTGTGATTATAAGCAACATCTCTGAATGTAAAAAGCTCAAAGTTCAATGCAAAGGGAGACCTTGGTTTTTACAGAGTTAGCTTAGCAAAGCCTACAAGGAACAAATTTTGGGGACTACAAAAAATACTTCCGGCCCTTGTGAGATCACAAAGGTACTTTTACCGCGCACACACATTGCTGTGTTTTTATTTTTTAAAATTGATCATGACATGTACAGTGTCTAGAGTTAACAGTATGCTTTAGTAGCAATGTAAACAATGGGAAGTGCTGTTTTGCACCGCAAACGATTTAGCTACAAATTCATATTTATCAGTCAAACTGATGTAAACACACACACACTTCACCAGCACGTGCAGCGTCTCTTTATGTGTGTGCGCAACTTTGCATTGATTCTCTTTAGACAGCTTTTCCATGCGTTTAACATCTCAGATCATGAACTCGCAAAAGATATGTGGATGATTCATGTTACTTACACAGGCATATTCCGGATATATGTGAAAGACGCAGTGTAACGCGTTGAGTGAAAAAAATACAGGATAGCTAACTCATGTAGCAGCAAAAAAAAAAAGATTTATGAAAAAATAGCATGATTTCCTTCAAGTGAAACATGAACATACATTGCTTTGCATCTTAGAAACACAACCAAGCCTTAAAATTACATTCTGTTAACCTGCAATTGTATAATATATGGTGTATATAAGGTTGTTTATATATGTATAAATGTTGGAGTTGGCATCAACTCCCTTCAAGGTTAGGTTATCATTAAAACAAAACAAAAAGCTAAATTTAACCACAATTTATATATATAAATGTAAAGTTTTATGGCTCTGGGATCTTGACTGTAACACAGCTTTGTAATTGAAGTGATTTCGATTTATTTTTAATTCAGCCCTGCAGAATGTCCAAGATCAGGCGGAAGGTTACAGTGGAGAATTCGAAGACCATATCGGACAGCAGCAGTAGCACGACCACCCCCTCCCGCAGGCCCAGTGTGTTTGAGAGACTCGGGCCCAGCACGGCCAGTAATGCAGCAGAGGTACGGATTCTGGTCACCTGCTTTGATGCTCCTGAAATAAAAAATCTGAATACTTGGACAGTAGGGCTGGGCGATATGACAAAAATCTCATATCATGATACAAATCATCTCATATCCTGAATCTGATAACAAAAAGTATCACAATAAAGTATCATTTCTATAAATTTAATGAATTAACAGTTTATTTTGACCACATGTAAAGCACTATTCTCATTTTACATTTTAAAATGGATATTATAGAGTTTATTCATCCATATGAGATCACATTTCTCACTTTATTAAGAACTTCAAGGCAAATGTTTGTATAAAACTGATGAAATATACTTTAAATATTAATAGCAAATATATTAAACACTTCTCAAAAATAAATGTCTGCAGGTCCAACATAAGAATAAACAAATACTGCTAAACAATTTGTAAAGTGTAAAAATTTTACTTTCAAGATTGTAATGCTGTTATTCATGGTTCTGCCTATTTATAATATTGCGCTAATATACATTGAGAAAAAGTATTACTATAAACAGTGTATTATAATTACATAATAGAGTATTAATAAAATAAACAATAGAGTAATATAAAATGGTTTTACTTTGTTTATATTCAATATAGTAAAAAAAAAATCATCAATATTTATATCATATTTTACAGCCTTAATTGATAATTTCATATATCTAAAATGCCAAGTAGTGCTGTCTTGGTAGTAGTTCATTTTGTTTTTACAGTTTCTCTCCTAAATGCTTTAAATGCAACAGACTGACCCATGTTTGCAATTTTCTGCAGACTCATTGTAGAAACTGGTTAAAGACTGGGAACTGTAGTTACGGTAACACGTGTCGATACACACATGGAACCCCATCACGAGGAAAAGGCTTCTCTGGAACGTTCAATAGGTGTGATTTTTTATAAAATTTTTTTATCTGGATGTACTTATTATTACCTACATGAGTACCTGACAGGAAGCTTGACTTTTTGGCATGCGTGTTTGTGTGTAGGTCAGCCGAGAGGCCCACTGGGGATCTCCGGGAGAGGATGAAGAATAAGAGACAGGATGTAGATGGTGACGCTCCAAAAAGAGACGCAGACGAGCCCACTTCACCCACAACCAGAGTATGCTGTTCTAGATTAGATTGTTTGGGGGGAACATATAAACAAGGGTTTCGCTGTTGAGTTTTGCAGTTGTTGTTGATAATGTTTTTGCTTTTTCTGATTAGCAGCGAGATTCATCCCGAGGCAGACATAGAGAAAAGGAGGATATTAAAATCACAAAAGAACGCACTCCAGCTAGTGAGGAGGAAACAGCAGATTGGGAAGCCAGTCGTGAAGGTGAAAGATGAACTACACGCTAAAGAGTGTGATAAAAGAAAACACACTAAAAAGATTGATTTGATTAAAAAACAATAAAATAAAATAGCACACAGAAGAATGAAATTTGTCACTTGTTAGAAAATGTTTGGGCGAACTATCCCTTTAACCTTATACACTTCCAATTTCATAATACTTTTAACTTTAATCGAATGGGTTTGGAATTACATGAGGAAGAGAAAATGATAGATTACTCTAGAGTAACTCCAGCTTAACTTGTCCTTAAAAGCAAAGGAGGATGATTTGATTTGTATTCATGTCTTTGGTTTTGCTAGATTCTGACAACGGTGATTACGATTACGAGTTATCTCTTGAAATGAAGAGACAGAAGATTCAGCGGGAGCTGATGAAGCTGGAGCAGGAGAACATGGACAAACGAGAAGAAATCATCATCAAGAAAGAAGTATGTTGTGTAATTACATTGTGTTTGATTTTCTGTATCTATACTTTAAAATTTGAGTGAGAGTAATCCTGAACACTGAGTAATGGCATGCATATTCTCAACAGGAATCGGTCTCCAAAACCAGGACCGGCAGTAGTTCTAAAGACAGGGTAGGTTTGAACACAGACATACAAGGAAAATTCCTTAATGCAGTGGTCACAAACTCAATCCCTGAAGGACCACAGCTCTGCATAGTTTACCTCCAACCGCCTCCAACTCACACCTGCTTAATAGACTAGTCTTGAACACCTTGATTAGTTGGATCAGCTGTGTTTGATGAGGGTTGGAGCGAAACTGTGCAGAGCTGCGGCCCTCCAGGAATTAAGTTTGAGACCTATGCCTTAAAGTGATAGGTCACCCCCCAAAAAAAATTTATTGAATAAAAACCCAAAATATCTGCTTTTGTGTTGCACAAAAAAAAACACTTATTTGGAGGGTGAATAGTGAGAAAATTAAAATTTTTGGTTGAATTTTCGCCTAAAATGGTTCTTTTAGCATTGTAGCCAGTGTATAACCTTTTAGCATAGACTGCTATTTTTATAGTTTATACAGATGTGTTATTGATCTATTTTAGGCCTCTCCTGAGCACACCAGCTCTAAAGGATCCCCATCATCTCGTAAATCTAGCGGCTCACCCAAACACAGAGGCGGGAAAGGTGGGAACCCCAGCAAGAAAGAGAAGAAGTCCTCCACTTCCTCAGTTATTTCCTCACCAGTGTCTGACCAGACGAGAGCAGAGGAGACTGACAGCAGGTTAGTTTAATATTAAGCATTTAAATTGAACTTGAAAATTTAAAGTTTATAAAATTAAAGTACTTGACTTGCTGTATAATTTTTTTAACAGGTCATCTAAGAGTGGCCATGGTAAAAGAAAAGGGCCACGGACGCCCAGTCCTCCACCCCCAGTCCCTGTGGAGAACCCAGTGGTTGGGAAAAAACACAAGAACAAACACAAGAACAAGGATAAATCTGAGGACAAAACTAAAGAAGGCAAAGAAAGAGGACGAGATGCAGAGAAGCACAAAGAGAAAAAAGAAAAGCGCAGGTATGGTCATCTAGATTTTGTAGAAGTGTAAATTGTACAATGTCAATTTGTGAAAACATTTCTAATTAGTTATGAATATTAACATGACATATTCACCTTTATCCTTTACTTAATTGCAGGGACCGTTCAGACAGTTCCCATAAAGCCAAACGCTCAATGACCTCAGAAGAACGATCTGGAAGTCTCTCCCCACCTTCCAGGGAAGCATCTCCACCAGCCAGAAGGAAGTCATCATCTCCCAAACCCTCTTCTAAACAAGCCTCACAGCATAGGTGAGAGGAGCTGCACTTATTAAATGGTAACAAGTAAGGGTGTCTCGATTTTGATTTTAAATCGAAATCGATCGAAATTCATGCTCAATTTCGATTATCGAATGAAAAAATGGAATCGTCGATGCTGCCATGGCCCCATGTCACGTCAGCTTGGCTTGCTAAGAGGAAAAAAGACACGCTTGTTGAAGAGCTTTTTTGAACTGCAGACGCAGGAGACCCGTCGAAGAGCTTAAACCTTCTCCTCTTTTAAAAGTCGCCGGTGTAAACGTATTTTGGATTTCCAGTGAGTTATGTTGACAACGTTCGTGTTGTCAAAAAAAAAACAAAAAAAAACACAGTTTGCAAGCTCTGCTATGTATTAGGGTTGGGCCGACAAACAATACCGGCATCGCGATCCTCCGCCCCTATTGCAAATCCTCTCACGAAAAATACACACAGGCCCTGTTTACATGAATAGGTCTTAGTTTTTAATGGCATTTTATAATGATAACGATCCACATCCACACTGGCGTTTTGCATTTCTGAGCAGCTGTCCTTCCTAACTACCACTGAAAATGCACATCATGTGATCACACACACAAACACACACACACACACAGGCAGGCACACACAGAGACGCACACACATTGTCATGCGCTCGAGACAGCGGGTCCAGGCAGTCAGCGGGTCAGCAGACTGCTTCAATCTTTCACTTTCACACTTGTACTTGGTAATTTTAGCGAACACCTCAGGTACTGTTGGCTAGTTCCTGTTGGTTGTGTACCTTTTTCATCAACACTATTATAAGGACACAGATCACTGCCTCTTCACGAGTCCTCCGGAAAAAATGATTGACAGGTGGCAATTATGTGTGTAACTTATCTTTATTCAATTAATGGCATGATTTGTTTATGATATTGTTTGATTTTTCTTTTTTAAATCGAAAATCTAATCGAACCGTGACTTTAGAATTGAAAATGTAATCGAATCAAGGATTTGGAGGATCGTGACAGTGACACCCTTAGTAACAAGTGGAGCCGGAATCTCTTACGCTATCTATTACAATTCCAGAATTATTTGTCTGTTTGATTTGCAATCAGACTGTTGAGTTTAAACCTATAGGGCTCTATTTTGACGGTCCATGCGCAAACCGAAAAGAGCAGGGTGCAAACACTTTCATAGTCCATTTTTGTCATTGTCCACTTTTGCTATTTTAAGGACGGAAAAATCCGCTTTGCGCTGTGGCGCATGATCTAAAAGGGTTGAGCTTACTTTCTTAATGAGTTATAGGTGTGTTTTGAGAATAGACCAATCAGAGTCTCATCTCCCATTCCCTTTAAGAGCCAGTTGCGTCGCGCCATAAGAGCATTTGCTATTTACATGACGTAAAGTTAGTGTAAGTGGAAAAACTGAGCATTTCACAAGCAAGAAAACAGTTAAACAGAGCATCTACAGCGCGAGAATGAGAGATAAGGCATCTCATAATCTACTTTCAATCTCGTGGAGAGGGAAACCGTGTACGCACAGATATCCATTAGCCTGTAAATAATTAATTTCGTTTGTTAAGCACAAAGATTTGTTTCAAAACTATTTCTAAATTCAGTTCTAATTTCCAGCAAACTAATAAATGAACAATAATAGCGAAGTGTGGTCAAAAACCTGAGTTATATCCAAATACACATGCTATGCCCCATATGGTCTGAAACCTGACAGGTGGGCAAATCTAAGCTTGTTTTTAATAAAACAAATATAAATATGGATATAATAAATAATACTGCTAATAATGATAACATTATACAAAAGCAAATTGTTATGAATAAACTGAAAAAGCCTCCCAAGATGAAAAAGGCATGAAGGCAGTTTTTTTTTAATTGATGTAGGCTAGAAAATTATGTTTTGTAATATTTTAATCCTTTATATTTATATCATATATCATATATATCAATTATATCCTTATTAGATCCTATATATATATCATTATTATATCCTAAATATATCCTTAATATTTAAATTCTTTTTCATATGTAAAGTTATTTGCGTATTGCTCTACATCTTGTTTGTATTAAGCTGTAAGTGAGGCGCACAACTAACGCACTGTGCGCTGGACTTTAGACCGGCTTTGTTTTGGTCTATCTAATATAGTTTCTCAAAATAGCAACGCGCTAGCAATGCACCTCAGAACGCCTTCCTTTTTAGACCAGAACGCCTATGGACGCACATATGAGCGCAAATGCATTTGTTATTTAAACAGCGTGGCAGAAAACGTCAAAACCACTCTTGCGCCAAGTTGAAAATAGCAAATAACTGTTGTGTCACATCTTGCGCCACATTTCGCCGGGTGTATGATAGGGCCCATAGTGTGTCACAGAGCTGGGCAGTACCGATAAAATGTGAATCAGAAAACAGATTTTTTTTAAATAAGTTTGAAGGTATATTTATCATACAAGATATGATCAGTGCTTTCTAGCTGTATGCTGTGATTTCATTTTGAATGTCTTTCTCGAGGTTAATGCAATATGACATTGATTTGCTTTTTTGGCCAAAATATCCCAAAATTCTTAGCTTTTCATTAGCACTTAGCATTTTATTGCATCAATTTCGAATTTCAAAAATTGTTAAAAAAAAAAAAAAAAAAAAAATATATATATATATATATATATATATATATATATATATATATATATATATATATATATATATATATATCTTGATTTTTATCTTTTGTGCTTTGCTTTTTCAGGTCTAGAACTCCACCCCGTCACCGCCGCAGTACTTCCCCTTCCTCCAGACAACAGCAGTCCCCATCTTCACAGTCAGGCTCTTCAGCCCAGAGACACTCCCCATCCCCTCGCCACAGACGAAGTTCCATCACCCCCTCAGCCTCACCCCCTCCCACTCAATCCTCACGCCGCTCTCGCTCATCCATCACCCCCCAGAGGGACCCATCACCAGCATCTGCCCCTCGCAGGTCCAGCCCCAGTGCCTCTCACCGCTCACAGGGCAGGGAGAGAGAGCGGGAGCGGGAGAGGGACAGGGACAGGGGAAGAGCAGAGCAAGAAAGGAGTCCAGCAGTCCAGGAGAGACGGCATGAGCGCAGAGATGGTAAGTCACACATAGGGATGTGAACAGTGGTTTCATGGTTAGGTTCGGTCACGATTAGCATGCCATCAATTCGGTTCAATTTGATATTATGGTGCATTGATGATGTAAAACTCGACTACATGCACAAAACAACATGAGTGATTTTGGACAGTGATGGACATGGACAGTGATGTTAAACGGCTGTGCCGATCACAGCTGATCCGTTATAGATGGTGACATGGTGGATAAAACGCTCTCGTGCTGTCACATTGTATTTGAACAATATTGCATTTTCGATTTTAATCACGATTTGTGTGGTCCACTTAGAAGACCAACATGGAAATCTTTTTTGTTTGTAATTGGCATTGATTGTTTTGAAATTCAAATGGCACTTAAATGCCTGTGTTTTTATTTCTGTAATTAATACAGCGTTTCGTTTTGTGATTAATTACAAGAAAGCGTGATTAATTACATATGTTTTTTATAATTTGACAGCCCTAATATATATATATATATATATATATATATATATATATATATATATATATATATATATATATATATATATATATGTATATGTAGAGCTGGGCGATATGACAAAAAAGTTATCATAATTTTTTCATATCAGTTGATATCGATATTTATCACGATAAACGTAAAATCTTTATATCTATCAATTTTATAAGATTTTCTGTATGCCAATCAGTTTGTGCAGCTGATTTAACACATATAGTGAAATGTTTTAGCTGTCTGACAATATAAATAATAAAATAATAAACAAAAGAACAATCTTAATTCAGCATTTACTGTTCAAGTTTTCTACAACCAAAGACATTACAAGTTATTGGATATTATTGTTCAACATCAGAAAAAATAATAATAATAAACCCGGTTTGGAACAAGTAAAGGTGAGTTAATGGTCACAGAATTTTCAGTTTTGGATGAATTTGGATGTATTAGGGTGACATATACTTTAACAAATTTTTATTTAGGGATGCTAACGATTACTTGATCTATTGATTGTCAATAACACTTTAATCAATAGATCTTATCGATGACTGATTAAACATGGACATGTAAAGGTTTAGTTATGCTTTGCGCTGTGAGACACGTGCACGCATTACATAATCAAGTGTGTGCAGTTTACCTCTTGACATCGCATATAGCGGGACGCATAAACCCAGTTATTCGCTGATCTCCATTATATCCGCGGATGTTTTAACCACATTTGTCTGACAGACTAGCACAAATAGGCCTATGCAGACTTTTATTTTACTAATCGCGCATCACAACGAAAACATGCGGGGAGCCCTAAAGGTTGTACTTTTGCCTCCCGTTAGTGATGTGTAAATGGCGGTTATATCTGCGGGCGCTGCGGATAAACCGCGGGTAGGGTAATAAAAAAATACATTATAATTAGCTAATTGCAGGTCGGTTGCGGGTGTATAGCGGGACATGGCAGTGGATCAGCAAGAAAGCAGAGAGTCAGCTTAGCATTATTCACTGCAGTCTGCGCGCTTTTTCCTTTGATCTCATTTTTGGTGTATTTTGCTCACATGATTATGATTTTCGTTGTTTTTGCTTAACTCTCCTTTGGGTAAAATTATTTTGCATTACTTTTGCCCATATTGAGAAATTTTGTGAGTTTTGTTCATTTTTATTTAATTTTTTTGGCTCGGCTCTTTCCCGACAATATTAAGCTACAATCTCTCCTCAAGTTCACTCTTTTCTCAGAGTAAGGTGGATAGGGAAGATGTCATACGACTTCCATTTTGCAAACACGTAGAAAATGTATTGTTAAAGACATCAGGTAAGAGGTGAATGTCATCTTTATATTTATTTTATTCAGGGTTGGGAAGAATGTGGTGCACTGCGCTGAAGGAGTTATTTATGAATTAGAAATGTTTTGTTATATTTCTTTCTTTTGTTTGGCTTCACTATCTTCCCTTACTCGAGTTTACCAATTTTTGTTTGATCCTTTCAATTTGCTACTTCATTATATTATTTTTATTAGTGTTAATGTTGTAGTGTAAATATCCTTAAAGGGCCATGAAACCCCCTCGTTTCAGCAGGGTGTTTTCACACCTCTACTTTCGAAAAAGTCAGAAAAGTGGGCGTGTCCAGCTCTGTTTAGGGGGGAGTGTCGGAGGAACTAAAGTGGGATGGTGTGGGAGTGTCTATTTGTGCACGCGCGAGTTTCAGAGTCAAAATACACACCCACACAGACAGGAGAAAGCGATGGTGTTTAACCTACATGGACATCTGTAGTCGAATTATTTGCTGAATTAATAAATGTTGGACTTCAACTGCAGTTTGGCTCTTTCATTCAGGGAATTCATTCATGCCCCTCGCGACAAACGAGGTATTTGATTCGAGGAACTGCTCTAAGCGTGTATTTTTCATGCAATGTTTGATACCGCACGGCGAATGAGAGAAAAAAAAAACTCCGCATTTCCCGGAAACTTAGATGCACACGGCAGGTAGCGTCAGAAAGCCGCGTGTGTTATTCCGGTCACTAAATGCGGTGCTAACATTTCTGCACTCAGTGCTATAGTTAACTTAATTCGATACGAGCAAACTGAATAAACAAAGAGCACTGGTCGCTCACTTACCAAATCTGTAGAGACAGGACAATCACCAGCAACTAGAGCCGCGTCTTTATGGAGAGAATACTACAAGCAAATCCAGATTTCAGCGTTTGCAGATGAGAACAGCTCTCAGGTAAACAATAATCCTCCTTAGACACGTAAGTTATTGTTGTCGAGCGTCGCGTACACTGTTAATCCACACGTGATCCAGATAAGTTCTCACAGAGAGAAAATGAAAACGAAACTTAACGGCAGCAAACTATAAAAGCAACACTTCACGCTTGTTTTGCCAACACAACGTGGCGTCCTTGTGGTGTAAACACGGTGACACTAATGAATATTAATGAAGTTGTACAATAGAGCGCGCTGATTGGTTTGAACCAAGCCTTACTCATGCATTAATGTATCACACTGTAAGACGTAATAAGACTCACTCAGGCACAGACGCCCAGTCTGCACGCTGGAATACACGCTATTATGTCATGACCGTGACGCAGCTTCAAAAATTAGTTTCAAACAGGAAGTACGAATTTGCTTGAAAGAACGCAAAAACAACCAATTTACACTTTTTAGTGAAATATAGGTGTCCTAATAGTGTTTTTAGCAGTGTGGGACACATATACGACTGTCAAAAGCTCAAAAAATGTATTTTGGTGTTTCGTGACCCTTTAATATAGCCTGTAGAGCAAGCTTCAAGTGTTCATTGGGATGTGTTTGAGATTGTGTTGTCTGTCATATCTTTCGTCTGTCTTTTTGGGGGGTTTTTCTCGTAAGCCACGGCTTTCGAAAATGATGACATGAGACTGCTGGGTAGTTGCCCTGGTTTTCCAGCACTTGTTTAGGTCTGTAATTTCTTAGCATCTTCAAAAGGGTGGTCTTGTTTTAAATGATGAAACAGGCTTGTGGTCTTGCCTGCTTTTGATGACACGAGTCGTCTGCGCAGTTTGCAGTGCACGTTGCTGTTTTGTGTCGGATAGCAAAAAACTACATAGCTCATGACTGAGGTCTAGTGACAATTCTTGTGTGTGGCTCTGACCTTTTTTACCCTTTTATTTCTTACTCTCTTAAGTACAATTAACACTGTATGGGTGTAAACTTCTACAGCATGCGGCAATCGGAAGGGCAGACTGCAAAATGCTTGCGCAACGTTACGCATAGTGCGTAATTATTATCCAGCAATTATTGAACTGTCATAGTTTTATCGAAAAATTTTATATCGTGATAATTATCGATATCGAATTATCGCCCAGCCCTATATATATATATGTATAAAAGAATTATTAGCTCTCTGTTTAGCCCATCCCCCCCAATTTCTGTTTAACGTTTTTTTCAACACATTTCTAAACATAATAGTTTTTATAACTCATTTATAATAACTGATTTATTTTATCTTGGCCATGATGACAGAAAATGATATTTTACAAGACACTTCTATACAGCTTAAAGTGACATTTAATTTTAATTAATAATTAACATTTAGCTTAACTAGGTTAATAAGGTACTAGGCAGGTTAGGGTAATTAGGCAAGTTATTGTATAATGATAGTTTGTTCTGCAGACAGTTGTAAAAATTTTTGCTTAAAGAAGTTGATAATATTCACCTTATTATGGTTCATTAAAAAACAAAAACTGCTTTTATTCTAGCCCAAATGAAACTAATAAGACTTTCTCCAGAAGAAAAAATAGTATCAGACATACTGTGAACATTTCCTTGCTCTGTTAAACATAATTTGGGAAGTATTTAAAAACTTAAATGAACCTATCAACCCTACTTTTTAAATACTGACTCTATTTAATGAGATAAAATGCTAACTCTATGACTTATTCGGAGCCAAAGTTTATGACTCCTTTTTCCTTTTTTGTTAGGTAAAGTTAACTTTGAAACAAGTAGTGTGTAATTTCACCATTTGTTGTCAGCTAACCTCTTTTTTTTTTTTTGTCTGTGTGGTGTTCAGTTGTTCAACATGTTTTTGCCAATGTGTAGCAATAAAATGTGTTAAGTTTGCTTACTTAATTTTTTTTCTTTCTTTAGAGAGTCGTGGGAAGCGTGAGAAAGACAGCAGTCGGGATGAGCGAGACTATGATATCGTGCAGAGTTCTTCTCGAGAGGAGCGTGATTGCAGGGACAGCCGAGACCGCCGTGGAGAACGGGACAGACGAGATGTCCGTGAAGAACGCCAGCATCGTGGGGATGTCAAAGACACTCGAGATGCCCGTGCAGCAGAGACGCGAGAACGCTCAGGACGAGAACCACTGGAGCACAGAGAGAGAGACCGGGATAGGGAAAGAGAAAGGGAGAGGGAAAGAGAGAGAGAAAGGACTGAAATGCATAGAAAGGAGGAAACGATGACCCAGGAAGAAAGGAGTTATGGAAGAGGACACGGAAGGGAGGATATGAGGAATGACGCTAGAACGGACAATAGGAATGAATCTCGAGTTGAAAGAACAGGCAGAGGGAGGGGTCACGGATCAGATGTCACAGAAAAAGGTGAGGGGAACAACTACATACCGAATTTTCACTGCACTGTTACAATTGATTGAAAAAATGTTACAATGTGGATCCTTTTCACATATCCGGGTTTCTCAGTAGCATAAGTCGTCATACAGTAGCTGTGTAAGCTTAAAGTGCAGTGAATGGGAGAATTTTTTTAAAACCCTTTTTGCTGAAATAATAAAAGAGAAAACTTCACAATGGTGTTATCAAGACTTTCAGAAAAAGTAAACAAAAATCGTGTGAGACTGATAACAAAAGCCAGAGGAGAGAACAACATCAGATTCACTGTCCTTAGTTTTCTATAATTTATTCTAGATATATATGTGTATACATATAAAAGTTTTCTATCTAAATATTAAAAACTTACAAAGATATAAGATGCTGATGACCGTTAAAATTTTGTTTGCAATTACTTTAAAAATATGTGTGCAGGTAGCACACAGTGTACATGTGTGTTTTATACCTGTCATTTTTGGGATGTGAAAATAAGGGAAAATCTCAAAATGACTAAATATGTTCATCTGGCTGTTTTATTGTAAATAAACAGTTAAAAACAGTCAGTGATGTGTTTTTTATTATTATTAACAAAGGATAGAATAATTAGTATAGATTAGAAAAAGCTGCTAATAAATTAGCAAACAGTTTAGCCTGTTAAAAATAATAGCTATTCTAAAGAAATTCAATCAAGTTATCAAGTCTCATTAACCTTTTCTTCACTGTATAATTTAAACGTTGATTTAAGAGCCGTGAATGAATCTCTTATTTGTTTTTTGTTTTTTATTTGATTACATTGACAGAGGTGCCACTGTAAAAATGCACACATCTTATGAAAGCATGCCATTGCTTTCCTAACTGTTTATACTCATTTAAGACAAAATGTGTTGTGTTTAAAAGAACCCACCAAGATTGGCACATTTAAATGTTGTTGTTGTTGTTGTTATTATTATTATTATAATTATTATTATTATTATGTATTTATGTCAGTTCAAACACGCACCCAAAACCCAGAGTGTCCACCTTTGCTCTGCTTCAAATCGAGTGTACAAAATGTGTTTGGGAAACGTCATCTATTTATCACTATGGAGTGTCTGACAGTCAAGCACCAATACATGAACTGTCTTTTTGAGGAGGGGCAACGGTGCCTGTAATGGAAAGGAAGGGAATTTTGCCTATTTATATTTATTTCAAAGTGTTTTTATGCCTAAATAAAATGAAAGTACAGAACAGATTTACATTTAAGAGCAAGGGGCGATCCCTGGTGGTTCGGCGGTATGGGTTGCGAATATGGAGGATTGGCCATCCTTCATAGAAAGATTGAAAAATGGGAGAAATATGGTAAAAATATATATATTTACAGGATGATAGCGGGAAAGAATTGTAAAATCTAGGAAAAACGGGAAGGTTGACTGGTATGGTGTGCTTTAGTGCAGGAAGTTGGATGTATATTAAAGCTCACAATAACAGCGCTATAATTAATTTCTCGGGTTTATGTAATATATTTAATTTGTTACACATTTAAGCTGTGAACTGTTACTTTTCCAGTTTTATGCACAATAATGCTGCAGTAAAGTACACTGAAAAAATTACGTCTGCAAAACTATTGCAAAAATTAATTTGTGTTGAATTTAAACAAACAAATTAAGTGTAATAAAATTCAAATTAATTTGTTTGTTTAAATTCAGCCCATATAAATTGATTACAGCCACTTAACGTAAATAAATAAATAAATCCAAGGAATCTCCTCTGAATAATTTTATTTTGTGTAAAAATGTGTCATATTCTTTCAAATATTTGAGTTAATTTATAAATAAATTAATCATATGTTTCCATTTCAGCTCGTGGTAGTAGAGCATCACAAGCTGACAATAGCAGTGCTAGTGGACACGACAGCTGGGAGTCACGTAGCAGTGGTCTGAGAGAGAGGAGCACAGAGAGGAACACTGATCGCGATCGCTATGATGACCGACCGAGAGGAGAGCAGCCCAGAGATGATCGACGGGGAGCACATAATGAGAGAGATCGCCGTGACAACAGAGAACGAGGTGACTAGTCAAGTGATGTACTTTTTATTATTAATTGCAATCAGCTTACTGCTGCTAATTATAGAACACATAATCATTTACAGTGTAGTCTTAGATGTTGAATTGCTTGAATCGTTGTTGTTTTCTTGTGCAAATAAAGATGCACAGTTTGACCAGCCAAGGTGTGAATGTGGCTCTATGTTCACGATTTGCAGCCACAGCAACCATAAAAACATTTGGTGCAACACCTTCATCTAAATAAACTATTCAGACTGTGTTCACACCAGACGTGACACACGCAGATAAATTGCATTATTCGCGTGTAAATAGATGTGTGAACTTTTTGAATTTACTCTCTTCATTCGTGCGTCAAATCCACTTCATTCGCATGTTAAATCTGCTTCACAACAGATGTCGATTCACATCGTGGGTAGGGCTTCTATCTGCGTGGTGACACTAGCTTCATTGCTAAATGACATGGATTTTATTGAAAGTATAACTGTCTTTATGTGCTTTATGTTGGCTGAAAAGCAGCATAGATTCGCTGTGTCTGAGTCCATTAGATCCTTTCAGAGGTGCCCCCAGCTCTGTGAGTTCATAAACCCCTTTAGAAACTATACCTGGATGATGGAAGCTTTCAGCGGTGTTTCCAACTGAGCCGTGCCCACTATGATGAACTGTTGTCTTGTGTTGGCAGGAGGATTTTCCCCCAAGACACCAACAGCAGGCGCTACATCATAAGCATGCCGCTAATTGCGTCATTCGCGCGCACTCATTCACGTGTATCGCATCGCAGTCTTTTTGCGTCTTTTTGTTGACTTGACATGTAAATCACTTGTGCTTGTCGCTTCTTCGGCGTCTAGTGTGAATGCAGCATTAGAATTTTGCCTGATTAATTTGATCATTTTTTAAAGTCATAATAAACGCTTTACTTTTGAGCTGTTTTTAAAATGATTGCTGCATGAGGAAAGAATTCTGCTAAACATCAGTTATAATTGAGTTTAGAGAGATAAAGGGCTCTTTTTTTTAATGATTTAGGCAAAATCATTATGGGCGTGTCCAAATCCACTTCTGCTATTTTATGGATTGAAAAATACGCTTTGCGCCCTGGCACATGGTCTAACAGGGTTGTGCTTATTCTCTTAATGAGTTATGGGTAGGCCCACATGGAATCTGCACGTGCAGAAATCCACTGATTTGCACAGGTTTTAAGCCCATCATTAAGTCTATGTATTTACATGTGTTAATGTGCGTAAATTTATATTTATTCAATTCACATAATACGTGAATGGAAGTGAGGCGACACAACTGACGCAGGTAGGTCACGTGACCATGACAAAATGGCGGATGTAGTACGTCCGAATTCCATTCATACTTTTCACATTCATACTGTATAGAATGTACTTTTCTAACGGCCGAGTAGTACGTTTAAATTCAAATGCAGTACCAACTGTCTAGTAGGCGGGTTCGGACGCAGCCAAACACTTTTTAGTTGTAATGGAGTTTGTGGGAAACTGTGATGTTTATTTTTATCTGTTATGATTGGTTTATTTTTAATTTTTAATTGTAATTATACTTCTATGTAAGAAAATTGGAAATTGCAAAAATCAGTATTGGCAGTTCACACTAACCGAAAAATCTGAAAACAGAATCAATCATGAAAAATCGCAGTTGGTAGATCTCTAAAATACTCAAATTATCTACACAACTAGAAGTCCAGAGTCGCAACTATACTAGATGAAACTATTTTGTTTTCGGTAAACTGATGTTTGACTAAATGTGCCTTTGTTCAATGCTGAGAGATTGCACTTTTAGGCCTTTTTTATTTCTTTAAAGCTTGCTTTAAAGCACCTTAGGTTACAATTTGTGTATGACGTGCTAAATAAATAAACTCACCTTGCTTGACTGTAGATGGAAATTTATTTGGAGAAAATAAAAACTTCTTTTTTTCAGCAGAACAAAGAGCGCCCTCTCCTGTCCGCCAGCAAAACCGTGGCGAGGATCTGGAGCGTGAAGAGAGAAGAGATGATCGTCGGAATGACAGAGGGGATGACAGACGAGATGATCGTACCCGTGAGAGGGAGAAGGAGAGGGATAGAGAAAGAGAGAGGGAACGGGAAAGGGAGAAGGAGAGAGAGAGGGAGAAAGAGCGGGAAAGAGAGGCTGAAAGAGAACGCGAGAGAACCAGGGAGAGAGAGAGGGAAAGGGAACGAGAGAGGGAGGAGAGAGAAAGAGAGAGGGAGGAGCGGGAAAGGGAGAGAGAAGAGCGGGAGAGGGAAAGGGAACGAGAGAGGAAGGAGAGGGAACGGGAAAGGGAGCAAAGAGAAAGGGAAAGGCAGCGGGAGTGGGATGAAAGAGAGAAAGGAAGAGAGGAGAGGCGGGAAAGAAGAGATGAGTCAAGAGAAGACCGCCCTCCCCGAGATGCTCATGAAGACAGAAAGAACATGTAAGTACTCCAGTGTTATTGATCCCAGTTAAGTGCAAGCTTGTTAGAATACCTCAAAGCAGGAGTGACCAACCCTGTTCCTGGAGATCGACCTTTCTGCAGATTTCAGTTGAACCCATATCAAACACTCCTGCCTGTAATTATCAAGTGCTGTTCAGGTCCTAATTAATTCTTTCAGGTGTTTGATCAGGGTTGGAGCTGTTCTTTGCAGGAAGGTTGATTTCCAGGAACAGGGTTGAGCACCACTGCCTTGAAGGGAACCCATCATGCAAAAATCAGTTTTATAAGGTGTTTCAACACAATTGTGTGGCAACGGTGTGAGAATATAGACAGCCTTTGATGCTAAAAAATAAATAATTCTATTTTTTTTATAACCACACTTGATAAAAACTGCATAAACACTTTGATTGACATTCTCCCTTTTAATGATCTTATTAGTTTCATATAAATGGCGACTGATTTGGGGAAAGAAGATCTAAACTCCGTGGCAGCTTTTTTGCTTAAGCACTGCCTTAGAGACTAGCCAATACAATAACTTACTTAATATTCAAATTGCTAATAGCCTGATATCTCAGTCCATGTTGTACTTCACATGGGTGAAATTTTTTTAAAATATCTTTGTAGGGATATTCTGTTAGCAGACTTGCTTTTGCTATTCGGACTGCTGAGAGAAGTGTAAATAAATACATTTCTGTGATGCTAAAAGATCAGCTTTCCTAGATCTACTATTTTAAAGCATTTGTTTGAGTAAAACATCCATTTTGTGTGTAATTTCATAAAATGCTGATGACATTTTCAAGTGAGAAACTTTCAATTTGATTACTTATTTTCAGAAAACTAGTCTTTGAAAATAAACAATGCAACTGAATATTGCATAGACCGCAAATTTCTGTTTATTTATCCGTAATGTTTTAACATTATAACCGTGAAGAAGTCAATAAGCCAACAGTCTTTCACATGGCTATTGGGTTATTTTTTGCCACTTTTTGGCACAGATGATTGTCCTGATTTGTTCAAAACACAAAACTAAAGCACATTTAAAGTTGTCATATTTGGATTCTTGGTTCTTCTAGAACAGTGTTTCTAACTTTTTTCACCCAAGTACCACTTCGGAAAAAATGGTCTCTCCAAGTACCACCATAATGATTGGTATTGAAATACATAGTAGGCCTAATAAAGCGGCTACAGCTCTGCATAGTTCACAAACTTGGCAGATTAATTCTTTTTATTATGGATATTTATTACTGTCAGTCACTTTAAACATAATTAATAGTTTGAACAAAAACACACTTACAGTTAAAAAAAAAAAATTTAAATGTCAATGTTTAAATTAAAATGTGATTTTAATAGTAAATTAAAAATGGCACTGTTTTTAAAAAGTTCAAAGAAAACTGCTGTACTTAAATGTAGAGTATTATCATAAAGTAGCCTATTCATCAAAACCTGCAAATGTTTCTTGGACCTTAAATATAGGTTATACCGTATGTCATAGTATTCATTTATAACTCTGTTTGATAAATTTTTTAAAATATGTTGCATGTATATGACTTATTTGTATATCTTTGAAATGTAAATATTAACTTGTATTTTAAATACATGAATTGTATTTACATATTTTAATTAGAAATTAGATCTGCTTACTGCTCGTTAGAGTTGGCTATGTGTGTCAAAGAAGCAAGTGAATAAACTATACCGGTCAACATTGGAATATAAAAATACAAGATACGCCCCAACAACTAATACAAGTATGGGGAGGAAAATAACCTCAAATGATAGAATACATAACAAACATTAGAAAATTGAAAATAAAACAAAAAGTTTAGCCTATTAAAATGAATTTTCTTGATCACATCGTTGTTATCGTACGCGTCAAAGTGTTAAAAGTGTGTTCGTTTTTTTACTTTAATTATTTAGCGATTCCTCCGCGTACCACTAGAAGGAAGCCTGCGTACCACTTGTGGTACATGTACCTCAGTTTAGGAACCACTGTACTAGAATATTAGAACAATTTGCACACAGAGAAATGCATTAATATAGAAAGATTTAAGTGTAGAATATGAAGCTTAAATAATATAAACATTTTGAAGAGTAGTGTTACAGTTTTTTTGTTTTCCTTTTTGTGTGCAGCCGTAAGAGACATCGTGCTGAGAACACTCCCAGTCCAAGGCCATCTCCTAAAAGAGCGCGAGATGTGAGCCCTCCAGACAGTGATGGTTACAACAGCACTGAGGAGAAAAGTAGGAGTTCAACAGTGCAAGTGTAAGATTGTTTTGGTGCAATCATGCAGAAAATATAATCCGTTATATGCTTTTATCATAGGTGATAAGCATCGTCTGCTGAGTCAGGTGGTTCGTCCTCAGGAGACCGCTCGCTCGCCTGTCCGCTCCTTTACTGATGAAAAACACAGTCGCTGGAAGGATGAAGATCGTCGCGTGGATAAAAAAGATGTCCGTGGTCGACACGAGGAGGTGGATTCCCGTGGCGAGAGAGCAGGAAGAGCAGCAGAGCGTCGTGGAGAACACGCTTCAGATGTTTCTATTACGGGAGTCCCTGAATCTAGGAGGGGAAAAGAGCAGAGAGACCTCCCTTCTACTGCCCTGACGCCTCCCATGGAGGAAAGGGATGCGTTGTCAGCGGTCCATGAGGAGACCAAGAAAAAGACAAAAACTCAGAAGAAAAATATGAAGAAGAATCGTAAAGAGGATGACGGGGTATCTGGAGGAGGTGATCGTAGTAACCCTGAACCCCCAATTTCTTCCACTGTGGCTGAAGCCCCTCCGGCTCTCCTCTCTCCTCGCAAGACACCCAAGAAGAAAGCCTTAGAAAGAAAGCGCAAGCGCTCACGAGGTGCTGAGTCCGATGTTTCCGAGGATGAACTGGTCACTCAACAGCCCCTTAGTAAGAGGCGCCGAGGCCCACGTACACCTCCGCCAATCAATAAGGATGACCTTCCCTCCCAGAGGGCTTTAACAGCTGGACAGAGTTCTCTCCCAGTAAAATTAGATGCCAACTTCAGTGACTGGTCTGATGAGGATGTACCGGAGCGTGGTGAGACCTCCACTGCCTCCATGCCATCTGATAGGCCTCCAGAAAGGCTGCCACCTAGAAGGGGAGCACGTGGTGGTGGCCGGGACCGTACAGACCCTCCTATTGCACCGCTGCTCCCTGATCCTCCTATGCTTATGCAGTCTCTTCCTTTGCAACCGTTACTGCCGCAACACATGCTGCGTAAACCGCAGCAAGCAGACATGCAGCAGCAGCAGCGCAGCAGCAGCATGGGCAGTAACCAAAGCCGGGCATCTTCAAGAAGACTGCGCTCGCCTTCTAACGAGTCGGCTCACCGTGATGACGGGCCTCAGGGGATAAGGTCCCGCAGAGGACTCCTGCAAGGGGGCAATTCCAGAGAGCGAGACCGAGAGAGAGAAAGGGAACGGGAGAGGGAACGAGAGAGGGACAGAGACAGGGAGAGGGTCGTGGCTAATGAACAGATGGTGGGAGAGAGGAAGTCAAGGATCGATCAGCTTCGCAGAGGAGAACCCAGTCGGAGTACTTCCTCAGGTGAGACTTTATGGTTTATTATTAAAACAAATCTTAATCGTATTATTGTTGACAATGAATTTTTATCTCAAGATGTTTTTGTTAAACAATTTTTTTTTTATGTATTTAAAGACTCGTAGTCGAGGATTTCATTTAATACTAATTTTAAAAAACTTCAGTGTTTTCAGCTTGATTTTAAATTTTACTCTAACCTATTGACTCCAAATACTATTTTTTTATGAAGCATGAAATGTAAATTAAAATAAATATATAACATGCTTAGATGTTTATTTTGATCCAAAGTTTCCGTTGGAAATATTTCCCTTTTAATCCATTGTGTAATTTGATTTTACTCTCATTACTGGTGTGACAAGCTTGTTACAATGTTTTCTGCACAGTTCTGTGTTAAAGGAGTAGTTCATGCAAAAAACAGAAATGTGCGCACATCTAAAAAAACTTGAAGGCAGGTGCACGATCAAAAAACAAACATTAGTAGCAAAAAATTCAAAGTAAATCGGCACACTGCCACTTTAGCTCTCAAAAAAAATTTTAATGTCAATATCACAAAATCACAATGTTTCGACCGACATGGTCTTCATCAGGTAAAGCATTGCAAATGGAAGTCCTCCAGAAACAGTCAAACAGCTCTACACAGCACCTGCAGTCAATTATCACAATCAGCTAACAAGCCGGTAAACAGGAACATTTGCATACAATAATATACATCTAACAATATGAAAAACATACAGACCATTACAAACAGACATTTAAAATACAAATACAAATTCTCACTATAGACTTTCTCGGAGACAGTATTCTATAGGCTAAATAGATATAGCGCATAACACCTGCACAAAAATCACATCAATCAAAAACAAGGCCAGTAGACCTAGGGGCAAAAACATTATGTACATATTTAGTATACAACAATTCATTCATTCATTTTCTTGTCAGCTTAGTCCCTTTATTAATCCGGGGTCGCCACAACAGAATGAACCGCCAGCTAATCCAGCAAGTCTCTACGCAGCGGATGCCCTTCCAGCCGCAACCCATCTCTGGGAAAAGTATACAACAATATAGAATGCAGATACACTTGACTTGCGACTAATGTGCGACAAATTATAGTGAGAGCAGATCAAGGTTCCGATCGGTCGGATAATCCTTTCTCAGTCCCTGAAGGTAACTATAGATGTGGTCAATGCGCACAGTGTAATTTTACAACCAAATGTCAGTTTTTTAGTCATCCCTATTCAGGTAAGCAATTAAAGATTAAAGGTGTGATTTCATGCAACACAAAAAATGTGATCTATATGATTAAATGTCCTTGTGGTTTAGCCTATGTAGGTAAAACAAGACGGTGTTTAAAAACACGAATTGCTGAACACAGAAATAATATACGATTAAACGATCAACGAAATCCTATCGCCGTTCATTTTAATACATTGAAACATAACCTTGCGACGTTGCGATATATTGGCATTGAACAAGTAAGGGTGCCGAGAAGGGGTGGCGATGTTGACAGACTTTTATTACAGAGGGAAGCGTTTTACATTTACACACTGAACACTTTATCTTCGAGAGGTTTGAATTTGGATTTTGATTTAAAATCCTTTTTGTAAGTGTATCTGCATTCTATATTGTTGTATACTTTTCCCAGAGATGGGTTGCGGCTGGAAGGGCATCCGCTGCGTAGAGACTTGCTGGATTAGTTGGCGGTTCATTCTGTTGTGGCGACCCCGGATTAATAAAGGGACTAAGCTGACAAGAAAATGAATGAATGAATTGTTGTATACTAAATATGTACATAATGTTTTTGCCCCTAGGTCTACTGGCCTTGTGTTTGATTGATGTGATTTTTGTGCAGGTGTGATGCGCTATATCTATTTAGCCTATAGAATACTGTCTCCGAGGAAGTCTATAGTGAGAATTTGTATTTGTATTTTAAATGTCTGTTTGTAATGGTCTGTATGTTTTACATATTGTTAGATGTATATTATTGTATGCAAATGTTCCTGTTTACCGGCTTGTTAGCTGATTGTGATAATTGACTGCAGGTGCTGTGTAGAGCTGTTTGACTATTTCTGGAGGACTTCCATTTGCAATGCTTTACCTGATGAAGACCATGTCGGTCGAAACGTTGTGATTTTGTGATATTGACATTAAAAAATTTTTTGCTAAAGAGCTAAAGTGGCAGTGTGCCGATTTACTTTGAATCTTTTGCTACTAAAGGAGTAGTTCACCCACAAATGAAAATTCTGTCATCATTTACGCATCCTTGTTCCAAACATATTTGACTTCTATTGAGCAAAATAGAAAAAAATTTGAAGAGTGGAACTTTTGATCTCCACAGTTTTTGTGGAATATATCCTATTGTCGTCAATAAAGTTAAAGGTGCAGTAAGTGATCTGCGACAATGCTAACCGGCAAGCACAAATCTCTGAAGCACAGTCCCAGCCCTACTGTTCAAAGCCACGCCTTCTGAAATACATGCGCACACATCTTAAAGATGACAGCAGTACCCTCACTCAGCAACTAGAGCTTGGCCGGCAGTGTGCATGAATTAACTCATTACTAAGCCAAACTAACATGCTGTTTCAGAGCGAATATTCAGTGTAGCAGTAAACAATATAGGGAGCGCGTCACAGGTAGTCATTGTTCAAAAATGAACCAATGTGATTTGAATATAAAAGCAACTTCAGCTTAGTAAAGCAGGCTAGGAGGAATAGCGCTATTTACTGATGTTTTGTTGTTAGACTAAATAAAAATCTACATTATCGATGCTGTAAAAGGTCCTCTATAACCCTGAAAATAGTCACATCAATCTATCGCCTGAATATTTTAGTGGCTGAACAACACTTTTGTGCATATAACCCATTTGTAACAACACCACCTACATCAGCTTTGCGTGAAGCTAAAATAGTTTTAAAACATAACATTACCTGATTAAAAGAAATCCTTCAGCCATGGTATCGTCCTTCTTTCAGCGTGCAAAAGTAACTCCAATATTGATTTAGGATTTTAAAAAGTTTTCACTTGGCATGTTTTTACGGCTCTCTCTTTCTCTCTTTCTCTCTCTCTCTCTCTCTCTCTCTCTCTCTCTTCCCTTTCTCTCCTCTCTCTCTCTCTCTCTCTCATGAACCCGCAGCACATGTATGCACAAATTAAATAGTGTTTAAATAGTGCGGATGTGTGTGTAAATGGCTTTGCATTAGTTCAAATCTGCATTTGCTGACAGACAGTTTGAGGTACTTATCAGAATTATGTGAGATGTTGGCCTGACACTATTTAATTGGATTAACTTTTTTTTTTATGCCTAACCCAGAATATAAAAATACATAAGTTTTAGATCATTTAGATATACATACATTTAGATCATTTACTTTAATCAGTACTTTCTGAATATGAAGAGACTTTCAACCAGCACAACAAAAAAGTTTCTGAAGACATTCACCTACTGCACCTTTAAGTAAGTAAGTTAAGTAAGTAAAGGGAGTGTAAACAGTTGGTACATTTTTATTTCTGGGTGAAATATCTCTTTAACTGACATTTAAAAAAACTCTTTTTTTAAAAACAAGTGGAATTTTATGTCTTGTACTTTCATAATAAATGAACAGACAAATAAATGTTTATCAAAATACCAAGACTGGTTACAAACAGTATAATAATAAAATAATTAACTAGAATTCAACCTCTTAAATTGTGGTTTCCATGTGATCTGTAATTAAAAAAACAATAAGCAGTTATTCTATAAATGAAACATTTTAAAATGTTTTTTGAATTCTCCAAAACATTTGCTTTTTGCTTACATAACATTTGCTTACTTTTCACAGACCGACAGGACTCCCGAAGTCATAGTTCTCGTCGCAGTTCACCAGAGTCTGAGCGTCAGGCTCGCTCCAGAGCCGGATCCTATGACAGCCGTGAGCGTGACCGGGAAAGAGATCGTGATCCATTAGATCGAGAGCGTGAGAAAAATCGTCAGCTGCAAAATCAGCAATCCCAACAGCGAGAGCGAGAACCAGAGGCCCGTGAGTGGGGCGGACGTGGCAGAGAGCCGCTCCTCCGTGGAAACCGGGAGCCAATTAGAGAAAGAGACCTGAGGGAGATGCGTGAAAGAGAGCGACTCTTACCTGAAGGGCTGCTAGCACACGAACGAATGGATCGTGAGCGTGGTGAAAGAGACCGTGAGCGTGATCGGGACAGAATGCTTCCATTTGACCTGCAGACGCATAGAGACTCAAAGAGCAGAGCTGAAATGAAGATGGACAGGGCTGAATATGAGCCCCTACTGCCCAGAGAAGTCCTCAAGGATGTTGAAAAACCAGCAGACAACTCACATCTGCAAGGGGAAGCATCTGAGCCAGAGAAAATGGATAGTCTTGATGGTAAATCTTTTTTCACAACATTTTTCATACTGCAGCCTAATAAAACTAGTTTCCAAAACTGTTTCCATCAAACTATTTTTATGCGCATTTTGTGATGTGCATAAAAAATGGTTGATGCAAATGACAAGATGCACATAAATTTTGAAAATGCGCATAAAAAACACATGCACATAACTGAGTAGGTTAAACTTTTTGATGCGCATAAACTAAGATGGAAACGTGATTTTGTTATAAGAGATTATGTGATGATAAAAATGTGAGTGAATGGACAAACCAGCAGGCTGACCACATTGTAAAACATCCGAAATGTTGTTGGTTATTCTAAAATCCATTAACCATTTCAGTATTAGTGTAAATATATTATTAATTACCTCTAGAATCAAGAGTCTCTGTGCACTGCATCTCACGCCTTTAAACGACATTGCAAATTCATTACGTTTTCTGAGGCACAAGTCATTTATTAAATGAAGAAAACATTCATGCAGTGTCTCTTACCACAGGAAATTCTGTCTTTACTGTTGATAAATGGTGCCAGTTTATCAGGAAGTGAAGATTTTGTTCTCTTTGACTTGTTAGATGAAAACCCTACTTAATTTGCATGTCTGTTATGCAATAATCTAGTTTTGCACATAAGTTTAATTTGCATCTTTGGATGGAAACATAGCTTGTGATACTTCAATCTTGGGCCTGTATTTATCTAGCATTTGAGAATTACTCATGGGAACAGTGCAAAGAAGTTCTTGAGTCAAAGCTGAGCTTAAAAGTTATTTAGTAAGCATCTTAATTGTAAATTACATTTAAATCTTAAGTGTCACACTTTAAGGTGATTCACAACAGTTTGCTGTGCCACTAACAGGATTTTAGATGCCGACAGAGACATGGACCAATCACAGAGTAGTTTTTTAAAACATTTTGTTTTTAGATTAATTCATATTAAATAGTGCATTCCTGAAAGAACTTGATGAACTGAACGTTGCTTTTTTTTTTAAATCACATACTATCCTGTTACATATTATGTGAAAAACAGTATATGAGGTTAGTAGAATGACTGAATTCATAGTGTTATAGGGAAATACTGTAGGTGAGCAGTACCAGAACGACCTAGTGCTTCCATCCAAATTCTGTATCTGGCATTCAATCAACACTTTGCCATCCAAGTAGCAGGCTCACACAGTGTCTGTGCGTCCAGAAATCCACAGATTTCCACAAATTTTATTTAATTATTATTATTTTTTTTTATTAATTTGAATTTAATTAATTCTTAAGTTTTGTGAGTAGTGCCTTTTCAAGTACTCATCATTATACGCTGTATGAAATGGTGGGGTGGTCCTCACTGTATCAATATGTAGCATATGCTGCTGTTTATTTATTTATTTTTCTTCTAATAATTGTAATCTTTTATTAATTTACATATGCAGCTATACTACTAGATTCAGTGGAGAAATGGTCGTGCCCAACTGAGCCTGGTTTCTCTCAAGGTTTTCTAATTCTTCACTTTCGCCAATTGGTGAAGTTTTTCCTTGCCACTGTCGCCACTAGCTTGGTTCGAGATATATAGAGCTGCGCATCGATGGATTGCTTATTAGCGTTTGTACTCTCAGTAGTGATTATTTAACCACACTGAACTTAAACTCTGAAAACTGAACTACACCATTTCAATTTACTATGATCTTTTATGTGAAGCTGCTTTGACACAATCTACATTGTAAAAGCGCTATACAAATAAAAGTGAATTGAATTGAATTCAATACTAGATCGTCTGCTGAACTAGTTTCAAATGTTCCATGAGTTCATTAATTTTGGCCTTCTCTTTTTTATGGAACGAGTGAAGTATTGTGATGCTGGAAACACTCCCCTCTTGAAATTTCTTTAAAAAGCTCTTATAGTCTACACTAAAGGGAATATTTACTTCTTATGATTAATGTTTTTTATTTATTTATTTCCATATGTGTCTTTATGAGAACTGAGCAAGATTTTGTTAGCCAGGACTCCCTGGAAGAAGAAATCTAGTATCTTAATGGGACTGTTCTGGTAAAATAAATAAAAATACAGGAGATGAGGTGCTATAATCAGATATGGGGGAAAGCAGTGACACAGTGAGAACATCACGTTTTATATAGTCTGAATTTCATTCATAAAACCCTCATTCGTTCTATTTAGATCATACTTTTTTTAGCTTATGGGAAGTACTTTCAAATTCAAATGTACTTGAGTAGTATGTGATTTTTGTGGATGCAGCTAATGTGTTAGCTTATAAAGATGTCAAATTGTGATGTGTAATGATTCTCAGGACCTGGATTGAAAACCACTGGCCTGTATAAATGTGGCTGCGCCAAGCATTTATTAAATTTCATACATTTTTTTTCTTTGTTCTTTCAGAAGAGGAAGATGGAAAAGCAGATGATGCACAGTCTGTTGTGTCAGGTGGTGAGGAGTATGAGCCAATCAGTGACGATGAACTTGATGAGATTCTGGCAGACAGTCAGAAGAGGGACGAGCAGCAAGATGATGAAAAGACTTCTGGTAAGTAACACTAGCACAACCTAAAGCAGAAAAAACACAAAATTAAATAAGGTCACAGCACAGTTTCATAAACTGAAATGCACTTTTCTTAGAATGACATGAAAGCTCTGTAACTGTTTTGTGCCATGGTATATCAACGTTTCTATCCATTTAACTAAAATCATCATGTCCCTTCAACTAAAAAGTCATGATATGGTTAGTGTTTGTCATATTTCAAAAGACTGGGGGTAAATACTAGTGTTGGGTATCATTTGAAATTGATCAATTCCCATTTCAATTCTTAAACTAATTCTCAGTATTGATTCTTATAGATTCCCAGTTCTGATTTCAATGTAGTAAAAAAGATGAATTATTAACAGAAAGGAAAAGTCAAACATTTAGGCCCTGTTTACCGTGGTTTAAAGTTCCATTTTCAAGTGGACAAAAGAGACATTAACGTTCACATCTGGTGTTTAATGCGTTTCTTTTGTCGACTGAATGCTGATGAATTTATAGACCTTTTTCTCAAAACGCAAAATTACCTATTATGCTTTGCGTGTATGTGCACGGAGAATGTTAAGAACTTCCGGTCGGCAGCTAATGCGTGTAAACAGTCACATTGAGAGAGCTTTGAAGCAATAGTTTTAATCTATTTTTACCTGCTTTTATCATCTTTGAACTAATACTGTTGTCGATCAGCGCCACTTCCTGGACTGATCATTTAAAAAAATGTGATCTAGTGGGAGGGAAAACATCTGCTGTAAGGCATTTTCCCCTCGTTGTCAGACGGCATCTTCTGCAGTTTAAATGGAGCCTCGTCATCGTTAAAGTCAACATTTTCTCTTTCTTTCAAATATATAACCAACCCAAACAAATACTTGTTAAGTTTCATGCCAGTATTCTGGTTTGCTCTGTGATGCAGTGAAGTATTGTGCGAGCGTGCGTGTATTGAAGAGCCGTTGAGCTAACAGCTGACAGGCTGGTGAAACACACACACACTGTATTTCTGATGGCAGACACATAAACTAGGACAACGTTTTTCTCTCGCGCTTGAACCCCATCTGACAGATTATTACGGCTTTAACACACACCTTTCAAAGTTGTGTCACAAAAACTCTTCATAATTCACTCAAAACGCCATTGAATCACCAGTTATAAACGTTGTAAATGGAAATTCTAACAGGGTCCCCACGGGGTCTTAAAAAGTATTAAAGTCTTAAATTAAAAAATCGAAATTCATGGCTTTAAAAAGTCTTAAATTTGCTGTTCTAGGTCTTAAATATTTTTGCACAGGTCTTATTTTTGCGATGTCCATGTAACGCTACATCTAACGCTCATTTAAATTCTTTTTGTTGTTGTTGCTAGGTTTTTGGGGTGTTGTAGTTCTTTATTTCTCTAGTCCAATTGTAATTTGCGGTATTACAACTACAAAAAAGTCAACTTGCAATAGCAAATAGCCAGCTTTCTGATATTAAACTCAGTGCGCGCGGCGCATGTGACATCATTGCTGTGTTTGCTGAGGTTCGCTTTGAGTGCGCGCGACATGATTTCGGCTGGCAGAGTATGGCGTTATTTCACTGACAAATGTCGCAAGCGCAGTTTTATAAGTCGGGAGCGCTGTAATACGAGAGAGCGAATCTCTGCTCGCGGGCTGGTTTCCTTTGTTCATGGACAAAATTGCTTGCGAGCTCTCAAAACACTGGCTGCTCACGTGTGAATGATCTGCTCTCGCTCCGTCGGACTCCTTTCGTGCTTTTCCAGTGATGCTTCAGCATACTGTAGTATTAGGAATAGTGAACTGATAACTGATAACAACTGTGTTGAATTGTAGAAAAATATACCCTATATTGTAAAAAAAAAAAAAAAAACTAAAGCACTGGGTAGTTTTGTTTTTAATACACTTGTTGTGTTACCATAGCAACTATCGTATTACCACAACAAATTAATTGAAGCACTTTACTTTACAAAACACTGTACAGCAGACACTAGTTCACTTTATTTTAGTGATAAAATGGAATTGATAGTAGGATTTATTTGAAGAGTGAATAGTACAGTAAGCTATAATACCTAATCAAGTTGTTACCTATTTTCTATCACAGTTACATTTCTGCTTGCCAGAATGACTAATAATTATTGGCTAGAAATTGCAACAGCCATGGGAAATTTAACCTGACTTTAGTACTGTTCAATTTAAATAACTTTATTTTACCCATAATTTTGTGCTTTTACAATTTCTCTCGTGTGTTTTTGATATTGCGATATAGGTCTTAAATTTAATACTTAATTGTCTTAAAAAGGTCTTAAAAGGTCTTAAATTTGACATTATCATATATGCAGAGACCCTGTCTAAGCATATGCGTCATATCTGAGGAGAATGATGCAGATTTCGAAAATCCTACTTTCCCTCATTTTACTTTGATTGAAAAGTATGTTTTTTTAAATTATCTTTTAAACACAATACACATGCGGATAAAACAAAAAGCTCTAAAATAACCATACCAGAAGTCATCTATCCCACATTGCAGTTATTTTTACTTTAAAATATGCATCTTCTATTTCAGGGCCTCTAGATGTGATTGATGTAGACTGGTCCAGCTTGATGCCCAAGCAAAAACAGGAGCCCAGAACTCCTGGAGCTGCTCTGCTCCGATTCACTCCAGGGGCTGTACTCCTCAGAGCAGGAGTGTCCAGACGTTTAGCTGGGCCTCAGCTCCTTGCCAGAATTAAAGAAGTGTGTGCCAGAGAGATTGAAGACCCTAAAGGTAAGTCTGCAAATCTACCTTTGAAAATACTCTAGTTTAACTATAAATGAAACTATACTAACAGCACTTATTGCCAATCACCAAAAAATATTATTTTTATGGTAAGCTATAGTAGTTGTACAGATGTTGTAAATAAACAGGTGACATTAATCTCCATATATGTATCCATAGATGCTGATAAACTCCTAGAGCATGATCTGGGTGCTCTGAATATGGCAGCATACAACAGAAGAATGGAAAGGGCCAGTCTACTGAGAAGCTTGGGTCCTTGCTGCAAGGCACTGTGTGCTCGGCGAGACATTGCCATACGTAGACAGCTCCTGAAAAATGATAAGGTGATTAGGGCATCTCTTTCTGTGATTTATAGGTTTTCTGAAACTGTATGAAGAAACTCGACAGATATCAAGTAGAGAATTTAGGAGATTATTATTGTTAGTGTTTTATTAAATACATTAATTTACCCACTGAAGTGTTCAGATAAATCATCCAGTGTTTTTGCATTTAAATTACCTAAAAATCTCTTTATACTTATAATTTACTTGAGATTTTATTAAAAATGTTAAGGATATTTCACTCCTTAATAATTTTCTATGCAAATAATTTACTCGCCCTCAGGCCACGGGTTTTATTTATTTATTTATTTTTTGGTCCTGTAGGACTGTAAAGAAGATTTTTAGATGAAACTTTGGTCCATTATCATTCCTAAATTGCTAATCAATCGAAACCATTGCTACAAGGGTCAAAACATCTTTTCACAGTGACCATGATCCCTGTAAATATATTGAGGACTTATGAATCTAAATAAAACTGAATATTCCCTGCAATATTTAACCTTGGATAAATAGGGTAATCTAATTGTTGTTCTTTAGTCTTCTATTATTTTTTATATAAGTATGTAGCATGTTTATTCAGAAGTTAACTAATTAATTTATCTTTGCCATGATGACTGCATATTTTACTTGTTGCAAAAGCTGCACAATATTGGAAAGATCTGATATTGCTATATTTTAATGCAATAAATATTGCGATGTAAATACAGTTTCACAGGATAGTTGAAGAGTTCTATTTGACGGTCTAACTGTGTTCAGGTACAGAAAGTGAATAATCGCAATGCAAAACATGCTTTCCTTTTTTTGCTTTGTCTCAGTTATAAATAGTTTAGATAAAAATACTGTTTTTGTTTTAAAATTTAGCCAAAATTAGGCAAAATTAAGAGTTTTTCCTTAAAACAAGTAAACTTATCTGCCAGTTGGGAAAGTTTTATTTTCGCTTTGAAATATAGATATTTGGACTTGAAACAAGACAAAAATTTTAAGTAAGAAAATTACTTAAGAATAATATAAAATAATTATTGTTAATTATTTTATTTATTTATTGCATAGTTTGTATAAATACAGTGATTAAATAAAATTCTGTAGCTACTGGTCAACTATAATCCAGACTTAACATTGCATATCTTTGCCATGTGACTATTGCAGATGCGCACATTCACATATCGATGCTAAAATTATATATTCTACAGCCCTATATTGGAAAACAGTGGCTTGTGCTGAGGCAATTGAGAAAAAAAAGCCTTTTTTTATTTTGTATTCCAGCCAAACTAAAAGTGTCTTGAGGTGTGGTGACCATAGTATGAGCAGTATAAGTAAAAAAAAAGCACTGTTCACACACAGCGATCATGCATACATCTATTTGATTTAATGCTGCTTTATTTTTCCTTACAATAGGGCACCACCAAGCAGATCTATACAAGCGCTCCAGTGGTGGACAATGAACTTGTGCAACTGAGTTTGCGACTCTTTAAAAAGAAAATGGCTTCTACTCAGTCAAGCGGACAGGACAAGACTGATTCAGCTTCTGCAGCTCAACAGCTGAATACACCAACAGATTTGTGCGTCTCTTGAGCACACTTAGTGAGTACAGTCTGAAAGCACTGATCTCAGATCATCGTTAACCCATACTTTTCATCAGTTATTGTAACACTGAAACTGTTTTGAAGTCAGTGCTGATGGAGGATTGCTGCCCTAAACCTGACCAGATCACAGATCCATAGAGACTGGAAAACACTAGCCTGTGGAAATGCTGTCTTAAGGTTTCATGACCTTTGAACTTTGACTCAGAAATGTGATAATTATGTACTGCATAAAAACTGTGTCATTAACATTTGTTTTAGAGACTTTTTGTAATGCCTGATGTGTGTGAATGACGGTTGCTTGTGGGCTATACAATGGGTACTGAAGATGGACAATAAAATGACTGTATTTGTTCTGTGCATCTGACTTGCGGTCCCCTTGTTTGTCAGTTTTGTTTTGAAATGTTTTGTGATCAGTCTGCTTCAGCACTCTTTGTTTGCAGTACTACTTTGTTTTATTAAAACATGATTCAAGAAGAAAATGTGTTTTTTTATCAACCATATTGCTTGTTTTATGAAATAAAATATTTTATACAGAGGATATTGTGCGTAAATAATACATTTTATAAATGAGTACTTCACTATTTGCTTATATTGCATGGCAATAATAAAACAGTAGTGCAAAGATCTGTAATTTAGAGATCCTGTCATTTTATAAGAAATACGAGGCAGTCTGCATAAAACAAACGAGTTCTGTCATTTCTATCGCTTCCGCGTTGAAGTCCTCCTCTATCCCATCATGCACTTCGTGACGGATGACGTGTCTAAGGAGTCAGATGCTGCTACGCAGGCAGCGGTTACGCTAACGCTTGTGCTTAGACATCACCAATGTCTGAATTTTGACACCCATATCTACATTTCACGCATGTAAATACATCTACAGATTACTTAATCAGTCGGTCGTGGCAAAATGGTCGAGTTCCACCGTGTCCGTGTTGTATTTGTGTCGCTTTTCTTGTGCGGGTTGTTGCAGGACGCGTTGAGTTTCTATCTTCCTGGTTTGGCCCCGGTCAGCTTCTGTAAGAAAGAAGCGGGCGACAAAAACAGCGAAGTCCCAGACTGCAAGGTAAATATTCACATTTAGAAGTGTACTAAATTAGTTTGCTTAAATGTATGAGATGTCTTGGTTTTTGTTTAGTTTTTTCTTTATTGCCGTCCGTATGTTGCGTGATGCTAGCTCGAAATGCTATTCCGGGGTCAGTTGTGAAAAACCTATGATCTTAACTCACTCAAAGAATAGCCGTTTTATCTCTTTTATTCATTTTAGTGTCGTAAAGGGTAAGTTTAACGTTAGTCAAATGGTTTGTGTGGCCTAACTTAAGTTAACTTACATGATAGAGGCGCGGTTCTTACTCAACTGTCACTCTCGAACTGGGCTTAGACTTTCAATTTGTTCGTTAACGTTAGTTTTTTATTGTAAAATTCGGGTTTTATTTACCGTTTTTCTTCGAAAGCCTTGGCTTTTGTTTTGAGATTAATTAGCAATTGGGTACGTTGACAAGAAGATCAATAACTTACCTGACAGGATCAGTAACCGTGACGTTAACTTGCTTGCATTGAATGGAAATAATAGCATTTAATTGCTTAGCAAAAAGTACTCTCGCCTCATCCTGTTTATTGTATTTCTAATAATATCTATAATAGTATAGAAATAAAAAGAGGAATCAAATTATCAGTTAAACTTTTAATTAATCGTATTTAAGTCATGTTTTGAAATGCTGATAATTCAAACAGTAAAAATTGATATTAATGAACCATTTAAATGCATTTAAATGCACATCTTTTTAAAGGCATTTGCCTAATGTCATTCTCTCTATTTGCCACATGCTTTTCTAGAGTTAAAATTAAATCGAGTTAACCCTACTGTAAAATGCCATTGGACAGTCCTGAAGTTAGATTTAATGATTAATTAAAATCTTGTTTTTAAGTTTGATTAATCAGCGTTTTAAAACATGAATTCAATAAACAGTTATAAAATTGTCTTTATTTATACATTTGAAATTATTTCTAAATGCATTGTTTTATTGCTTTATTAAATTACATTTAAAAACACAATTTAAATAGACACATTTAAATATGTCTATTTATTTGCCCACTATTTGTTAATATTAGTTGTGATTTATTTATACACATTTTTATGCTTCAGTTTTTAAGTTGTTCCTTTGATTCTTCATTTTATTTCTAATTGGCACTTCTGGTCCCCCATTGAAGATAAGCTTCTTTTGGAATAGTTTCGAATGTGCACTGCAATTAAATAGATCGCAAGTGAGTTTAACTAGTTAGTAGTTACTAGAGATTTTTGGCCTTGTTTTGTTTGTTTGTTTGTTAATAATTATGTATTGAAATGATATTCGATTGCTACTTTACAAAAAAGTTTTATCAGTTATCTGTTATAAAATAATAACAATGTCCTTTACACTGTTTGTTAGTCTTCGTTAACAGGAGTTACAAAATATAACTTCCCTGTTGGTACTAAATTATTTCTATTAAATAACTTACGAGATACATTTTTTTCATTTAGCATCCTCATACATAACTTCACACATAACATAATAAAACATTAAGATTGTTTAATGGATTAAAAGTGTTTTGTATTGTTTTTTTTTTGTTTTTTTTTTGCATTTGCTAATTTTTGCCGTTTACAGATAAAACCTAATTTTAATGTGTTGACGTTATTTGTAATGTGAGGAATAGAGATAGTTAGGTGGGAGACTTGCATGGTTTGATTCTTTGGCAACATATGTACACATGTAAACTGGTTGAACAGGTGTGACAGATGTCCCCCCTGATTTGATAGAGGTAAAGTTATTCAGACATTCTCCTTAATAACATAATATCAGAAAAGTTTTCTTTGCAAATTCTAAATGGTGAAATCATGTTAGCAGCCAATGCAAAGTACAACATTGTTCACAGTGAATTAGATATTGTTAATGTTGTTTATAAGTCATACTTGCATGCTATTTACAATCAAATATTTAAAGTAACATGGTAAACAATATAGAGAGTGCTAAATGAACGAATGCAAATATAAAACCAACTTTACCTTTATAATGATTTGCATATTGTGGTTAAGGGAGGTCCATTTTCTCAGTGGGTTGTCAAATTTCTGTATAGTGATTAAATGTGGTTATTTTGTTAAGCATTGTTTTCAACAGAATCTCACTGCAATTCTCTACTTTTTTGAATGATTAAGTAGTTAATCTCGTACTTGCGTTTTAGTATTATTTGCTTATCTTCAATGACTGTTGGGTTTAGGAGTCACATTTGAGTGCACACCCCCTTTTCAAAATCTCATGTTTGATTACAAATGAAATCGTATGAATTTGTACAAATTAGCCACTTTAAAATAATTTTAATTATTAAATAATTAAATAATTTTAATTTTGTAGTTTCCACCCACCAAACTGCTATAGTTACTGAACTAATATTTTGATGCCACAGTAGTCTTTAGTACAATAAAATCACCATAGAGGCAGTAAAACCTTCTCAACCCTGTTTGTGGTTTTAAATTTGGGATTTTTACAGTAGTAACATTAACTAAAGTGACTGGTAATTTGTTGGAGAATTTAGTGTCTAGTGTCTTTATTTTAATCCTTTATAAGGGCATTAAATAGTAAATCATATATCATACGAATACTTGTATGTTAACAGGAAATGTCAATGAAAGTAAACAGTCATCATTAAACAGTGATGCTTTTATTACAAAAAGACGGATATGCTGTGGACATTGCTCTTACATTTGCTGCTTCTCTTTTCAACAGTCAACCATTGAGCTCTTTGTGAACAGGCTGGATTCTGTGGAGTCAGTTTTACCCTATGAATATACTGCGTGAGTTTAACATGTTTGTCATTTTTTTGTTCATGCAACATTTTTATTTCAGTAGCATTTATATGCTGATACATTGGTTATACATATATAACTTATCAAGGTTCGAAATTAACTTTTTTACTTGGCAGCACCGGTGCTCCTAACTTAAAAAATTTAGGAGCACCAGAAAATAATTCGGAGCACCCACCAAAAATGAATGATCAGTACCACTGCAAATTGTACATTAACAGATTTATTGTATTTGAAAACAACATCAATTACGAGTAACAAAAAAGTGAAACAATTGTCTAACTAACGCTGAGATGACATTGATATTTGTGCAATAATTCCAAAATAAATGTCTAATAATTATAAAACATTAATGATGACGATGATGACAATAATACTGATAATGAATTAAATTTCTCATTATCATGCATCTGTGAATGTGCTTGAATGTGAGTTGTGTGCTATGTAAAGACCTACTGTTACTTTATAAAAAATAAATTCATGGTTTGCATCAAACAAAAATATTCAGAAATATTCATTTTGAACTATTCTTTTTATATGCATGATAATTTTATAAATGTTTCTGCTCCAAAACAAACGAAAGATTATAATAAATCATTAAATTCAATGCTAAAAGCTGCAAAGCAGTCATCAGTAATTAAATAGGTATATAACATGCATCTCAAGAAAGAACAGACAAAAGAAAGGTAGAAAAGTCTCACTTCTACCACTCTTTAAAAGTTTTGGTTTCGGTTTGTGTCATTTTAAATGCTCAGTCTCGTTATGTGCTGATTAAAATTTTTGGGGGGTGAAATTATGGTGGTTTTCTAGGAGAAATAACAAAATGGGAGATGGGTCTAAAATAGAAAAAGGTAGTGTTGGCAAGTATGGTGATGACGTTTAGGGTGTTAGATTTTACATTTAGCAGACATTTGCGATAAACGCAGTGAATACAACACGTCTAGATTCAGGCATGTTTTCCAAAAACCCTCAATTGATCTCGGTTGGCAGATCAACATTTACCACATGACCGCTGTCATCAACAGTATTTTTTGCAACTTAAGGTGGGGTTTGCCAACCTGTGTACTTGTCACTCTTCAGCCGTTTGCATTTTCCGTGGTTACAAAAGCTCCCTGTCATCTGACAGCAGAAAGCTTTGAGTGATTGACAGCTAATATGAATCAATATAGCGGCAGGAAAGAGCGATTCAGCACGTTTTTAGAAAAAATCTAAACTACAACCATTTTTGGCAGTCACACAAGTGCTCCCAAATATATTATGAATATAAAAATGGAAAAAAATGCAAAATAGTTGCAATTTCGAGCCCTGCTTAAACATTTATAACTTTTATTTTCAATACTACTTTTTTGTGTGCTTTTTTTAAAAATAATATTAGTATTTTTAATTGTATTTTAAAATGTATTTAAATTTGTACATTTTGGTATGCCAACTTAATACTTTAGGGGTGTTCGGTTCTGGGTTTTTTTGGTGTGGACTCTTAATTTTTGATTCCTAATTTTGGAGTCAGTGGAATTGACTCCATTTACATTCACTTAAAATTTTCACTTAAAAGTGCAAGGATTAAACATGCTGTATCATATTGAGCTTTATACAATGCTGCTGTCTCAATTGCAGCCTTAAATTACTGTGCAGTTCTCCTCTGGTCAGACAAAACCAGCAGTTTAAATCATCTGCAGTTAAAATAAAACTGTTATCAGCCTGCACTATTTTAACAGCATATTTTAGTTGTTGCTGTTCCATTTTGTTGAACGGTTAGTATTTAATTGTCATTAAATATAAAGTAATTTTCGATGTTATATATATAAAAAAAAAAATTAAAGTAAAAGAAAAGCTGAAGAGGATGTAATGCAGCATTCGTGTTGCAGAGTCACTAGAGAATATACTGGAGAGGGAGGAGAGGATAGTTTGAATGTGGAGATTTGTGCCTAGACTGAGCCGAGGGTGGCGTTTTTTTTAACAGAGGCCTTTCAGTCAGACCACTCACTTTATAATCTAATGAAGGCAAGAATGTCTTTGTCTTCTTTAGAAGACATTCAATATGGCATAAACTCTGCATTATTAATCAGCCTTGCACTTACTGTGTGTTCAAGCTCCCAAGGGAGTTCTATCTGAATTAACATGGCTTTACATATAACAGCTTTCTTAGTGTAAAATTCATTACATTACAGCATAAACAAACAACAGATGTAAAACTTGTTTAAGGAAACTCACGTAGGTAGAAGTATCTGGTGTCACAAAGTATTTGTCTAACACAAGAGTTAAATTTAACATGCATATTATGAATAGAATAATTTATTGTTATACAAGAAATTAACTTACAGGGTGATCAGGGCCAGGTTTCATCTTTAAGGGGTTTATTTTGCAGCAAAGATTAGTTGACTGAACATTAACCTGCTCATTACATGTTTTTCTCTACTGGAAGGCTTTTTAAAAAACTGTTTTTTTTTTAATTATTTTTTTTTTTATTTTGTGCAAATGTTTCTCTGCATACATATAGAAGTCCTGGAGCATTAGACTTGTTGGCGTTGTTCTGATGATTAGTAAACATATATCTGAATGAATTGTTCTCATATATTTAATTCACATCTATTTATGAAAAAATACATTTGTATGGCTAATACAGTCAACCCCTGCATGTGGTAATTTTGGGCTTTACTGTAGATCTGTCTGTCTTGTGATCTGATAAATCATTAAACAAAAAATCCATCTTTGAAGCGCTATAAGGAAGTATGTCCACTGGAGGCTAACCAGTCAAGCCTGATTTATACTTCTGCGTCAGGTGACCGGCGTAACCCACGGCACATGCAACGCGCGTGGCTGTGCATTTATACTTCTGCGCGCTGTCTCTGTTGGTCTGCATTAACACTTCCGAAACACTAGTTGGCAGTGAGGTGTAAATGTTCCTCTGTGTCAAGTTTCTTGGCTGTTGTTTTGCTTTTCCTGAACACTTCCGGGATGTACAAGTGGCTCAAACTCGCTTATTTTGAGGCAGGAACCGGCGGACGTGCAGCAACTTTAACTATTAGGTAAACACAAAACAAAACTTTCCATCCGGAGCTCCTTCACGGTACTCCACACTTGTAAACAATTGCTCGCGCCATTTGCGCGGCTCTCGTTCCCGCCCAGACTCATCAGCGCTACCAAGCCGACCAATCACAGAGCTTACGCTACGCGTCGTTGCGACGTGTAGTTACATTTTTTGAGAGGTGCATGTCAGCGACGGCCACGGCGAAGGGCTATGCGTCAGCGCCGTAGCATACGCCGGTGTTTGACGCAGAAGTATAAATCAGCCTTCATACTTGACTAATTGACTAGTTGTATCTAATGGTAGATTTTGTAATGTTATGGCTGATATTTAAAGCACAATGTTATTTGCATATTTTATTATTACAGCTAATGTTACGTGTTTCATACTTTATTTTAGGTTTGATTTTTGTGCTGAGCAACATGAGAAGCGTCCATCTGAGAACTTGGGCCAGGTGTTGTTTGGTGAGAGAATTGAGCTGTCCCCATATAAGGTATGTTAGATAGCTTTGTTGCTCAAACACTTAAAAAATGTTGCTATCGATCAAATTTATGCTTTGAGTGTAACATTACAAAGGCTCCACAGTAATATCTAGTGTCAGTGCCTGTACTGGACATGTAATATTTATAATATGAGTAAGTTTGGCGCATTCAACAGTTGCTTGGAGTGAGGGGATGGCATGGATGTGATTTTGTATTCAGATGTACAATATGCACATGTACAGATTTTTTTCACAGTACCATCTGTAAAACATTCTCATTTGCAGCTCTTGAAAACCACAAGTATATCCCACTATTGTAGTAAAAATTACTTTTGACAAATAATAAAGAATATTTAGACACAATAGACAACTAAAATGACTTGTGAGGAGCTTGATAATCATGTCACCTTGATAATTTTTTTTTTGTTCTTTGCATCAGTTAAAACAAAATTGTTCTCTTAGTCATGGCATTTTATTCTGTTATCTGAGGTTGTATTTTTTGTTTCCTCTAGTTTTTGTTCCAGAATGATTTGCAATGCCAGTCTGTCTGCGTCAAGTCTTACAAAACACAAGATGCAGGTGATAAAGCCAAATTGGATTTCCTCAAGAAGGGAATGCTCCTCAATTACCAACACCACTGGTGAGGCGTTTGTCAGTGTCTCTTGTTTTCCAGCTGAAAAACTAAACTACAATGAAGTATAGCATATTATCATTTTGGCTAGCTTCCCTGGGGTCAGTGGAGCTGCACTTCAATGCACTAGTGTTGTCATGAGACTGGAACTTTGATATAACAGCTTAAAATATAGATTTTCAATACCATTTTTAAAAGCACAAGAAAAAAAAAATTTAAGATGAGCAATACTAGAATATAAGAATTAGGCATTTTCCAATCTACTCCAATTGTTGCTTATTTTATTTTCTGATTAAAACAAAAGTGTTATCCTAATATTAACCGCTCGCAGAAATATCTTGAGGGTAAATTACTGAATTTTTAATATTGCATTACACAAACAACAGTACCTAGGCTGATGTTTTTGACATTTTATGTCAGCTTAAACTCCTAGAACTCAGTAAGAGATTACTTTTGTTTAATTTATTGGGAGATTTAAGGGCGCTCTACTTTACACTTCACTCTGCTGGTTTATTTAATTTGTCATTGATATTGAACTGGGAGCAGTCATCAACCTATCAGACCAAGTTGTTTATACAGGTCTATGCATCATTCTTCGCTTCGCTAAATTTGTTGTATTACCAAATTTAGTCAGCAGTGCTATGTAGCCATGCTTGCACACTGGCCTGTTTGTTTCCCTCTGTCAGTTTGCCTTAAACTAAAAACCATCCTAAACAAAAGTGATCGCAGGGGTTCAGCTCCTGCCACTGTATGCAGAGGTGATGGGGTAGTAGTGCCTTGTCCAACAGGTCAACTCACTGCTGGTGAGAGAAAGCAACGCTGGTGTTAATACTTACCAAAACCAAAATCGTATAATTTTAAATATTTCAGTATGGAAAATCGATATTTTTGACAACAGTACAATGGACCATCCTTTAACAGTCACATACTGAACTGAATGGAATAATTTTTTAGGAAACTGAAACTACACCAGTATTCTACTACTATTCTAATGCCTGCCTTATATATTGAATTTGTTTCCCATTAATGATTTGTTTTTTATCTAAAAGTAGCTAAATTGTATAAAGCGCTTTAGCCATGAAGGTGACTTTAACTGACTAAACATTTTCTCTCTATCAGGATTGTTGATAATATGCCGGTGACCTGGTGTTACGATGTGGAGGACAATCAGAAGTTCTGTAATCCTGGCTTTCCCATTGGTTGTTATGTCACAGATACAGGACGGGCCAAAGATGCCTGTGTGGTCAATGTGAGTAACACTGGACCACAAATTTTTCATAGGTTAATTTTATTTTAATTTAATCTAAATGCACATTTACATGCAGGCTGACTTCAATGACAAAGACACCTTCTACATCTTCAACCATGTGGACATAACAATTTTCTACCACAATGTGGAAAATGAGGTTGCTGGTGCCAGACTGGTTGCAGCTAAGTTAGAGCCCAAAAGGTATTTTTATGTTCTGTAAATTAATTTCCAACCAGCAACAAGCTAGCAGACAAGGGTGCTGCCAAAATATAATTAAAATGTTGTTTTAGGAGACTGACAAAATATCAGTGTTAATATGGATCGTGTTTCTGTCTTTTTTTATAGCTTTAAGCAGTCCAACGTAGACAAACCAGACTGCACAGGACCTCCCATGAGCCTGAGCAACAAGTTCAATGGAGAAATCAGGATACCCTACACTTACTCTGTCAAGTTTCTGGTCAGTGATTTAATTACAGCTGTTTTAAAGGAATAGTAGTTCACTCAAAAATAAACATTTACATTTTTTTAAATTACTTTTAAATTTTTTTTTTAAATTGCTAACACTTGTATTGTTTCAACCTTGTATGACTTTCAATTTTGAAACGATAAATATATTCATTGTTTTCCCTTCATACAGTCAAAATATAGGCAAATCTAACAAGCACAGATGGTTGCATCCTAAGGGAACAGATTTTAATTTATGTTTGATTGTTGTTCACTACCTCAATCATATGTGCTTGATGAGCGAGAAGGATTAAGCAACACATTTCATCTTCTGTTTACCATATTTTATTTGCTCAATGGAATTGTATTCATCAGTGTTTTAAGTTAATAAAAGACTACATTTAAATCTGCTAAAAAGTTATAAGAAAAAAAGTGATAAGATGACTCTTTTTATTAGTTTTCCTTATTCGTAATCATTAATCGTAATAGAGTTAAAATGTTCGATTTATTGAGATTTTGATTTTAGGCCAAATCACCCAGGCTGGGTAAGTTAAAATTGAACATTTTAACTCTATTACAATTAACGATTAACAACTATTTTATTTATTTAATTTTTGCCCTCATAATTCGTACAGTGTATATACTCCTATATTAGTAGGGGATTATTTAATGAAGGGTGCATTACTTGATTTTAAAATAATTGAAGAAACCATACATTATCTGTTATCTATGATTATTTAGACCCTAACCCTAACATCAAAAATCGACCAGGAAAATTAGTTTATAGGTTCTTAATGCTGATTTAGATTTACTTTTCGATTAATCGCCCAGTCCTTGTTAAGCTCCTATCCTATTATCAATTAGCTAATCATGGTCTTACTTTTCATACTAGAAACTTCTAGTCAAGTGTATTGAGGCGAGTTGGGGCTTAAAGGTATAATTGAGCCAAAAATTAAGATTCTGTCATCATTTACTTATCCCTAACTTGTTCCAAACCAGTTTGAGTGCTTGTTCCAAACCAGTTGTTCCAAACCAGTTTGAACAAACAAAAAAACAGCCATTGACATCTGTAGTTTTTTACCTAGAATGGATTTGAATGGCTGCTTTAAAAAAATTCTTCAGAATAATTTTTGTGAAGAAAAAGAAATTCACAAATGTTTTTAAAAACTTGAATATGAGTAAGACACGTTTTTGTGCGTTTAGATGCCCTTAGTGCCACTAGGTGGAGTACTGGTATCATGTCATTTATTGCAATTTCCTACAGGGGTGTGCCAACTATTGTCTATAAAATATATGAATTGAAAATATTGATTTAAAGAATATTGTGTAGTGTAGTACCACACAAACCTTAATCAAACAACTTCAAGTTAACTTTGTTCTTTAAACTCTACTGCATGCATTAAATTGTAAAGGCTGTTTGCTCTAACTCTTTAAAATCAAATAGGCTCTGAAACCCTATTGGAAATTGCTCTACTTTTAAACTTGTGTAAAACGTTTGATTTGGCATTTACAGGAGGATAAGACAATTCGCTGGGCCTCCAGATGGGATTACATTCTTGAGTCTATGCCACACACAAACATTCAGTGGTTCAGGTGAGAGCAACTTTCACCTGCTACACATTTTGTGACCCTGGTTCAAACTCAAGGTTATGCGGCATTTTGTGTTGCAGCCTTTGTGAAGTACACATTGGTGTGACATCAGGCTACACTCCTGTGTGTGTTTGTGGGCTCTGGGGAAACTTTACAAGTTTATAGCAAATAGCGTTTAATTTATTTTCAACAAAAGAAAAGCTTTAAGGCCTTCCAAAGTTTTTTGCCTAAATAAAGGCTTAGTTTTAACTTTGGAAAGCAATTATATTATTTCATAAATATTAGTATTCTAGTTTTACTGTTGTTCTTTAAAAGATGTTTTTTATTAAACACAGATAATACATGCTTAATGTAGTAATATACTTCTTTAGTGATTACCAATAAACAGAAAAATCTGTTTAATAATAACTGTTCTAATTAAAACCTTCTTTTCCGTTTAACAGCACAATAGTATTATTGAAATATATTGTGACAATTTCAGTAACCAGTATTTATTTATTAAATTAAATGGTAATAATAGTTGAAGTCACAAAATATGAATGCTCAGCTGTTTTGTTCTCCTCCACCAGTATCATGAACTCTCTGGTCATCGTACTCTTCCTCTCTGGAATGGTCGCTATGATCATGCTTCGAACACTTCATAAAGATATCGCTCGATACAACCAGATGGACTCTGTGGTGAGTTTCACTCTACAAGATTACATCATAATCTTATATGATCTGTATATATGTTTGTGTGACTGTTGTAGTTTATGCATTTTAGTACAGCTAACATTTTGTCTTTCAGGTGATTGGTCATATTTATGTATGCATGTGTTTGAGTCTGTCTGTGGTTAATCAGCATAATGGCAAAAGAACACTGTATTTCACTGTATTACAGTGGCAGTGGCTTAGTGCTGGTGTTAATGAAGAATCTGCCATGCGTTTTGCTCATAATGTGAAATAAATCCACACTTTGTTGATCAACAGTTGAACACTTGAGGCAACAACAGCATTTACTTTGCCATTTTGTGTGTTTGTTTGTGCTTTCCTTTAATCTGCACCTCCGTAAACATGTGCCTCGCACGTGCATGATGTCATCGTTTTCGAAGACTCGTTTTCAGAAATGACAACAACAGACATTTTTCAAAAACTTGTAGACCAGGATTGCCCAAACTCGGTCCTGGAGGGCCAGTGTCCTGCTAAGTTTAGCTCCAACTTGCTTCACCTGCCTGCCAGGAAGTTTCTAGAGCTTGATTAGCTGGTTCAGGAATGTTTGATTAGGGTTGGAGCTAAACTCTCCATGTTGTAGACTAACTTTTTTCTGATTTATGCTTAGAAAATTACATATTTTTTTGGCTAAAAACATTGTAGTGTATATTACTTCTTAGTGAAACAATTGGCCATAAAAAAAGCAAAAAAACAAATTTTTTTTTATTTTTGCAGAGAAAAGTAGAAAATAAAAAGCATCTGAACTAAATATTTCCTATGTTTAATTTTGTGATATAACAGTTATGCGGGCAGTTAATTCTGCTAAGGTGACCCCTTATAACTCTGGGTATAAACTGAAGGAAAGTGAGTGAGTGATGCTTGACACGTTAAAGCTTAACTCAGTAAAAAAAAAGAACAGGCTTCTGAATATTTATCACATTGTCTGCATTCAATCAAACTGAAATGCTGAAATGAAAATACAGATGAGCGCGGGGCTTTGAATCACCATTGTTCCCACCAGGCAAGCAAAGAATATGATTTACCTAAAGCATAAGAGACTTGTGTTTTGTTTATTTCATTTATTTTAGTCAGATTGCCGTGCATATTAAACAATGCGCTCACCACAATATCAGGGAACCTCTCAAGACCTATGTTTTTTAAAGGGGAAGTATTAGCATGATTAAACTAAATAACCAACTAGGGATGTCCAGATCTAATTATGTGTTTGGAAATCGTGCCCAATCACGGGATTTCGGACTTTATCAGAATCGCATGTTACCTCCAGACCAGGACTTAAAAAAAATTTATAATATATATATATATATATATATATATATATATATATATATATATATATATATATATATATATATATATACAGTTAATTGCTGGTAAGGTAGAACACGGAAGCAGCTTGAACAGGAAAGTGCAAGTGTTTCTAAAATTAATAACGACAGCATTGCCATAGCAAACTAAGAGATATGTAATTAATTAATGAATTACCAGCCGGGTATTTTAATTTGAGGTGATATTTGTTTTTAAATTATATATATTTTTATACTAACTGTTTCACTAATGTGCAAAAGTAACAAATTTGTTATTTATTACTTGATTGTTCAAGCTACTTCACAGAAGTGCTCTGTTTATTAACAGAGTTGTTGAATGTTAAAATAGAAGTATCGGATCAGGTATCATATCAGTAGTCAAAATCAATTGACTCTGACTTGAGGGCAAGAAAACCTGATCGGGACATCCCTATAACCGACATATGAAAATATGTCAGTAAATGGTTATGAATTTTGGTTTATTTTCGATCAACCGTCCAGCCCTTGGTAGGACCCATATTCCTGGGCTGGGATCATTTAGAGCCCATTGAATCTGCACTACCAGAAGTCCACTATATGGAGAAAAGTTCTGCAATGTTTTCCTCAAAAACCTTGATTTCTTTCGTCTGAAGAAAGAATGAAATGACATTTTGCATGACAAGGTAGTGAGTAAATGATTAGCAATGCATAATTCTGGACGTAAAGCAATTGTTCAAAAAAACTTCACATTCACATATCTTTGTATATTTGGGCTTGTCCATCTGGGGTTGGAGGTCATACAGGGTCAGGCGTTATGCGCACACATCTGTTGCTTTTACGTGTTCTCTCTTTCCTGTGTCTCACCGTGGCCCGCAACACCCCCTCCACACGCATCAGACTCATTAAAGGACAGACCGAGAGTGACACACTGTATCATTGGTCTGAGCAGCAGCCGGCGTCTTTCCTTTCATCTCAGGGTGCCGTAATTGGGCTGCAGACCCAAAGCCACGCCTGAACAGGGTTCCGTTAGCTCCTGCTATTGTTGAAACCTCGCTTTTCCTCTCCATCTTTTCCAGGAGGATGCACAGGAGGAATTTGGCTGGAAGCTGGTTCATGGAGATGTCTTCAGGCCGCCTAGGAAAGGCATGCTGCTGTCTGTGTTCCTTGGTTCTGGGACTCAGATCTTCATCATGACCTTTGTCACTCTATGTAAGTAGTGGTAGGATAGTGATAGGATTACTATAGTAGTATAAAATTGAAAAACAGATTGATTGGTTACTGACAAATATCAGGTCAATATTAGTTTCTTTATTTACTTAAGAAAATGGTATTGGTAGTGCTAAAAACATTTCAGACAGCTGTTTAGAATAAATGAACGGTACTACTGTAGTAGAAGAAGAAGGTGATGATGTAATAGAAATTATTACTTTTATTCAGCAAGAATTGAACAACAAATGAACAATTAAACATAACTTTCAAATATGGTTGGGCAATATGGCAAAAATGCAATCTCTATAATTATTTTCCTTATTAGACAATAATGGTATAGGTTTCGATATTAATTGTTAATGCTTTTAGATTTAAAAGTGTACCCCAACAATGACTGAAACCACTAAACTTAGAAGTTCTATTGAATGGCAAAACATTTTCAGCCAAAAAATCTTTGGTGGCCGAAAAAACGGTACATCTCTATTATCAACACACTTCTAGATTCCCACAAAATGGCTAAACAGCATTTTGAACTGTCTTCACTATACAAATATTTTATGAAATAACAATAGCAACAAATCAGCATTTTGTTTTTGAAAGATTGTATAAAAATAAAACTGCCTAGCTTTGCCATGACAATGAAGTATATATGCATATTATTTTATGAATAAATATATACACAACCAGTCAAAATTTGAGTTTTTATTCTTAATTTATTTATATATTTTTTAAAGAAAATTATTCTGTTCATTAAGCAGCATTTATTAAATGTAAAAAAAAAAAAATTTTAATTGTTAACTTGTTTATTAAATATGAATTTATTACATATTGTATGTAGTTTCAAATGAAAATTATTAGTCCAGTCATTATTGCTTTTATTACTATTGCCATAAAAAAAATAATAATTAATATTAGTGATTTCAGAAGGATCATATGACTATGAAGACTAGAGTAATACAGCTAAAACAACAAAACATTATTAAAAACAGTTTATTATTATTATTATTATTAAAAACAATTGTGTTAAAACCGGTTTTAAAGGGATAAAAAAATAAAATAAAGACATAATAGAGCAGCATAGCACTGTGCTCATTCAGTAAATGCAACAAGAGTTATTTTATTGAAATAAATATGAGAGAGAAACAGACGATAAAGATATGTTTTAGACAATATCTTTTAGACAGTAGAGCATTTATTAATGTAGTTATTTTTCTGAACAAATAACTTCTAAAGAACAATCAAAACAGTCAAGATATCAAAGAATGCTGCTTTGATCCATTTTACCCTTTGTTGTGGCTGATATAATGTATCTCCCTGGACAGTCCTGAAAGTTAGTTTGGAGCTTTATTGTATTTGCAACGTTTTCAACAGCGATGTGATGGAATTTGATGGGTTTATGTCTGACATTTGTCTGAATTTACTCATTTTAGTAGACATTATGAATTCATGCAAGTTATTCTCTCTCGCTTTGTGTAGTTTTTGCCTGTTTGGGTTTCCTGTCACCTGCCAATCGCGGGGCTCTGATGACGTGTGCAGTGGTGCTGTGGGTGCTCTTGGGTACTCCAGCTGGTTATGTGGCTGCTCGCTACTACAAATGTAAGTAAGCAAGTGGCAGAGCTTTGACCTTTGACCTCTGATCCTCCCTTCATTAGGGCTGTCTGCAGTTCGTTAGATTTAATTAGTGTCAAAGGAGCCCTCTACACGAACAGGCAGGCATACACACACCCCTGCTGCTTTTTGCTTTAGCTGTGTTTGACGGCTTGTGCAGAATACAATGAGAGCTTACCCTTCTTTTTCCCCAACCTGCCATGTTCTACTATGATATCAGTTGTAGGATCCATCTGGTGAGCTCTGTCTGTTTTAACATCAGTCGCGCAGCATTGTTTAATCCTTCCCTTTGATCTTCTCATAGTTTTTTTTCTTCTTATAAACAGAATCGTCACAGATATTGATGAATTTATTTCATTATTATGACATTTTGGGGATTTTTCTATTTGTTTTATCATCAAACATGTTGAAAATCCTGATAATTTTTAACTAATTTATCTTATTAATATTTAACTTATGTTTGTATGTTAAAAATAATAAGTTGAACGCAAAATATAAACGGATGGTGTAATGTGTTGGCTGATTTTCTAAAGTGTCTGTAAATGTATCTGTAAACTAATACTACCTCCAAAACCTTGCACAATGGATAGAGTTTTCAGAATAAAGGTGGAAAAAGTGATACTGAGTGCTATAACAAATGGAAAACTCCCTTTATAATCATTAACACTGTATTGGCCTTGATCTGCAAAATGGAAGTGCACTCGATTTTGCAATTGTTTTACAACTTTTGATTCAGCTATTATTGCGAGAAATGACTAGGGAGGGATAATAAACAGCATAAAATGGTCAAACTACTTGCTCTATAAACGTGTGTTAAGGACAGTTCACTAAAAGTAGAATACTGTAATAAAAAGAACATATCAGAAACCTCAAGAAGCGTAACAAGCTTTTTTTTTTTTTTTTTTTTTACATCTCAATATCATTGGAAGTGAGTTAGACCGGACATCTTTATCCAAACAGATTCTATGAGCTGTGCCCGGTGTTGGAATATTTTATCAATTCCATGCATGTTCAATAAAAAAGGTATTTAGAAGGTGCGCAACAGTTTTTATTTCCTGACATAAACTTTATTTATTTTTTCGGGGGTTTTCACCTTTAATGGATAGAAAAGTGTAGAGTATTGACAGGAAAGCATGAGGACTAGAAAGAGGGGAATAATCGGCATAGGACCACGAGGAGGTAATCGAATTCAGGTCGCTGTGAGTGCATGTGTCGACGCACTAACCACTACACCACTGGCGCCGACTTTTTGACTACAACTTGTATAGGCAGCTGATATTAACAGCTGGAGTTTTATTAAATTCATCACCTGTCAATCATTCTCCAGCCCTTCTTTGGCCGCACCCATACATGCGTCCTCTTTTTCTACGAATAATTTTGCAGAACATTAAATGTCTTTCTCTGCTCAGTTAGGCTTTCTCAACTGCACATATTCTGTGTTCAGTTTTAACACATTTCTGCTGACAGAAAGTTTAGCTGCATAGCTCAAGTTAATTTTAGACATTCAGGCCTTTGCATCTCTGTCAGCTCTATCTACTTCTGCAAAAATGCTTCATTAGTATGCAAAGCATTTCACAGTCAACAGAAGATCAGTTAATATGTCATCTTTAAGCAATGAAAATTAACACAAAAATGTGTTTAGTAAAAAATTCCTTTGTAATTCCTTTATCGCAAAACCACCCCTTTGTAAAAACAATAAATAAATGAGGTTGATACACTGTACAATAAAAGTCTTTCATCCATAAGCATTCTTTGTTTAATCAAACCTGTTAGCATTTAGAACTCTACAATGTTCCGTACTGCACATCTTTCTACATAACTTCTGACTTCCTAAGTAACCAGAGCTTTTCAGAGCTCAAACACTAATGCACACAGGAGAGTTCGAAAGCTTTCCACTTCCTCTCTACTGCAAAACTGTCAATATGTTTCAATTTCAATTTTGACTTAGTATTAAATCTACTTGACAACACAAACTATAAGCAAAATGTGCTCTTTAAAAATGCACCATATATGATTTTGGATACAGTTTCCCATGCTAGCATATAACTTTGTTTACTGAATCCAGCATTGTGCTTTCATTTTTTTGTTGATATGTAAGGTCAACTTGTCTTTCTTTCTCTCTCTCTTCCCAGCTTTCGGTGGTGAGAAGTGGAAGACCAATGTTCTGTTGACAGCTTTTCTCTGTCCAGGGTGGGTAAAATAAAAAATAGCTGATTTGTTTAAATTAAAACCAATGAATTATGGTATTAAGCAGTTTTCATAAATTTTATCAAAGAATTAAAAATTGGCTCTATTTTTAAAATTTTAAATTAGCATTTTGAAATTTTGTGCTTTGACGTAGCTTTTTTAAAATGTTGTTTTTCAGAGTGGTGTTTGCAGATTTCTTTGTGATGAATCTCATTTTGTGGGGTGAGGGTTCATCCGCTGCCATGCCCTTTGGCACTCTGGTTGCCATCCTGGCTCTGTGGTTTTGCATATCAGTGCCCCTCACCTTTATCGGAGCGTACTTCGGTTTCAAGAAAAGCGTACGTTTTATTTTTTTTTAACCAATAACATTTTTTAGAACTTAATTATTTTTTGAATAACCCCATCAGTGAAAATTTATTTGACACTTTATTTATTTTTTTGTTATTATAAAGAATTTAGTATTTATGTATTTACTTATTATTATTATTATTATTATTATTATTATTATTGTTGTTGTTATTATTATGTATAATAATATGTTTATGTTATTTACTGTTTCATATTAGGCCATTGAACATCCTGTGCGGACCAACCAGATTCCAAGACAGATTCCAGAGCAGTCCTTCTATACTAAACCTCTTCCTGGCATTGTCATGGGAGGAATCCTGCCATTCGGATGCATCTTCATCCAGCTGTTTTTCATTCTCAACAGCATCTGGTCAGTGCTGAAGTGCACTTCATCACAAACCTCTGAGTCTGAAATAGATCAATAATCTTTTTATATTAAGTCTAAACTGTGCATGCTTTGGTTTGTACACATAGGTTAGGGTATGTGTTTAGTGTTTGTGATGTCATTCTCACACACAATATACATGCTTAGACCATCACAGGCAGAAAAGAAACAACAATAAAAACAACAGATTACTAAAGACTAAGGGCTCTCTTTTGACGGTCCATGCGCAAAACGCAGGGCGCAAACACTTTCAGGGCTGTCAGAATGCATTTTTACTAATGTAAGGATGGAAAAATCCGCTTTGCGCCATGGCGCATGGTCTATAAGGGTTGAGTTTATTTTCTTAATGAGTTATAGGTGTGTTTTGAGAATAAACCAATCATAGTATCATCTTCCATTCCCCTTAAAAGCCAGTTGCGTTGCGCCATAAGAGCATTTGCTATTTACACGATGTAAAGTAAGTGTGAGTGGAAAAACTGAGCATTTCACTTGCAAGAAAACAGTTAAACAGAGCATCTGCAGCGCGAGAATGACAGATAAATGATCTACTTTCACTTTCGCTCTCGTGCATAGGGAAACCTTTACGCACAGACATTAATTTGCCTATAAATAATTAATTTTGTTTGTTCAGCGCAAATATTTGTTTCAAAACTATTTTTAAATTTATATCTAATTTCCAGCAAATGAATAAATGAACAATATAACGAAGTGTGGTCAAAAACCTGAGTTATATCCTAAAACACATGCTATGCCCCATATGGTCTAAAACCTTCAGGTGGGTAAATCTAAGCTTGTTTTCAATAAACCAATATAAATATGGATATAATAAATAATACTGCTAATAATGATAACATTATACAAAAACAAATTTTTATGAATGAACTGAAAAAGCCTCCTGATGTTTTGTAATATTTTAATCCTTTATATTTATGTCCTATATATATTCTTATTATATCCTATATATATATATATATATATATATATATATATATATATATATATATATATATATATATCCTTAATATTTAAAATTTTTTCCATATGTAAAGATATTTGCATATTGCTCTACTTTTTGTGTGTATTAAGAAGTGTGTAAGCGAGGTGCAACTCTGCGCTGGATGTGTTCTGGTCTATTGAAAAATCTATTATAGTTTCTCAAAATAGCAACGGGCCAGCAATGCGCCTCAGAACGACTTCCTTTTTAGACCAGAACGTCTATGGGCGCACATATGAGCGCAGCGTTGCGCAACGCCTCAAAACCACTCTTGCACCAAGCTGAAACTAGCAAAAAACTATTGCTTTGCGCCACATTGTGCCGGGTGTATGATAGGGCCCTAAAGGTGTTGTTGATGTGTTGAGGCGAGTAATAGATTTCTGCAACTGAAATTGTTTTTGTTGCTCATAACATTTAGAGAGCAAAAGCACAGATACGGATATGGGTAGTTTTTTGTGTGCTTCTGTATACTGTAAAATTAAAATTATTTTTTAAAATAAAAATTATTTATCTCTTTTAGCACACTAATATTATTGAAAATGTAATCATTGATTTTGCAGGTCTCACCAGATGTACTACATGTTTGGCTTTCTCTTCCTGGTCTTTATCATCTTGGTCATCACCTGCTCTGAGGCCACCATTCTCCTCTGCTACTTCCACCTGTGTGCTGAGGTGAAAACACACACACACACACACACACACACGCATGTTTTGGAAAATTGTGCTTCTCTCTTTTGTATTTATTTTTTAAATTGACTTTGTGTCTATCTCAGGACTATCACTGGCAGTGGCGTTCTTTCCTGACCAGCGGATTCACAGCTGTTTATTTCCTGGTCTATGCCATCCATTACTTCTTCTCTAAGCTGCAGATCAGCGGACTTGCCAGCACCATTCTTTACTTTGGTTACACCATGATCATGGCGCTCATCTTCTTCCTCTTCACAGGTTTGTGTGTGTAGAAAGTGAGAAGTGTTTGTGAAGTCCTTGCACTTGCTATTCCTGTGCCTGGGAGGTTAGTGGCCCTTGAAACAGAGTGTGAAGGGAAAGGGCTTCAAGTTTTACCCCTAAGAAATGGGTCAGCACTACAAAACCTGCACACATCATCAAATGTCATCGCGATCTCTTGCTTCATATGAGTTCGACGATCGCGACTGCTGTAGTTATTCCAGTTGCTTTATGATTTTGTTAATTATCTTCAGAATTAAAAAAAAGTCACTGAAGGCAATGATATCATGTTATCATAGCTATCTAATGCGGCAATAAGATCGTAACTGTACTGCGCATTTACTTTGTGGCCATATTCATCTATGTAAACACACAAAAACAACTTTAACATTATAGCAGACACCGTAAAAAGCTCATTCCCAGCCACTAGACTTTTCTGACAGGGTATTCGAATGTCAGATGGAAAAGTATGTTGTGGAACTGTTATACAGGAGTATTATAGATAACGAAAATTCCTTTTTTTATATATATATATATATATTTTTTTTTTTATCAATTCCATGCATGTTCAATAAAAAAGGTATTTAGAAGGTGCGCAACAGTTTTTATTTCCTGACATAAACGTTTTTTTTTTTTTTTTTTTTAAGCATGATGGTAAAACACGAATGCGATTATGAAAATATTAAAACATGTGCTTGTTTGTCATAAAAATTCGTAATAATGACAAAAACATTTTAATTTGTTCATCTCCTTCCGTGTGCAGCCATTCTGCCATTGCAGATGGTTTATTCTGGGAAATTCTTTTACCCCTTGGTTTCGAGTTTGGTTCTAAAGAATCTCAGTTTCAAGGGTTATCTAGTCTTTCCACTTAGTCATACACTTTTAAGCTAAGAAGAATTGGGACAGTAGAGGTGTCAACCTACACTGGTCTCTCGGTTCAGTTTTGTTTATCAGGCCATCGATTCGGTTCAATTCGATATCTTGGTGCATCACGCTGCATTGACGATGCTTTCCATACACAGTTTTATATTTTACTTCACAGCACAACTTTTCTTGTATTAAAATGTATACATTTATATTTATATATTGTTTGTAATACAATTTTGTCCTTTAAAACAAAAAGGCATATACAGTTGAAGTCAGAATTATTAGCCCCCCTTTGATTTTTCTCTTTTTTTTCTTTTTAATATTTTCCAAATGATGTTTAACAGAGCAAAGTAATTTTCACAGTTTGTCTGATAATATTTTTTTCTATTGGAGAAAGTCTTATTTGTTTTATTTCGGCTATAGTAAAAGCAGTTTTTAATTTTTTTAAAAACATTTAAAGGTCAAAATTATTGGCTCTTTTAAGCTATATATTTTTGATAGTCTACAGAACAAACCATCATCATACAATAACTTGCCTAATAACCCTAACCTGCATAGTTAACCTAATTAACCTAGTTAAGCCTTTAAAATGTCACTTTAAGCTGTATAGAAGTGTCTTGAAAAATATCTAGTAAAATATTATTTACTGTTATCATGACAAAGATAAAATAAATTAGTTATTCGAAATAACTTATTCAAACTTATGTTTAAAAATGTGCTGGAAAAAGTCTTCTCTCCGTTAAACAGAAATTGGGAGAAAAAAAATAACTGGCAGGCTAATAATTCTGACTTCAACTAAATAAACTGTACCTTTTAAAAACTCAAGTATATGCACAGTACAACATAAGCATTTGTAGCAAATGAGCAATTGTAAATATTATCTTTTCGCTTTCTTGAGCGTTGTTTAGCAAGTTCTTACACCTCGTGATTGGTCACACGCTCAACAGAAAGGGCTGCAATCGGCTCTAACGCTCTGGTGCTGTACACCAATGAGTGACACTGATAAACTGCTTCAGCGATCATAGCTGATCCATGTTCGTAGAGGAGGAGAACTCTCTCTGCAGACACGCGCTTGTGTCTAGATCCACAAGTAACGATGTAACAGCCGAGAGAAGATTAAATGTTGCCTCATGCCAACAGGCCAAATGTCCACAGTGAAAGAGAATTGGAATTTACTTTCATTTTCTCAAAAGCAGTGAAACAGGGCTTTTACTGTTAATTTGCTGTCAGTGAAAGACTGTCCAGCAAACACACACGCATATAGATTGTGCACAGTCTTTAATTAGTTGTAGCATTTTAATTACTTGCATTCGCATCTCTCGCCATAGTAATCTACCACGACATAGCACAAATTAGATAAATGGTCTCAGTACGTAATAACCGGTTATGATGTATTACTAAACCGAAACCGAATTGTCTGCGTCTGCATCGTGTTGCACTGAATAAACAATTAATTTTGACACTCCTATGGGACACCCCTACCCCTTGTTTTGCATGTTTACATGAAGGGAAAGAGCTAAGGGGCAGAATTGGAATTGGGCCTTAGTGTGCTATTTAATTACTTTAACTTTCAAAATATTGACAATTGGCTGTCAGTTTCGCTCATGTAATATTTTAAAAACATTTTTCATTTTGTCCAGGCACCATTGGATTCTTCGCTTGCTTTTGGTTTGTCACCAAGATCTACAGCGTGGTCAAAGTGGATTAAATGAAAGCAATCTCAGATGAGACTGAACTTCTCTTCTCCGCCCAATGTGAGATCCCAGAGGGAGGGACCTGAGCGCTGTTTATCTTCTGTTGCCACGGCAACCCTTCTTTACATCAGCAACTCTAAATCTACAAATTTAATTTACTTTGCTGTGTGTGCGTGCGGGCGTGTGTACATTAGTAGTGCATATTCAACCAATTGGAAGAACTCTACACATCTGCTTCTTTAGTTGGAACAGAATACAGCAGAAACACACATTGGCCCTTATAACTCACATGGGTATTTACGATTTGGAGTTGTCATTTGTAAATATTACTTACTTTATTCTTTTGCTAACGTTCAAATGGAAGGGTAATGCATAAATCGCAGAGAAAACTAGCTCCAGTCATTGAATCTTCAAGGTGTCGGAAGTATGATTTTGTAAATATCTTCTTTTGTTTCTTAAATTCATCAAGCAAGAAAGTAGAAGTTGAAAGCCGAAGGACTTCATTCTTTGGGTTGATTTAAGAGTGAGGCTGTGTGAATTTTCTTTTTTTCCATCTTGTTGATACTGTACAATTACTGCTTGCGTATACTTGTGTATAACCAGTGGGGGGAATGTCTATTTAACTTTTTTGTTTGGTCATTTTTTCTTTGTTTTCTGTTTATGCCTCAACACTTTGTGTGCCTCATTATCACAGAGGAAAATCAAGACTGGTAAAAACTGATTTGGGAAGATGTGAAGTGCCCCGTCCATACACAGGGGTAACTGGAGTGAAATGATTTCTTTTGTTTGTATATATGCACAGCGTTAAACGTGTGTCCAGCATAAACTACATTAGCTTGGTTGGCTACTCGGTTTTGGTTTTTGTCTTCTCTGATTTTGAGGTAATGAGATTACAAGAAAAATGAAAAAAAAAAAACTATTAGAAATAAAACCTTGTCTTCAAAAATATAAGTTAACTTGTGTTTTTTTTTGTGTTTTTGAGAGAAATTGTTTGTCTTAAATGTTAGACATATTTATTAATTAATCTATGACAGGGAAAACAGAGGACTTGTTTTGGCTAGAGACCTATTTCACTTTGGATTGAGCAATCAACTTCCTCCAAAGTTTATTTCTAAGCTGCTTCAGCACACCTGCACGTCTTTGCCAAATGAACCTGACAAGCTGAATTATCTGCTTCAGGTGTTTGATTTGGCTCTGCTGGATCGTGGGCCTCTAGGAGCAGGGTTAAAGACCTCTGGAATGTAGAATGTACTTTCAGAAGTTGGTTATTTTAAGAATTTTTTAACTGATGACCACCTTTTTTTTTTTTTCACATGATTATTGGGTTTCAACTGAATGGCTCCACTTCCTTTTTTTGTGGAACTTTCATTCAAAAGAACTGCAACAAAATTATTTTGCGCTCAAAATAATAAACATAGTGTAGACATCTAGACTCATTCGCGTAACCAATCTTCTGTGAATAGGTAACAAGACGCTGTGTAAAGGTGATGCCTCTTGGTAGTGCTGATTGTCTGAAGTTTGTATAGAAACACCAATTCATTGGATGATGGCGCGGATGCTGACTTGCCACTTTCACATTGTCACACTGGCAAGTGTGCCATCTGATTTCTCTGTTGAAGAAAGTAAATTGTAATGACTTGGCAACGGATGCAGCGTTTCATTCTCTTTTCAGGGAACAGGTTAATTAAGTAAACCAAAATGTTCTCTTTCATATATCCAGACTTTGCTGTAGTAATGAATGGTGACAATATACCAAACAAGCTACTGTATATCTGGCTTGTTGGGAGACATATCAGAAAAAGCTCATAACTGGTTCGAGGAGACAAAACCCAAGGTAAATTGTGTGGGGAGAACCACGCTGCCACAACACCAATGTCCTCCTGGGGAACTCCTTTAAAGTCCAGTCGTCTTTATTTCTGTAGCACTTTAGACAATGTAGATTGTGTCAAACCTAATTTACATAGATGAACGGAAAAAACAAAAGCAAAACCATAACTATATTTCACATTGTGGGGCATATTGTTATAATTTTTTATTTTTTTAACAAACTTCAGAGAAAGCTCTGCTTCTGGTAGATTGAGCCTAAACATTTAGAGGTGAATGATGTGGATCTCTATGCTATTAAAGTAGCATCTCTAACCCATTCAATGTTTAGATGCAGAAAGTCCATCGCGGTCAGCACCAAAGCGTATTAAAAGCTGAGGAGATTGCTGCCAATGGCTAGAGGGGACATGTAAAACTTAAAAGCTCTGACAGGATCGATCATGGAAAGCCTTTTATTCTTACCAGATTCAAATTGAGGAGGACAGAAAGAGTAAAATGATACCACATGATATCCAAAAATATAAACATAACCTTGGATACATAGCCTGGTCTGGGACACAAAGTAACCTTTCTCAGACCTGCTGTGAAACCCAATCAAGCCTTGCTGACAGCGAGTGTCCCCAACTAGTTTCAGAAAAGTCAGTGCTAATAAAGAGAGCAACCTTGAGAGTCAGAATCCAATCTAGAGCTGAGTTTAATAGCTCAAAAGGAGCTTCCATTAAACATTCTACCACACGGATGAGCAACTTGGTCTTGGAGGACCATTATCTTGCAGTTTTCTTCAAACCACAACAACCATACCTATTATCTATAGGCAGATGTTTAATCAGGGTTGAAGCTAAACTCTGCTAGACAGTGGCCCTCCAGGACTGAAGCTGTCTATCCATGGTCTAGGACAGCTGAAAATTCCAAGATGGAATTACAGGGGGGCCACAGATGCTTGCATCACCCCTTGCATATATGTAGAGGCCAATCAATGGTTCCCCAGAGCTATTTTGTCACTCTCTCTGTGTGGCAATAGCTGCAACATGAACTGTCAGCACTGGAACTACAGAACAGATGACTTGATTGACTACATGGGCTCAACACCATGATTCAAAATTCTCCACTTAACTGTGCAACATCTCAAGGCGATACTCCTGGTTAGATTATACAGTATAAGAAGTGTAATATACACTCACCGACCACTTTATGAGGAAATGTTCAACTGGTCGTTAATGCAAGTTTCTAATCAATCACAACTCGATGCATTTAGGCAAGTAGACATGGTCAACAGGATCTGCTGCAGTTCAAACCGAGCATCCGAATGAGGAAGAAAGGTAATTTAAGTGACTTTGAACGCACACTTTAGGCCCATAAGTACCAAATGAACATTGTGTCAATGCCACAGCCTACCTGAGTATTCGTCACCTTAGAATTATAAAGTTCTATCTGCATTCTGAATGATTTTTGAGATATTGAGCTTCAAAGTTTTTGCATTCTATATAGCAAACAACGTGTGTAACAGATCTTTTTCATACATTAACATGACAGAGACACTAAGGGTTCTATCTGGCAGATCATTAATTGAAGCATTACTTATCAAGAAATACAATAAAAATATATATAGTTTAGTGTTGTAACAACATGTTGATGCTTGAGAAAGTTAAAATTTTGCTTTCTGTAACATTTATTTCATGTTTTAGGATAAATATTTTTTCTTTTAAAATTAAGCATACAAGGCTGTACTAATCTTTTTCCAGTGCAGCTGTTAATTTTATCTAATTATGTTCATATTTATAAAATTTTATGCTTTAAATAAATTATATTTATTGAATTATATGCCCCATGAAATAAATTAAGTATTTGCCCTTCAAGGCTTAATATTAAACTTATAGACTTTACAAGAAACAAACTATGAGCAAATGAGTTTAATAAACACTGAAAATATGCACAAATAAAAATATTTTACATTTAATATACAAATTTTTAAATATTAATTTCTTTTTCAACAATATAAAATTGAGCATTTCATCTCAATGTTTGCGACGCGTTGGCACAGTGGGTAGCACAATTGCCTCACATCAAGAAGGTCGCTGGTTCGAGCCTTGGCTGGGTCTGTTGGCATTTTTGTGTGGAGTTTGCATGTTCTCCCCGTGTTTGCGTGGGTTTCCTCTGGGTGCTCTGGTTTCCCCCACAAGTCCAAAGACATGCGGTAAAGGTGAATTGGATAGGCTAAAATTGGCCATAGTGCATGTGTGTGATTGAGTGTGTATAGGTGTTTCCCAGTGTTGGGTTGCAGCTGGAAGGGCATTCGCTGTGTAAAACATATACTGGATAAGTTGGCGGTTCATTCCGCTGTGGCGACCCAAGATTAATAAAGGGACAAAGTCGAAAAAAAAATGAATGAATGAATCTCAGTGTCAAAAAAATGCTTCTAAATCATTACATTTACACACATTTCAATTTTGTGTGGTGCGGCATTATATAGTCAACTCTGATTTTGTGTGATTTTGTCTTTCTGGTGTTTCCTGCTGTCAATGGAGCAGTCCGGCGAAATGACAAAGAAAGCTAATCCTAATTGGTCCTAGTGCATGCATTAAAAATGCTGATTGGCTCACAGATAGAACCTTATAGAGCCAAGCTACAGTTCAACTTTGTAGATACACCTTTTTTGTTTTTTAAATAAAAAGCCTTAAAATATAAACAACGTATAAAAACACATCCCATAATGTAAATACGTTGCCATTTAAAAAGAATATGTGAATAACTAAATTTTGACAAAAATGTCAGATAGAACCTTATAATTCTAAGGTGACGAATTGTTGCTGACCATGTCCATTCCTTTATGACCACAGTGTGCCCATCTTCTGATGGCTACTTCCAGCAGGATGGTGCACCATGCTATGAAACGTAAATCATCTCAGACTGGCTTCTTGAACGTGAAAATGAGTTCACTGTGTACAAATGGCCTCCACATCAACAGATATCAATCCACTAGAGCACCTTTGGGATATGATGGAATAGGAGATTCGCATCATGGATGATAGGCCGCCAGATCTACAGCAACTGCGTGATGCTATCAAATCAATATGAACCAAAATCTCTGAGGAATATTTCCAGTTCCTTGTTAAATCCATGCCACGAAGGATTAGAACAGGGTTCCAGGAATTAGAATGAGGGTGTGGCCTGTGACTGGCTAGAAGACTTCCAGAGTCCAGACAGAGAAATTAATTATTAATGATTTAGGATCTTTTCTCTGATTTAGACAAAAAAAAAAAAAAATCATTTATATGAAGAACATGAGGAAGAAGATTCAAGGTGAGTGGGAATGGGGAAAATGAATGAATTTGCAGATTAAAGCTACCATATAAAGAAAATCTGGGAATAGGTAGGAATAAGAGTTCAGTAAATGGATATGACTATGCAGTGAACCTCAGACACCATCTTTTCCTCGTTCTCATGTAATTTGCTTGATTGTAAAATCCTGGTGTGTCAAAAGGCCTATCAGAACATAAAACAGACCGTTGAGACTCACTGGGCATGCACTCATCAGTCACATCCGCTTTAGGTTGTTCATCAGGACCTGACAATGGAAGATTACTAGCCAAAACTCAGACTAATGTGTTGCTCTGGGATCATTAATATGTACACCCAGGCTGTGTTTGATAAGCCACAAGGTTTCCCAATGAGATAACAATGATCATTACCCTCTCTTAGTAATTTTGAAATTTATGTTTATCTTACTATTTATGTGGGACTTTTATTTTGAAAGCAGGAGATGCAGATTGTAAACTATGTGCTACTGAGCCATGAGTGCATGACCTGTTGATATCTTCAGACACATCAGGACACAAAATGCAGGATTTACAAAATTGTTATTATTCAGCACCACCCTGAAAAGACATTAGGTTTGTGTAATTGGATCTTTTGTTAATTTCTCATCTTTATAGTAAAACTTGATGCATATTTTCCAACAAACACATCTGGCCTGTTGCAAGAGGGATTTGGGTGGTTCAAAAGACCCACCCCTTACTGACATCCTATTTTGACCGATATGACATAATGAATTGTAAAAAAAAAAAAAACATTTTAAAGTGTTTTTTAAGTTTACTTTGACTTGTATTTACATTGCAGACTTTACAACAAACATAATTTAAAATGTTCCTCATAATTTTTTATTTATTTATATTTTTAAGATGAACATAATTAAATTTTGGCTCTTGCAACACATTTCAAAAAAGTTTGAAACAGTAAAGTATTTCGCACTTTGCAATATTTTTTATTCCTTTTCACAACACTTATAAGACATTTCTAGGGACTGAAGACACCAAGTGAGGACGTTTTTTAGGTCTAATTTTGTCCCATTCTTTCTGAAAACATGTCTTAAGATGGGCAACAGTACAGGATCTTTGTTGTTGTAATTTGTTCTTCAAAATGTGCAACACATTCTCTATTGGAAATAGGTCGGGACTGCAGGCAGGCCAGTCAAACCTGTATCCTCTTTCTTTACAGCCAGCACTTTGTAATGTGTGCAGAGTGTGGTTTTGTATTGTCTTGTTTGCATTGACTTGCATCCCTAAAAAAGAAGGCAGCATATTGTGTTCCAAAATCTGTACTTTTTAGCATAAATGTACTTTTTAGCATAAATGGTGCCTTACAGACGTGTAAGTTACCACTGACACAACCCCATTCCATAACAGATCATGGCTTTTAGACTTATTGCTGGTAACAGTCTGGATGATCCATTTCTTCTTTGGTCCGGAGCACATGGCATGCATTTTTCCCCAAAATACTGATTCATGACCACAATACTTGTTTTTGTAACCATACTCTCTTTTGCTCTGCGTTGTGTAATGAATGAAGAGAGGACACCATTTTCAGTCTGCACAGAGAATGTTATAATGACAGATCGGCAGCTTTAGCTCATTCCAATAAATGTACACTCCTTAGTTCAAGGTAAAGGTTGAAAAAGAAGGATAAGCAAAAGATGAGGAAACAAGTGAGAGATGCCGCAGAAGAGCGGGAAAACAGGAAAGGGAAAAAGAAAACTAGCTCCCACAATTACAAAAATCTGCATATGAACCGTAACAATCCACATATTACATTGTCAAAATAAAAATCATAAATGCATACCTGCACAGAGAATGTTATTATGACAGATCGGCAGCTTCAGCTCTTACCATTAAATGTACAGTCAACAAAAATACAGGGTCCCCGCGGGTCCTTAAAAAGTCTTGAAATGTCTGAAAATGTCTTGAATTCTGTAATTTTCCATAAGGAGGTCTTAAATTTTATGTGGGATCTTAAATTTCATGTCCAACTCGTCTTTTTTATTCGTTTTTTTCAACCGCTATTTGACCAGCGCAACATTTGGGGGCAGCACACAGCAACCTGCATCATTCCATAGGTGACATACAAGTGATTGATGAATGCGTTGCGTTGATACTTCGCCACCACGGCATTTTGCGAAATCGCAAGCATGGGCAAATGTTTGTTTGATGACCATTGTTTGGAGGATGAAAAGTATCGGGGGTGGCTAAAGAAAACAGCCAGTAATCATGAAGGGAGGTGTGCTTTATCTAAAAAGACGATAAAACTGGGGACAATGGGCCGCAAAGCGCTCGATTCACACATGAAAGCAGAGAAGCACAAAAAGTATGTAGTCGCAGGCAAGTAGTTTGCCCATAAGTATGTTCTCATCGAGCACTTCGACTTCAGCCTTCCACAAGGCCGTCTACTTCTAGCAATGCCTTTAGCAGCTTTGCGAATATAGTTACATTTAAGGCCGAAATACTGTGGGTATTTCAAACCATAAGCCGCCACCACTCGTACACCTCAAATGAGGACGTCCACCTAGTTTTTCAAGCAATGTTCCCTGACTCAGAGTGTGCGAGTACGTTCACATGTGGAAGAGACAAAACAGTGTTGTTTAACACGATTTGGTGTTGCCCCATACCTAAAGAAGAAGCTAATTTCACGAGCAAACAAGGACGCTTTCATCATATTGTTCGATGAATCCATGAACGCAGCAACGAAGACTTAGACTTGCACTTTAGACGTTGATCAACTGACGAGACTGGTACCCTGTTGTCAGGGTTGTAAGGTCAATCAGCACTTGGCATAAAAGTTTTTGCGTCCCTTTGACCTGTCTTGAGCGTGGATCTGGTGAGTTGTGCTACGCTAATGCTTCACCACATCATTCTGTGATGACACACTGAACATTTTCCTGTTTTTTTGTTTAGGTAAAGTCTTAAATTTTCATTTTAGAAGACTTAAAAAGGTCTTAAATTTCCTGTTAAAAAATGTGCAGATACCCTGAAATAACATTCAACAATATAACAAATTGTTTTTCATCAGTAAATACAACAAATGATTAAAATTGAACTTAAATATGTATTTGTGTGTGTGTTTTTTATGACTAGTGCTAAATTCAACTTGGAACAAGGAGAGCATACCTCCTTAGTTCAAGGTAAAACTTAAAATGACCGCTCAAGCAGTAGTGCAACAGGTATGGCTGCTTGGACTATACCACCTTGATGTTGATCCCAAGGGGGAGAAAAGGTGAAACCACTGTCGCTTTACAAACTCTTTTCACATTTATATTGTGATCACAATTTTTTTTAAATGAACAGTAAGTAAACAGGAGGAAAATATAGCGAAATCAATATGCTTGAAATAATCCTATTACATTTTCACTGTGTGATGGTCCATCTCTGATGCCTTGGAGCCTAGAGAAGTCGATTATACTTCTGGACACTGTTAACATAGGGCTTTCCTTTGGCAAAGAACAGTTTTACTGCCATTTGTGGATGTAACTATGAATTGTGGTACTTGACAAAGGTTTGCCAAAGCTGATGCCCATGTTGATTATATCACCTATAGATGAATGACCATTCTTGATGCAGTGCCACCTGAGGGATCAGCTCATAATATTAATGATGATCCAAATATGGTCAATATGAACCTTTTTATTCTGATACATTTTATGGAGTAATAAATAGCATAAAAACATTTATGGAGATTTTTTTGGTTTTACCAAGGCCATATACCTACTATGTAGATATCAGAGAACAATTTAACTTGCTGAATATAGTATAGTATTATGGTGCATTTAAACTTAATTGTTTTAAAAGGATATGTACAAGAAAAAATTAAAGGGTTAGATCATTAAAAAAAATAAAATTAAATTATCATGCTTTAATTGTTCCATGTCCTAGTCCTACTGAACACAACGGAAGATATTTGGAAAAATCATGTCAGAACCAAAGGAAGTTGTGTAAATTGCTATAAATTTGCATAACTTATGAAACCACTTTAATCAGAACATCTAACAGTTGCTTAAGAGATGGTGAAGAATAGCAAATGTTTCTGGACCAATGGTTCTCTTGGATGGACTGTGGCTATACCCTACCTCGTTTGTTTAAAAAAAAAAAAGCCACAGGCTGAATAATGCCAAAGACTAGCACTGTATTCCATAAAGAAGAAATTGACAGCTTCGAAGGTATGAAAGCATAGGGATGAACCCTTCCAAATGGAACACATTGTGTGACACCAAACAACCTTCCTGTGCATTAAGGCTTATTGTGGCCTGAAGTGTCCATCCGCTGTATCCTTTAAATTCCATAATTCTGAAGGGCCTTTCAAAGAGCAGCATTAAGTACTTCAATTCAAAGTGCTCTTCGAAGGGAGACTTTAAAAAGACACAATGGTTGCTATACATTAATAGGAAATGCTTTAATATAGCCATACGAAATTGTAGATAATAACATATATTGTTCATTTGTCAAAAATGTATATGCCTTTTTTATTCATTTGTCATCTATGTCTTTGTTCTGTACTAGTCATCCTGTTTCTGTCATTCGAAAATTCCTGGTAAGACTGCAACTAGGAAAAGTTGTGTGTTTTATATTAGTTAGGCAAGGCAAGGCAAGTTTATTTATATATCACATTTCATACACAGTGGCAATTCAAAGTGCTTTACATAAACAAGAATAAAAGAAACAAGTAAAATAAATATAAAAACAAATAATAAAAATGTGTAAAAACAAAACAAAACATAAAAACAGGTAAAATGTGATATAAAAGAATGAAGAAGAAGAGAAAAACATGATAGTGCAATTTGTCGGACGCAGCACAGTGCTCATTCGGTAAAGGCACAGCTAAACAGATGTGTTTTCAGTCTTGATTTGAATGTGCCTAATGTTGGAGCACATCTGATCATTTCTGGAAGCTGATTCCAGCAGCGAGGGGCGTAGTGGCTAAAATCTGATTCAACCTGCTTTGACTGAACTCTTGGAACTTCTAGTTTATATGATCCTAAAGATCTGAGTGATTAGATAAAGAGCCTGTCAAAGCAAAACATTTTATGACCAGCAGGTGTCACTGCTTTTTGTTAGTATTTGAGAAAAAAGCTAGGCACTTATTTAGTTGCTTGAAAGTTCTAGTATGACTGAGGTAATTGCTATTAAATTGCTTTTCGATATTTATTGTGTACAAATATTTAATATTAGGCGTGTAGAAAGTGCTTGTTTCAGTAGTGTATCCATTCACGTAGTGTAGTAGCCTACTTTACACAGGGTTAATAGTGTGTGTGTGTGTGTGTGTGTGTGTGTGTGTGTGTGTGTGTGTGTGTGTGTGTGTGTGCGTGCGTGCGTGCGTGTGTGTGTGTGTGTGTGTGTGTGTGTTCCTTGTTTGTTTATCCCTTCCAGATGGCTTCTTCAGTCACCCTTTTGTTGTGTTTCTTTTCTTTCGCAGGAGACCAGAGTTTTATAGCTTTTCGTAATGGGTCTGGACTATATTCTACACCTGACAAAACCTCAACCAGCTTTGAGAGAAAGATGTATCCTGCCAGAAACGAAAGTTGGTCAATTTCTTTTATTATTATTATTATTATTATTATTCTCAGACTATTATTCTCAGTTTCACATGGCTTTACAATATGAGTTACAGTTGACATTTTAATGTATACTGTTTATTCAATCTCCTATAATCAAAAAACCTTAATGAAAGGCAGCCATTTCCTGGCAACAATGCTTAACTGTGTTGAGTCATATACACTTCATCAAGATTTTCTCTCAGAAATAGGAAATGTAAAAGTTTGACAGCTGTTCTGTGCATATCAGAGTAGTAACTGTCCCTGAAAAATTTTTTATGTTTTTCAAGCATTATTATTAGGAATTCAGAATCTCTGGACTGTTTTAAGAAACTTCTTAAGACTCACCTTTTTAGCATTGCTTTTACCTTAGGATGATCATTTTGTTAACTTTTTTGTTCTATCTTATGGCATGCGTAAAACATGTGCTCGATAAATTGGCGGTTCATTCCGTTTTGGCAACCCTGGATTAATAAAGGGACTAAGCCGAAAAGAAAATTAATGAATGAATAAACTATAAGAAATATACAGTTGAAGTCAAAATTATTAGCCTCTCTGAATTATTAGCCCCCATGTTTATTTTTTTCCCCTATTTCTGTTTAACAGAGAGAAGATTTTTTTCTACACATTTCTAAACATAATAGTTTTATTAGCTCATTTCTAATAATTATTTTATTTTATCTTTGCTATGATGACAGTAAATAATATTTTACTAGATATTTTTCAAGACACTTCTATACAGTTTAAAGTGACATTTAAAGGCTTTACTTGGCAGATTAGGTTAACTAGGAAGGTTAGGGTAATTAGGCAAGTTATTGTATAACAGTGGTTTCTTCTGTGGACTATCGAAAATATATAGGCTAAAGGGGCTAATAATATTGACCTCAAAATGGCTTTAAAAAATGTAAAACTGCTTTTATTCTAGCCAAAATAAAACAAACAAGACTTCATCATCATATCATCAGACCTACTGTGAAAATTTTCATCGCTCTGAAAAAATTTTTTGGGAAATTAAAAAAAATCAAAAATCAAAGGGAGGCTAATAATTCCGACTTCAACTGTGTGAATATATATCAATTAAAAGTCTAGCTTTTATTAGATTGTTTATTACATTTGTACCTGAACATAAGCATACATGACCTAGGACATGCCAACTCAGCTATTTGCACTGAAATTAGAGTAATAATTTTAAATTAACTTTGAGAACTTATCATTGTGTCCTATTATGGAAATGGAATAATACTATCAGACAAGCTTTTAAAATATTTTATGGGAGCATATAATGCCTTGAGGACACAAATGGCACCAAATAGTAGGAATGACCCAACAAATTTTTTTTTAATTGTTAAAACAACAATTTTTTTTAATTATTAATTTTAAGCAAGACAAAGGGTAAGGCCTTTATGTAGATTATGTAGATTATATTTTTTTAATTGTTTAAACAACAATTTTTTTTAATTATTAATTTTAAGCAAGACAAAGGGTAAGGCCTTTATGTAGATTATGTTAATGAGCAATACAACTTTCTTTGAAGTACAAAAAGTGCAAAAAAGAATAAAAAGTTACTCTAAGTCTCTTCTTCTTCTTCTTCTTCTTTGTTTTGAAGTTTAAGAAATATTAGACATTTAAATCTAGCTTATTTTTTGTTTTGTTTTGTAATGTCCCTGAATAATAAGAAATTTACTATATGGAATGTAAGTGGTAGATTTATGATGCTCATTTTCTCATTTTTGTTTTTTGTATGTTTAGACACAACTTTTGTTTTGTGTCTAAATGATCAATCCACATTCATGTGAACATTTTATGTGAAAAATTTTAAATGTAGAACTATGAAAATATTTAGAAAGCATATTTAAAAAGTATGTTTTCTCAGCAAATTTGCTGCACATTTAGAGAGAAATGTAAAAACAATTGTGAAAAGGATATCCAGAATGCAAAAAGACATGAGGAATAGAAAAAAAAAAATATGTCAAGTGGTAAATATCCGTATTTACCGAGAAGCTAGAGGACAATTTACACAGTATAAAATTATACACAGGTTTTACTTCACACATGTTCGAATAGAATGGGTTTGGCGAATAATAATGTTTGTTGGAAATGTCAAAAAGAGAGAGGCACATTAATTGTATTTGGGACTGTTCACTAGTTTGGCCTTTTTGGCACCAAACCCTAACTATTCTGAGTAAATGGCTTGGAACATTAATATCACTGTCACCAAGGATGTGCTTACTGGGAGATAGGAAACATATGCCAAATATTACGAAAGGAGAGTTCACAGTGATCATGGTGGGAATCTCAGAGATGGCTAGAGTCATCTTAAAACACTAGAAAACTCCCAAAATTCCAGAATTAAATCAATGGGCCAATATAATAATTAAAACAGCTTCGTATGAACATTTTACATAATAAGGACAAAGCAGGGGTCCCTCTATGAATCCCAGTGTGGGAAGATTTTTGAACTTATGTGATGTTGTCTTGTAACACAATTTAAAATTACTTAACAGGTTTTCTTTGTAATATTGTACTTTTGTCCATAGTAACCACTGTATACTAAGGTTGCACGATTTATCAGTACTATGGTAGTATCACGATACTATGGCTCCAAAATACTGGCAGTGCCACTATAGTTTGTAAAAGGTAGTATTGTCATTAACGATCTGTCTACAATGCATAATGTTGCATGTGGAAAAGCTCACACGTTTGTGCAGCAACAGACCATTTTATTTTTATAGTCTATGGAGCCTTCTAAGGTTTCAAAATTATGTAGAATTTGCGGTTTTATGGCAGCCAGTTGCATATTTTCTTATGCTTCAGTTCGAATCTGAACCAGTTCATTGCTGCTCCTGTCAATATGATTTAATAGCTACAACAAGCGTGACAATCTCTTAAAAAGCTTGACTCACAAAGTGAAATTTTGGAATACTTTGGATTCTTACCTGATAAGACTGAAAAAATAAACAATAGATGAAAAACCCAAAATAGCTATACAGGAAACATTGAAACAATTTTTGACCACTTCATATAGCCTAAGTTTGTTGGAAAAGTGCTCTATTTGTAACGAATTTCGTTTGGTATAATTTATATTTTTATTTTTATGTATTTTGTTATTGGTCAGTTATCTACAAAATAAACAAAAAGAACGAATACATCTTAGGTGAAGTGACGTGCAAATACTTTTTTCAATAATAAGAGAATCTTTAATTCAATTCAAGTAGGCCTATTATAACATAAAATATAGTATTTCTGACAATTTTCTTTACTTCATGGATTTGAGTTATGAATTACAGTATCGCAATACTACATGGTATTACAATACTTCAGCTGGTATAGTATCCTGACATGAATTAATGGTATCGGGACAAACCTACTGTATACATCCTGGCTTTACATTTAGTAAGCCTGCCAGTGATCATTTGTAATATGTGTTTGTATTATTTTGTCACGTACCAGAAGTAAACAATAAAATAACTTGAATTAATAATAATAATAATAATAATAATAATAATAATAATAATGAGTAAATAAATGTCAATGGGATGGCTTCCCTTTCAAAATTCTCTGTGATCTTTCCTCTTCATCGTCCTTTCTTGTTAACATGTTCCCCTAAACAATGCCTGACTGTGGCAGCGGTTCGTAAATAGTGTGGGTGGACAGCCGTTCTCTTTCAAAATCACTCTGTATGAATGATCACTGTCCTGCTTCCATCTTTGTCCTGATCTAAGATCAGCCCATGCTCTTAAATGTAAACTTTTAACTTGGTCACACAGACTGCACAAGTGCTCTCAAATCAGCTATAAAGCACAACAGCCATTAAAATGGGGGATTTTCACGGCTGAACCACTTTCTATTCTAATCCTGCTTGCTAAACGCTTCATTTTGCGGCTCTTGTTCGTATTCAGAAACCCAAATGAGGGAAAGTCTATTCACTGGATCAAAGGCTTGAGTGCTTTCCTTTAAGGATGGAATAAAAAGTCCTGTGAGTGTGTCTGCTGGACAGCTTAGTGTTAGTCAGCTGTGTTGTCAGCTTTAAGAGTGAATAACACCAGTCTCTTTTGTTTAATGAACACATTCAGCATTATAAAGACTCTTTGTGGGGGTTTTCTTGCAAATAGACAGCATCAAAAATCAAGAAGACATAAACCTAACATCCCATTTAGAAGGTCATTATAAATTGTCAATCTTTATTCTGAGTGCTTTTTACTTTATCACACTTTATAACTTGAATGTGTTCATGGGTTTATATATTGCCCTTTAGTGGATAGGCTGAGATTTATAACACCTGGGGCATAATTTTTTCATAATTGTTATGTTTTGTGCCACGTTGTTTAAAAAGCGGATGCATTTGCGTCCTTTTGTGCACCCTTGGGTGTGGGTGCTGGTCTGAAAAGAGGTGGATTCAGCAACCATTATTGCTTTTTGAGGCAACTGAAAAAGACTGTGATACTGACCAACTAAAAGCTTGTCCTCAGGCTCATTCTGCTTATGTACCCATTTATACATTTCTGGAGAGTGCAAAATATGTCCCAAAAGTTTTTTTCTTTTTTTTTTGCGAATCCACCAGAGGCCGCTATGTATGCTTTTTCAGATCTCAAGTTTCTCTCGCAAGAGCCATTCAAGTCTGCTGTTCTCACATAAATGCACCAGAGGCAGCTGTCGATTGATTGATTTACTGACTGACCAAGCGAATGATCCCCTAACCACCCTCTTCCCTAAACCCAACCAATAGTGTTTTAAAAAGCACAGATTGACCTGCCCACCCCCTTCCCCTTAACCCAATTTATTTTATTAAAAATGTGTTAACCCAATGTATTGTTTTAAAAATTCATTTTTTCATAAGCTAAAATGTGGCGTAGTTGTGTGTTTGTGTAGTAAATGGAAAAAGTACAAAATTTCCAGACACACTGCAAAAAAAGGAAGAGTTGAGATATAAATGTAAAAAATTCTTTATAAAAAATGTCTATTTCTCTGTGTGATTGGGTTGTAAATGTCTGGGGTCAGGATGACTCTAAGGAACCTAACTGTTATTTTTTTTCTGGGATTAATCCATGTTATGCCCAAAACACACCCATAACACACAAGTAAATAACCCTTTTAGACTATGTGTTGGACGATGACTGTTTTTCATGTCCTTAAAATACCAAAAGTGTATTTTGACATGCCTTTGGGGCTTCTTGCACCTTGTGCTTTAGACTTTGTGCTTAGATCATCAAAATAGAGCCCCTGACATGCCCTTTTGAATTTAATTGCACCAGGTATTTTAGTGAGTGAACAGGACATTATTCTGCTTTTGACCATGGAAAGTTTACATCATAGTCACCTGGTTTATATCTGCGTAATGTTTTTTTTATTTGAGGTCACACTCAAGTGCTATTTACTTGATTACATTTGATTTAACTGGGATTGTACTGGGATAACATATTGGGCCCTATCATACACCCGGCGCAATGTGGTGCAAGGCACGACGCAATAGTTGTTTGCTAGTTTCAGCTTGGTTCAAGAGTCGTTTTGAGGCATTGCACCACGCTGTTTAAATAGCAAATGCACTTGTGCTCATATGTGCGCTTATAGGCCTTCTGGTCTAAAAAGGAAGGCATTCTGAGGCGCATTGCTGACGTGTTGCTGTTTTGACAAACTGTAATAGATTTTTCAATAGACCAAAACAAACCCGGTCTAAAGTCAGCACAGATTTGTACCTCGCTTACACAGTGCTTAATACACACAAGATGTAGAACAATACACAAATATCTTTACATATGAAAAAAATTCAAATATTAAGGATATATATAGGATATAATAAGTATATATATATATATATATATATATATATATATATATATATATATATATATATATATATATATATATATATATATATATATATATATATATAGGTTATAAATATAAAGGATTAAATTATCACAAAACATATTATTTTCTAGCCTACATAAATATGATAAACCACTGCTTTATGCTTTCTTCATCTCGGGAGACTTTTTCAGTTCATTCATAACAATTTGCTTTTGTATAATGTTATTATTATTAGCAGTATTTTTTATTATATCCATATTTATATTTGTTTTATTAAAAACAAGCTTAGATTTGCCCACCAGCAGGTATGGGGCACAGCATGTGTTTTAGGATATAACTCAGTATTTTGACCACACTTTGTTATATTGTTCATTTATTCGTTTGCTGGAAATTAGAACTGAATTTAGAAATAGTTTTGAAACAAATATTTGAGCTTAACAAACTAAATTAACTCTTTATAGGCTAATAGATGTCTGTGCGTAAAGGTTTCCCTATCCACGAGAGCAAAAGTGAAAGTAGATAATTTATCTCTCATTCTCGCGCGGTTGATGCTCTGTTTAACTGTTTTCTTACTAGTGAAATGCTCAGTTTTTTCCACTTACACTTACTTTACGTCATGTAAATAGCAAATGCGCTTATGCCACAACACAACTGGCTCTTAAAGGGAATAGGAGATGAGACTGATTTGATGAAAAATGATAATGTGAAAACTGGGGTATCAACAGCCAAACTCATAATAAAATTACACTTTAGAATCCAATAACATGGAATTAAGCTTTCAATTGTAATACAATATCACAGTATAAGGTTTATACTTTATTTTTGGTCAAACAGATGTATATGGTATTTATTTCACAAATAACAGATCACTACTTTTGTTAGTATTTGCTCATTTTTTAAATTACAAAACCGTCTAAATGAATAAATCATACTTGTCTTTTCATTCAGCTTTTTGAGTGTGTCCTGAGAAAATCAATCCAAATTAAATAATAGAGTTTGTCACGGTTCGAGGCTTTGATGAGGTCATAAAATGCTAAGAATGCCGGTCACCCAGTGACACCAAGACTTTCTCTCTCTCTTTCTCTCCCTCACTCTCTTTTGTCTCCTTTTCTCCTTATGTTGTTCTCCCACTCTTTCTTTTTGTGGTACCTCAGCTTTGATGAAGTGATTTGTGGGAGTCTGTTTAACCTTAGACTTTTTTTTAAAATCACTCTTTCAAAAATAAAGTATAAATAGTGCAACTTTTTTGGTCTACCACAAGGAGCACAATCCATAAATCATAAAATCATGATGAATAGATAAATAAACTGTCTAAATATTCAGATATAATACTATCCCATCATTTGTTTCATTTTGGGATGACTCTCTGTGATCATGAAGCAAAAAATTAATCTTTTTGGTGCTCCAAACATCAGATTCAGTGCTCCGCATAATTGAATACACCTCATTTTGAACATGAATATTTTTTTTTCATTTCTCAGTAAATATAGGCAATGTATTTTGGTGCATTTAAACAAAACAAATGTATTAAACATATATATTTAATGAAATAATATTTTAGTCTCCAAACATATTCAGAAATTGAAAGATTACAATTAGAAGACAATTAAATTCAAGTAAAATATTGCAAATAAAAATTGGAAACTACAAAATTTTAACTACATTTTTCAATTTTTTTTTGCTTTTCTTGATTTTTTCTCTTTTTAAAATTTGTATTTAATATTTCCCTAACATATACATTTGGCTGTACTAGTTTTTGAACTGGTATCATAAGTTATTTTGTTAGGTAAGCTCCAGATTTGGATTCAGTTCTGGTTATTCTAATGTATATGTACAAATATAATATTGTATAGCTTCCTATTGAAAATATGAATTTAAAAGAGAGATTTGTGAGGGGTGTACTCATATATGTGGAGCACTTTATATATATATATATATATATATATATATATATATATATATATATATATATATATATATATATATATATATATATATATATATATATATATATATATATATATATATATATATATATATATATGTATATAGATATATAGGTTAAGTTAACTCAAACTGTTTGATGGAACCGATTGCAGTTACATTTTGAAACAAAATGGTTTGATTGCTGTAAACTTATATATTGTGCCACATACACACACAGTTGAAGTCAGAATTATTAGCATTATATTTATATAATCAGAAAAACTATCAAAATGTTCTTGCTTATATATGTTATATATGTTATTTTCGCTTATATATGTTAAATGTTTACTATTTACTGTCATCACGGTAAAGATAAAATAAATCAGTTATTAGAAATGAGTTATTCAAACTATTATGTTTAGAAATGTGTTGAAAAAAATTTCTCTCCATTAAACAGAAAATTGGGAAAAAATAAACAGGGGTCTAATAATTCAGGGGGGCTAATAATTCTGACTTTAACTGTATGTGTTGATATCATCAAACTTTTAAAGCCCTAGTAATTTAAATATTTTAAGTTTAAATTGTCAAATAAATGTTAGCTCAATCACTAACTAAACTTACTAAAGTATTTTTTTTTAATTAAACTAACTTATAGTTAAACTAACTTATATTGTTTAGTGATTTTCAATGTTAAGTTTTACAGTGCATATATATACTTTATGTTATACTGAGGCCAACTTCATCTAAATGCATAAATCCTTATTATGACTTCATATCATTCATGGTTATGCCGGAAATGACCAACTGCCATTTATTTTTTTGCCTCACCAAACACTTTTGTCCACCGTCTCTCTCTTTTATCTCTCTCTTTCTTTTTCCTCCGCCCACTACAACCATTCGCTCTCTTTTTCCCGTCATGGCTCTTCTGGACTCTTTGTCCCTTCGTCACAGCGCAGACGTTCGTCACTCCCCCTCAACCCTTCTTTTTCTCCTTCTCGCTGTTTCTCTTATTTTTCGTCCCTCACTCTATCTCACTCTTTCACCCCCTTTTCACCTGGAAAAGAGGGTCAGTTGTGGCCCTGTGTCTCTTGGGGCGTCCCGTCAGATTCTGATCAGTGGGGTGTCCCTTTGTCCTCTTTCACTCGGGTCACAATAGGGCCGTGGAATGCCAGCGTGTCCGTGTCCAATCCCCACTCTGCTCCACAATGTCCCTGTGTCTATAACGGATCGCACAATCTGGTTATTTGGTTTGCCAGGAGTCAATAAAACGCAAGGCCTTGAAAAGATGACCCCATCCAGCATTGCGAACCCCTCCCAGAACTTGTACAGGTCCTCCCTCAGATCAGAGACTTCTGGCCCACGTTTGCTTTATTTATGAAGAAGGATGGATGGATGCTGCTTGCTCATTAGGAGCACTGACTCATTACATCTGCTTGATTTGGATAATTGTTCCATCATAATCCGTTGGTGAATATTTCTACTAAATTCTCAAGTTCTTTAACAACATCATGAGAATGTGGAGTAGGTACAGATTAAATGTACGTTGTATCAAATTTACCTTGCAAGCCATGTAAACTGTAAACTCTGCTGTAGTCTTTACTAAAGATATTAAGTTAAAATAACTTGACATTAATTAAAATACCAAGTCTTGACATCAAAATTTAAACAGGTGTGTCTAACTTACTCATTAGGCAGCAAAAAAACTTTTAAGTAATATTTTAAGTTCTCTGAACTTAACATTTCATTTTCTTTAATCGATTCACGATATCTTTGTTTAAAATTATTTAGGGTTGGGGAAGGTGTAGATGTTAATAACTGTGATGGTTGGGTTTAGGATTGGGGAAAGTTTAGACGTTAATAACTGTGATGGTTGGGTTTAGGTTTGTGGTAGGTGTAGACGTTAATAACTGTGATTGTTGGGTTTAGGATTGGGGAAAGTTTAGACGTTAATAACTGTGATGGTTGGGTTTAGGTTTTTGGTAGGTGTAGACTTTAATAACTGTGATGGATAAGTTAAGAGTTGGGTAAAGTTTAGATGTTAATAACTGTGATGGTTGGGTTAAGATTTGGGGAAAGTTTAGATGTTAATAACTGTGATGGTTGGGTTTAGGTTTGTGGTAGGTGTAGATGTTAATAACTGTAACAGTAGTGTTTAGGTTTGGAGTAGGTGTAGACGTGACCTGAGATGGTTGGGTTTAGGTTTGCGGAAGGTGTGGACGTTAATAACTGTGATTATTGGGTTTAAGGTTGGGGAAGGTGTAGACGTTAATAACTGTGCTTGTTGGTTTTAGGTTTGGAGTGGGTGTAGACATTAATAACATTAATGGTTGGGTTTAGGTTTGGAGTGGGTGTAGATGTTAATAACATTGATGCTTGGGTTTAGGTGTGAAATACATGTAGACATTAATAACTGTGATGATTAAGTTAGGATTTAGAGAAGGTGTTGATGTTAATAACTGTGATGGTTGTGTTGAGGGTTGGGAAAGGTGTAGACGTTAATAACTGTGATCGTTGGGTTTTGGTTTGGAGTAGGTGTAGACGTTAATAACATTGATGGTTGTGTATAGTTGTGGAGTAGGTGTAGACATTAATAACTGTGATGGTTGAGTTAAGGGTTGGGGAAGGTGTAGACGTTAATAACTGTGATGGTTGGGCTTAGGGTTGTGGTAGATGTAGGTGTTAATAAGCATGGCGGTTGGATTTAGTTTTGGAGTAGGTGTAGACGTTAATAACATTGATGGTGGGGTTTAGGATTGGGGAAGGTGTAGATAATAATAACTCTGATGGTTTGGTTAAGGCTTGGAGAAGGTGTAGACGTTTATAACTGTGATGGTTGGGTTAAGGGTTGGGAAAGGTGTAGATGTTAATAACTGTGATAGTTGGGTTTAGGGTTAGGAAAGGTGTAGACATTAATAAATGTGATGTTTGGGTTTATAGTTGGGAAAGGTGTAGACGTTAATAACTGTGATAGTTGGTTTTACGGTTGGGGAAGTTGTAGACGTTAATAACTGTGATGGTTGGGTTTTACGGTTGGGGAAGGTGTAGACAATAATAACTGTGATAGTTGGGTTAAGGTTTGGGAAAGGTGTAGACTAATAACTGTGACGGTTGGCTTTAGTGTTGTGGTAGGTGTAGACGTTGATAACATTGATGGTTGGGTTTAGGGTTGGGGAAGGTGTAGACAATAATAACTGTGATTGTTGGGTTAAGGGTTGTGGAAGTTGTAGACGTTAATAACTGTGATGGTTGGGTTTAAGGTTTGGAGTAGGTGTAGACGTTATTAACATTGATGGTTGGGTTAAGGTGTGGAGTAGGTGTAGACGTTAATAACTGTGATGGTTGGGTTTAGGGTTGGGGAAGGTGTAGATGTTAATAACTGAGATGGTTGTGTTAAGGGTTAGGGAAGGTGTAGACCAGGGCTATTCAATTAGTTTGTCATGGGGGCCAGTTCATGAAAAGCATCACAAACAAAAGGCCGGAGAGATATGACTTGCTAGATGAGTGATAACACAACTGCATATAAGAGCCCATATGCTGTATTTTTCTTTAAGACACCCATATTGTATGCAGTGGCGTAGCGGACGGGCCCGCAGGGCACGCACCGCGGGGGGGCCCCGCGTGATTAGGGGGCCCCACGTCGTCGCGATTTTTAATAATTGAAAATCCAGGAATCGCAATAATCAAACTCTTGGGAACAACGTGGTCGGAACCAAAGTTCACAGAACTGTGTTCTCTGAACTCCGCTCAAGCGGTGGACTACTTCATTCTGATTGCTTGCCGCCGAACCGCGTCATGGCCAATGAAGACGCGCCGCTGTTTCTCGCGGCCGGTTCTCGTTAAAAAATGAATGACTTCTGGCTACTTTGACGCTCTCGCCACTTTCGGTTTGTGATCACTCCTCAGTTTGTGAAGGATTCCCCGCGTTGTCACGCCACTCCGCCTCCTTTCCCCGCTCCTCAATTTGTGACATAGATATATACACTAGATATCGCATAGGGACCCTGAGCATGCGTCTATAGCGCCGCCACATTGGTACAGTGCTCCCAGGACAAATGTCATTCAACCGCACTAGTCAAGACAGTGTTATTACGTGAAGATGCTGGACTTAAGCGCTGTCTACGGGTGTAGTAACGAGCAAACAAAGAAAACAAAGCACAAAGGCAGAACATTTCATAGGATTAAGTTTTTTACGTATTTGTATGTTTTGAAATTTGTGCTAAACAGGTCACATTATTGATAATAATATCTATAGTCACTTACTGCATTCACCATAAGGCAAAGTAGCACCAACTCGCACTAAACACTCGGTTTATGCTAGGTTTGTTGAATAAATCAGCAAACAATGCAAAAGAAATATGACAAAGAGATGCTGCGCTGCCAGAAACTTGCATTATTGTCGGCTAGTGAAGTCGTTCATAACGGAGATTCATTCACAAGCGAATCGCTCCCTCCGTCAGTATGAGAAGTGAAAGCAGGAGAGGAGCTGTATTTCAGCACATGATTAGATCAAATTTAACAGGGAGAGTGAATAGTACATTTTCATACACACAAACACAAGCTTTTTGTCAGGAATGCCCGTGCGATAAGTGATCCATTAATGTAGAAAAGTGATGTCAAATAAAAATTTTCATATTAAAAAAAATGCATACTAACATCCAGGAAAACTCCCGATCATAGATATGTGTATATCTATATCTATGTGTATATGTGTATATCCCCCCCCCAATCCCACCCACCCGCCTTTAACTGGGGGCCCCGTCGGTGATCCCTGCAGGGGGGCCTCCGCATTTTGCGCTACGCCACTGATTGTATGTTTCTAAATAAATTCAAAATATGAATATATTGTATTTTGAAATTACATTATGTTAGTGCGTTGTACAATAGACTTTTTGTTTTTGTTTTACAAACATTCAAATGTTTGCACAACAAAAGCAGTGCACTGCTGAAGTAGGCTTCTTCTACATTCAGACACAACCATATGTTATTTTTTTAACTGCTTAACAATTAGAGATGCAACAATTATAGGGTTATATTATAACAATTGTATTGTGGTTGTGTGATTATAGTCTGAAGAATAATGATAGTTTCACAGTTATAACGTCTAATGTAAATTTAAGCTTTATATTAGGTAAGATATTTAGATTAACTGTTGTTGCCATTTGCGTTTATGCATATCCTTTCAATAATAATTCGTCTTACATATCTTTTGTGTACATTGCACTAAAAGGCAACTCTCACTGTGAGATGTTTATTGCATATTGTCATATATTCTTACATTAGAAATAACAAACTTGCAAGGAGAAAAGACGCGATATGGAACGGCCGCTGCTATAGTTAATCCGGTCTGCATGTGTATTAGCCTCGGTGTACTTGGAACTTTAAACTAGCACACAGATGGCAACTTGGCATAACTTTTTTTGTTTAATTGCAGCAGTTTCGTTTTGTTCCCTGCAACAGAAATGCGGCTTAGAGAAGACTTTATGATTAATTAATTGTGACCAATTAAAGCGCAGAAGTGAAATGGCTAATTGTTGCATTCCTATGCTTTCGGCTGCACGCACCAGTTGCTTATGGTGATGCTCTGCACTCTGCAGCTCATGCTGTATTGAACAGATGCACGTCACTTCATAACTACAGCGGCCGTTTTTCGACTTAATAAATTTATTTTTGATGTCAATCACACTGTTTGGAGGGCCGTAACAAATTGCCTCGGGGGCCGGGTTTGGCCTGCGGGCCGCCAATTGAATAGCCCTGGTGTAGACATTAACAGTTGTGATGGTTGGGTTAAGGTTAAGGAAAAGTGTAGATGTTAATAACTGTGATGGTTGGGTTTAGGGTTGTGGAAGGTGTAGACGTAAATAACTGTGATGGTTGGGTTTAGGGTTTGGGGTAGGTGTAGACGTTAATAACATTCATGACTGGGTTTGGGTATGGAGTAGGTGTAGATGTTAATAACTGTGATGGTTGGGTTTAGGGTTGGGGAAGGTGTAGACAATAATAACTGTGATAGTTGGGTTAAGGTTTGGGAAAGGTGTAGACATTAATAACTGTGACGGTTGGCTTTAGTGTTGTGGAAGGTGTAGACGTTGATAACATTGATGGTTGGGTTTAAGTGTTAAGTAGGTGTAGACGTTAATAACTGATGTACAGTGCCATCTTGCCGTCAACATAGTTTTGACATGTCTCCATAACTTCAAGTTAAGCCTCTAACATACTGCAAGTTATGCCTAAAGGCCTCTTCATGTTACGCCCCTGTGTTGCAGTCTGCAGAGAGACCTTACTCCAGTGGGTAGAAGGTCGGGAAGGTTGCTGGTTTAAGTCCCGGCTCTGTCAGTTGGCATTTCGGTGTTGAATTTGCATGGTCTCCCCGTGTTGGCGTGGGTTTCCTCTACATGCTCTGTAGGTGAATTGGATATAAGCTAAATTGCTAAATTGTCCATAGTGTATGTGTCTACGTCCTGGTTTTCAGGTTGGGGGTTGAGCATTGGGCGATGTTATGAAACATGAACATTGTGCGCTAAATGTCTACTTCGATATTAACGTCCCTGAAGTAAGTAACTACAGAATTTAAAAGCTGAAACATTTGGAAGTTTAGTCTAATAACCAATTTAAATGATCTGTACTTAAACATTTAAGTTATCTATAAATAAACATTTAAGAGACCACGTTTGGTCAACTCTATTAATTGAGCTGTTGATTTCCCATTACTCAAAAAAACTGAGGAATCACTTTCCTCAAATCATTTGAGTAGTCTCTTGCATTATGTTAAGAACATTGAAAAGGATGGTGCACCCAAAAGTGTAGATTTACTACACCCTTAATTGGTTCCAAACCTGCTTGAGTTTTTTTATTCATTTGAACAGACAAGAAGAATTTTTGAAGAATGTTAAAAACTGGTACCCACTGACATCCATAGTGGGAAAAAGAAGTACGTTGGTGATTGATGTTTGCTGGTTTCTACCATTGCAACCCCAAACATATTTAGAACAAGTGAAGGATGAGTAAATAATTACAGAGTCTAGCACGAATAACTTTGTTGAAACATTGCTAACTCATTTTAATGTTTAGTAAGTTTAAGTCTAAATTTAAGTAACCTAAAAAACATATTTTGTCATGACTTGTTGATCAAATAAAAACTTCATCAACTTCATCAATCAATCACAGTTTTTTACAGTGTATTATATAGCTTCTTTTGTTAGGTAGAAGTGGCCTTTAGAAGAGATCAGATTAGACTCCTGAAGTTAATTAATCCCACTTTATCCTGTTTCATACACTGCACTGCCTTAATCCTGTCTAATGACTCCACTAAGACCTGTTTCATGTCTTTTGAGATTATTTGGCAGTTTTGAGGTTTGTTTTCTATTCAGATAGTTTGTGATTAGAGGGAAGTGGCGCCACTGAAGTATAAAGAAGAATAGGAAAACGTCGCAGGGTCAGTATGTACAGTTAATCTCCTTTCTGTCTCGGGGTTAATTATGAAATGAGTCCCCGTAAGGCTGACTCTGATTGACGCTGGAGGGCGGTTGGAAGCGTGGATGATAGGATTTAGACCCCATTGAAGTCACTGAGGATCCTTGACACCCTCAAGAGAAGCAGATATCAACTACTTCATTTAAAGCTTCTTAGGAGCTGTAGAACACACATGCTTCACTTTTACCATCCCAGCTTAAGTGCAGTTTATCTACTCTCTATTGATTATTTTCAACACCAGCTTTAATTGATTGTTCAAATTAATCTCTATTTTATTCTATTTCAATTTATTAGAAGATATTTCAGATATCTTTCAGTATTTCATGTATTTAACCCTTGTGCACTCTTCAAATTTAATATCCTTTTGTAATGTTTAATATGAAAACATCCACGGTATTAGACTGCTGTAAAAATGCATCAGATAAATACTTTTTTTCCAATTTTTTTTTTTGCATAAATCTGTTAATCAACCTCAGATCTTAACAAAACTAATAAATGTTTTTTTAAAAATCACATAATTTTAAATCATGTAAATTCACAAATTATATCACTGATTTTGTGAAAAAAATTTCAATATTAAAAGTGATTTTTTTAACCTTTTATCACAGTCTTGTAGATGTGAATTAATAGTAACAACATTGGCTTTGCATTGTTATTTTTATTTTCTCTCCCTAATTTACTGTTGGAGGCTGTTTTTACCCAATTTATTTCCATTATAACCACATTTCACAGTGCATAAATACACAGTCTGTTTTCATTTATTCCATGTAGTTCTGAGAGCTGAGTAGCATAATTTGATTTTCTCTGACACATCAAGGTAAGTGTGTAAAGGACACACTCACACACACACACACACACGAACACACTTTAATTTTAATTCGTTATACTCCATATAAAATCCATAAACTATAGCTTTTTTTGCACATGTAAAGGGTTAATGGTGCCAACTGATAATCAACAGTAAAATGACAAATTTTATCTCTTCCCAACAGGGAAAACCACCAACAATTAAAATACCTGATAAAAAAATGGTTATAAAAGAAGTCAAAGGGGCAAAAACAGCTACCAACAGAAAATAAGAGTGAGAAAAAAATTAATATTTATCAAAAACAATGTATCAAAGGCAATGTTGTTTCATGTGTCCAAGAAAAAAAATTGATACTTTTAAAAAAAAAATACTTTTTATATTGAGAATATGTCATTTTGTGTGTTTTTCACCAAATCAGTGACATCATTTGTGAACTTGGCAATTAAAGAGTTGAAATCCTGAAATTGTTTTTCTAAACAATTTAGTATTTTTGATCATAAAAATTGAAAAACATATTAATCTGATGCATTTTTACAGCAGTTTAATTCAGTGGATGTTTTAATCCCTAACATAACAAAAAGTAAATAAAATAGTAAATTTGACCAGAGTCTATCTCTGAGTTCTTTACAATTTCTGAAGCCTTTTTTCAAAATATGTGTCAAACTCGGATTGGTCACCAAAAATCATTCTACTAGCTGAAAGACAGAAAATATGATGGCCATAATAAGATTCAAAATCACCCCAGAGTGGATGAAAACATCCCTAACAGCACATAAGGGTTACATATTTCAGAAATAATTGTTTGGCCATGCTAATTTTTAATATTTTTGCATTTACTTTTGATGTCATCTAGGACTCATTAAAACTCCATCTTTAAATACGAATAAAGTAATGACAGTGTTAATTGTATTTTTAGGCCTTTGATAAGGAATGCCTGTTTCCATATTCTACATTAATTAACAACTAAATCACTTTATATTTTTAGTGTCTCCCTATTGTCCAACTCAATGCTCAAACCTGCTTTCTACTGCATCTATGACTGCTTCTTTCTTTCTTTCTTTCTTTCACACTTTTATAATATTACTTTCAGTCCTGTTCCGACCTAGGCCAGATTTTTTTTTTTTTTTTTTACATCTAAAACAAGTAGTAGATTAGCCAATGAAATTTATAAGCCAATACTTTATTTGACTGATTCACTATCTAACCAGACTAAATCTGGACCATTTCTTATGAAATTGGGAGGCCAGCTGATACAAGCTAATATCCAGAACTGCAAGACCTCCTTTATTTTCAGGAAGTTGCATCTTAGTTTTAGTCATGGTTTCTTTCTGCTCCAAATAAAAGAGCTGAACCAGCTGTTCTTTCTTTCTTTCTTTCTTTCTTTCTTTCTTTCTTTCTTTCTTTCTTTCTTTCTTTCTTTCTTTCTTTCTTTCTTTCTTTCTTTCTTTCTTTCTTTCTTTTGTTCTTTCTTTCTTTTTTTCTATAAATTAAAAGTAAAGTATCCTGTGTTTTATACAGCATTTAATAGAGAATTAATTAAATATTTTCTTGTTTAACACAATGATATATTTTAGGGTACTTGTGTGACCCCATGGAAGTAAGGTTTAGAACCACTGTTTTGATTTTATGAGTGGTTATTAGCTTGTAAAATAATGATCAGCTTATTGATCTGTATACAGTTTGTTTCATTATTTATTGCCTCATTAATTCATTAAGTCTTTGGGGGATTCCCACATCCGCACATGCTTTTTTAGCTTTATGAATACATCCATAATGCAAAATATGAAACAATAAAAGCACATGGGCGTGATTTTTAACTAACAACGATGATCTTCTTTTATCTGTGGTATGTGTAGTGAAGAAACACGGACCCCTGCCACTTCAGTGCATATCAGTACAATCTTACAGAGTGACATCAAAACCCGATGGACCTCAGAGAGTTTCTGTGCTCAAACCCTCTGGCTTTACTTTTTTTCTTTCTCTCTCTCCCTCATATATCTCATTCATAAAAGCTATTTTTCACACATGCTTGAAACTAAAACATCTAATGAAACTACCTCGCCGACGATTTTTTCCTCCTGTCAGTTCTGAGACGAAACAGCAGTAAAGTTTGTAGTTTCAGAAGTGATTGTCATGTCATCCCCTAGCAGTGAAAATAACCGTATTGTACAGCTTCCACTGTGCAAACCCATAATAACCTGGAAAGAAATGGGTATTTATGACCTGAAACAATCTTCACAGCTAGAGACCCCATTAGTGTCCTCTTTGCCTGTGGCTCCGGCATTAGTCTGAGTTAACTTGCAGTTATGTGAAGATAATGCCGAACTAAAGTCTATGAAACACTATTGTATTGTGCTCCATCACCTGTTGTCCACAGATGCCCGGCGGGTGAGAGCCTCCTCCGATGTGGATGTCCTGAGGCCATGTGTCGTCCATCTTGGTAACCCTTGTCTCTATAGGCATTGTTCCCTGACCTTTAGCCTCTTCTGGGCTTCTTCGGCACCCGATCGTCAGTTCCACTGTCCCCCCCTTTTCTGACTAGAATTCGGTTGACGGGGGTCTATCATAGATATCTTGCTGTGAGTGTGCTGAGAGTGGCCTGACCTGGTCATTTAGCAACAGGTGATAGATTCAATAGCCTACAAGACTTATTGCTTTCACACACTAAATATCATTTCACTGTGAATTGATTGGTCACGTTTGAACATAGGAGACAGATCTACACTCCTAAAATGAATATGAGTCTACGTGACCAATGTGAGTTGGTAAAAAAGAAAATCACAGTGTCACCAGTATTAAATATTTTTTAAAATTCTGAAATGCCTAAGAATTCATTTTAGTTTAGTGCAATTATTAAATCACAAAAACTGCAGCAATATTATAAATGTAATGTGTTTTTCAGAGTGATGCAGTTTGTAAGATTAGTTTATGTAACTGTTGTCAACAAAAAAAGAAAAAGCATTTCCAAAGGATGTTTTGGTGTGGGGCGATGCAGTAGCGCAGTAGACTGTTGCCTCACAGCAAGAAGGTTGCTGGTTCAAGCCTCGGCTGTGTCAGTTGGCTTTTCTGTGTGGAGTTTGCATCTTCCCTGCGTTCACGTGGAATTCCTCCAGGTTCTCCGGTTTCCCCCACAGTCCAAAGACATGCGGTACAGGTGAATTGGGCAGGCTAAAATTTTCTGTGGTGTATCGGTGTGAATGAGTGTGCATGGATATTTGCCAGAGATGGGTTGCAGCTGGAAGGGCATCCGCTGCGTAGAACATGTGCTGGAAAAGTTGGCGGTTCCTTCTGCTGTGACGACCCCGGATAAATAAAGGGACTAAGCCAAAAAAGAAAATGAATGAATGAATGTTTTGCTGTGGGTTTTAAAAATAATAATTATAATAAAATAATTTTAATTTGAAGGCAAAACTGATTAGCCTTCCTGTTAAATGTTGCCCAATTGATGTAAGAATGTTTTCACAGTATTTCCTGTTATATTGTTTTTTCTGGATTTATAAGGTCAATATTAGTAGCTCCTTTAAAAAATATTTTATTAAGTTGTCTAAAGAATTGTTCTCTAATGACTTTCTTAATTAACCTAACTTGCCTAGTTACCCCAACGTTGTGGAGACGTTGGGAAATGAAAATCAAGTTGACATCAGAACCCAACGTCAGGCCGTCGTCAATGTCCCATGTCAAACCTAAAATCAAATCTGATAACGTCTAATAATGTTACTCCTTGATGTTGTGTGGACGTTACCACTATGACATCTATCAGACGTTTGATTTTAGTCACTTTTCAACACAACCTAAAATCTATTTCAACGTCATTTGACATCTTTATTGGACGTCAAAACGACATTAAAGTTTTTATCACCTGACATCATGACCTAAATCTAACCTAATATTAACATGTTATGATGTTGTGTGCCTGCAGGCACACAAAGGTGACTCAGTGGTTAGCACTGTCGCCTCACAGCAAGAAGGTCGCTGGTTCAAGTCCCTAATGTTCGCGTGGGTTTCCTCTGGGTGCCACAGTCCAAAGAAATGCACTATAGGTGAACTGAATAACCTAAATTGGCCGTAGTGTATGTGTGGGTGTGGGTGTTTCCCAGTACTGGGTTGCAGCTGGATGGGTATCTGCTGTGTAAAACATATGCTGGATAAGTTGGAGGTTCATCCCGCTGTAGCAACCCCTAAAGGGATTAAGCTGAAGGAGAATCAATGAATGAAGAGTTTCATGCCTGCTGAGGTTTTATTTGTTGGTATTTTTGCTCCAGTAACCAATGATCTCTTGTGATCACCTTCAATTTAAATAGCTGAACATATAGTATAAAAATAATTGTTCTAAAGGGTAATAAACTCTAACACAAAATAAGCAGGCATACTATCTTAGACAGATCTGGACAGTAAAAATTAACATTCCATTTTCAAGCAAAAAACATTTTATAGGCATCCGTACTGTATTATTGGAGAGCATTGTGAATTTCATGTTACATATATGCTGATTTAGATGTCATTTTCCAGAAGCCATTCCCAACATCAGCATCCTAATCTCTCTGTGATCTCCCCCATGGTGAAATGATCTCCTCAGCTCTCCAGAAACATTTAATCTGGCCGTTCAGCCTGTGTGCCTCTCTCTCCAGCAGAGAGCTTTAATTGAAGCTGCTCCCACACCTTTGCTGACTCTTATGAAGGGTTATATGGTCAGATTAGCGTGTGTGCCGCCACATAATTAACACAAAAAAGCTGGAGTGTTTCTCCATGGAAAAAACAACCAAACATTTAATGTAACAGCATTATTTACTGAACAGTTTTTCTTAGGGTCTACCCTGTTAAAGTTCTTAAAAAAGAAAAAAAAGAAAAAAAAGTACAGCAAAAAAGCAGCTACATGCAGCTTTAATCATATGTTTTTAAAACACAGTAGGTGAGCTGGGTTGATGTTCCTAATAATGCTTATGTTTTAGATCTGCAGTACTACACTGAAAGAAAGCTTACTTCCAGCATGCACTATAACATTCATTTGGTGGCAAGTTTTTTTTTTTTATTAATTTTAATTTTTATTTACCCAAATAATAAAGCCTGATGAAAAGAAATAGAAAATGCTACTCCAAACAAATCCCCAATCCATGCTATAATGGCCAATGACAGTTTGATCAAAACCAGAAAGGAATTTAACCTAGAACTATTAATTATTATTAAAAGTATTTGACAGAATTGGTATCAATACTGTGATGGCCCATCATATGGGTTTGCTCTGGGTGCTCCAGTTTCCCCCACAGTCCAAAGACATGAAGTACAGGTGAATTGGATAGGCTAAATTGTCTGTAGTGTATGAGTGTGATTGAGTGTGTATGGATGTTTCCCAGAGATGGGTTGCGGCTGGAAGGGCATCTGCTGCGTAAAACATGTGCTGGATAAGTTGGCGGTTCATTCTGCTGTGGCGACCTCAGAATAATAAAGGGACTAAGATGAAAAGAAAATGAATGAATGAAAAAATAATATAATGTAATGTAATGTAATGTAATATAATATGATATAATATAATATAATATAATATAATATAATATAATATAATATAATATAATATAATATAATATAATATTACATTACATTACATTACATTACATTACATTACATTACATTACATTATATTATATTATATTATATTATATTATATATATCTGCACTGATGGGAGGCGTGCGTTGGCACGAGGCCTCAGTGCCCCCACCAGTGCCGATATACAGCAATATTGCACTGCTACGAGTGTGATATTGCGTCTATAAAACAGTTTGACGGCATAATTGTGTATATAAAAACAAAATCAAACATGGAGAGTCTCAAAAACCTTTTTGTATGAGGAACTACTTTTTTCCAAATTCAAATCATAAGCTGACAGCTAAACAGTTGATCGTGCATCTTTTAAACTTTAGATCTGTAGTGTCTGCTTTTTGCTGGCTGTATGTGGGTGGAGTAATACACAAAGGGTAAAGAGGCTGTAGGAGTTCTGATATTGCAGAATATCGCACGGCTATCAGCCAATCAAATTTAAGAACAAGACAGAACTGTTGTATATAATATAATATAATATAATATAATATAATATAATATAATATAATATAATATAATATAATATAATATAATATAATATAATATGGGGCGAGGCAGTGGCGCAGTAGGTAGTGCTGTTGCCTCACAGCAAGAAGGTCGCTGGGTTGCTGGTTCGAACCTCGGCTCAGTTGGCGTTTCTGTGTGGAGTTTGCATGTTCTCCCTGCCTTCGCGTGGGTTTCCTCCGGGTGCTTCGGTTTCCCCCACAGTCCAAAGACATGCAGTACAGGTGAATTGGGTAGGCTAAATTGTCTGTAGTGTATGAGTGTGTGTGTGTGTGTGTGTGTGTGAATGTGTGTGTGGATGTTTCCCAGAGATGGGTTGCGGCTGGAAGGGCATCCGCTGCGTAAAAACTTGCTGGATAACTTGGTGGTTCATTCCGCTGTGGCAACCCCGGATTAATAAAGGGACTAAGCTGACAAGAAAATGAATGAATGTAATATAATATAATATAATATAATATAATATAATATAATATAATATAATATAATATAATATAATATAATATAATATAATATAATATAATATAATATAATATAATATAGGGAGAAAAACTGTATTGAAAAAAATACAACAAAAATAGCCACATAGTAAGTTAGATCATATAAGGTGTCAAATGGTACCATAGATTTGTATATAGTTATCAGGGATTGGCGACCTTGAGAGCTGACTAGCTACTACAGAATAAGCTAAGAAACTACGTTAACGACTGAAAAGCAACAAATCTGTATTATCAGATTTTACTTTGATTACATACAAAAGTTATTTCATTATTATAATTTAAAACCAAATGATATTTTGTCATTTACTTATATATTTAGTTGTTTTTTGACACTTTATAAATTTTCATGTTAAATTGTTTTGTATATTTAATGTAATTAGTGCTATACCGTACATCTGTTTTTTATTATTGTACCAATTTTACTAATATTACAAAAAATTGTTAAAATACATACCGTTTCTTTCAACTTCCTATTTTTCAAAGATTCTTTATGGTTTTCACATTAAACTTCTGAATTAAATAAGTGATAAAATAAGTAAGCAAGCAAATAAATTAATATACAGTTGAAGTCAGAATTATTAGCCCCCCCTGAATTAATACCCCCCCTTTTTCCCCCGCCAATTTTTTTTTAACAGAGAGAAAACTTTTCCAACACATTTCTGAATATAATAGTTTTTATAACTATAAAGAATATAGTTATAAACTTTCAGTTTTCTTTTTTTTTATATTTCCCAAACTATGTTTAACAGAGCGGTGAAATTTTCACAGTATGTCTGATAATATTTTTTTTCTTCAGGAGAAAGTCTCATTTGTTTTATTTCGGCTAGAATAAAAGCAGTTGTTAATTGTTTAAACACCATTTTAAGGTCAAATTTTTTAGCTATAGCCTTTAAGCTATACTTTTTTCGATAGTCTATAACAAACCACTGTTATACAATAACTTGCCTAATTACCCTATCCTGCCTAGTTAACCTAATTTACCTAGTTAAGCATTTAAATGTCACTTTAAGCTATATATGTCTTGAAAAAATATCTAGTCAAATATTAACTACTGTCAACATGGCAAAGATAAAATAAACCAGTTATTAGAAGTGAGTTATTAAACTATTATGTTTACAAATGTGTTGAAAAAATCTCTCTGTTAAACAGAAATTGGAGAAAAAATAAACATTGGGGCTAATTATTCTGACTTCAACTGTATTAATGCATAATAAATAAAGCTCATTTTAATGCACTTTATTATTATTATACTTTTCATGTGTAGTGTTATTTTTGATTCCATATAAAGCAAATAATAATATAACATAGGTAAGTAAAATATTTTGATGTCAGTTTGCAAACAATTTTAATTTGACAAAACCTAAGAAATCTCAAGGTCATAAAATCATTGTTACAACTATCAAAACTAAGATTAAAAAACAAACATTTTAATTCTACATTTGTTTTATAAATTGAGCAATTCTCGTTTATTTTAAGTAAGAATATGTTGTGATGCTTCCTGTCTAATTGGAAATGCGAAATAATTTATTTGCATTCATTTAGTTGGTTAGGACATTTTAGATAAGTGGGATTATTTTTTGCTCTTCTTTTACTGAGGGGTCAGGAAATACTTATTGAAAAAATGAACCATTGAGGCTTAACCTCTGATAACCTGCAGATGGCATTTTATCACAAGTGTGTAATAAAGATGCGAAAAATGCCGCCGTGCCAGTGTGCTCAGTCCTGAGAAGCGCAGGTGGGATGAGGCACTGGTGCCTGCTGTTACTGCTTTCAATAGGACCAAACACTCTTGCCTGATTCTCCCTGTGGTGGTTCTGTTCTTTCCTGTCTGTCAGTGCAGATATTATGCTAAGCCCTCCAAACTATCTTTTATATATATGGTTGCCATGGCAGCCTTATTCCTGGGGAGCAGCAACTTCAAATGATTGTTGAGGCTTTTGGGGTTTGAACCTCAAAAAATGTGTCTTTGAGGAAAAAAAGAGGGGGGAAAGAGATGAACTGTGATGATAAACTTTTTCATGGTATTTATGCAAATTTGCCAGATGTAAGTGTCAGTTGTTGGAGTCTTGTTTTTTGTGTGTGTGTGTGTGTGTGCATTGTTACCTACATGTCATGATATGTTTCAAGTTTAGTCCGCTGAATTGACATATTTCTGTAGTATCTTACTTGACAAGTCTGTTATCGCTTTTGTTTACTTTTTAAATTTACATTTTTCTGGCAAAGTAGGTGGCGCGATGGTGCAGTGGGTAGCGCTGTCACCTCACAGCAAGAAGGTCGCTGGTTCAAGCCTCGGCTGGGTCAGTAAGCATCTGTGTGTAGTTTGCATGTTCTCCTTGTGTTGGCCGGGTGCTCCGGCTTCCCCCACAGTACGAAGACATGCGCTCTAAATTAAGCTAAATTGTCTGTGTGAATGAGAGTGAATGGGTGTTTCCCAGTGATGGGTAGCAGCTGAAAGGGCATCCACTTCGTAAAACATGCTGAATAAGTTTGCGGTTCATTTCACTGTGGCAAGCCCTGATTAATAAATGGGCAAAGCCGAAAAGAAAATGAACGAATGAATGAATTTTTCTGGCAGTTTTTTTTTTTTTTATCATAAGCATGAATCTGATGCCAACAGCAAACCAGCTCTAGTGCCCAGACTTCAGTTAATAGGCCTAATGCTGGGTTCCACACAATTCCTTCATATTGTCCCAACACAAATCAGTTAACTAAAAATAATAGTTTTTACAAATGTAGGTGAATTAAACATCAAACTGTTAAGTTGTCCCTAAAAAACTTAAGAATTGTGTTGTTTCAACTCATTTTAGGTAAGTTGTTTGAACAAGCAGCAAAGTCCTGTTTTTGGTGTTTGTGTTGAAGAGAAATCTCTATCTGTGGCTTTAGTGACTGTAGTTGTTTTGTTCTCTGTCATGTCTGAATATATAAGGGGAGGGGAATTATGGGTAGCATCACTGGCCCCTCCATCCTCTCTCTCTTTCACTCTCTTTCTTCATCTTCTGGCGCTCACTTTGAAAGGATATTTCAATCCCAAGGAGTGAGCGGAAAAAGGGGGCTTTTGTGTTTTGAACGGCAGAATTTCAGAACTTTAGGAACCCCTACTGAATTTGCCCCCACACAGTTTTTGAGAGAGAGAGAGAGAGAGAGAGAGAGAGAGAGAGATCTGGTTGACAGTGCAGAAACATTAAACAGCATATGGGTGATTCAGCTCATTAGTGCATCTGCGTGTTGGACGACCCCTCGATGATGAGCTCATTTGCACGCACACACAAACACACACACATTGTGTTTAGTAATTGTGCACTCAGAGCTTTGAAAATCTGTGTGTGTACATGTTTGTGTGTGTTCACACATTTTACAAATTGCTTAATGGTGCATTTTACACCTTTTATTCAATATCAGGAAGTCGTACACGCACATACAATGTCATTGTCAGAGATACTATTTAACATATCCGGGGATCGTTACCCAAAATATTTTTTACGCATACATTGCTGTGATACGGAAAATAAATTGAGCGAAATTAGGCGAGTTTTTAATTTTTAAAATTGTTAATACACATTCAAGGATGGATGTAGATGAACATCCTTCACAAAAAAATAAACGAAAAACTCAAAATTATATGCTCTTTTAACAAAAAAAAAAAAAAATAAAAAACATTATTTCTTTTATTAAGAAAAACTAAATTTTCGACTCTAAATTAACATCTTTGTTGATATAGAAAATTGTTATTTTAGATAATATACATTTACGCTAAATTAATAGATAAAAAACGTTTAACTGACTCATGCACGTCAATAACGTTTTACATTCCAATAACAATGATTTAAAAATATGTAGGCTATATTTGACTAAATATACAAATATGGTACTTTATATATAGGCTAATCCACGTCTCTAAAATATTTTGGTTGCATAAATGAATTAGCATTTCGCTAATGTCTTATATCGTTTGCGTAATCAACAAGTTGCCATTAATAAGATTTAACCCCTTAACTTCTAAATTAGCTTCATTTTAAATATTTTATTACTCATTTTAAAACAATAAAAATGTTTTAAAATAAAAATTGCAGACCGCAATGTTGCAGACTGTGAAATTGCTTTACCAAGCAATTAAAAGTAAATACAAAACTACCTTTTGAAAGGTTTTATATTTGTTCAGAATGGTTCACAGAGCAAATTGTGATGGCGTGCTCATGTTAATCGATTTAATGAATCTCTTTAGAATTCAACTGCAAGTCAGTTGATACAGGAAATGTTTGCTGATGTGTAAACCTTAGCAAAATATAAAAAAAAACATGAAAGAAAATTTAGTATGTGCTGCATTTGTCTTTATGTAGCCTATGTACAGCTCTATAGCCTAAATTAATCTGAAAGCAAAATTAACAATTTAGTTCGTTTTTTCTTCTTTTTATTTTGTGAGTCTCAGATGTTTCAATTGAGTTTTTCATATTCATGTTATTCAAGTTTTTTTTTGCCCTTCATGAAAGGTGAAAAGGGTCAGTTGTTCCATTTTAACCTTTTGACACTGTTGATTTTATACTCATGGCATAGCGGCGTCTCTTCGTCTGTGTATGTCGCCAATTCAAGTGTCGCCACGTAAATATGTGTCTAAAGGTTAGATATCTTCTGAAGAGGAACAACTCATCCACAATGGAGGGACTTCCCATCTCACCGCCGTTGTCAGGACAACTCGAGCGGTATTCGTCCCCATAATAAGTTTCAGTTCAAAGCCGGTGACTTACCTCTTTACAACACTCTCATGTCCTCCCTCTTCCTTGTCCTTTGACTGCTCATTCTGAGACTTAAGACTTGAGCCCTTGTCCAAATAAGCTATAGACAAAAGTGTTGGTTTTCGGAGATGCTGAAGAGGAGCAGGGTGTGTTTTCCTATTAACTCTAATCTAGATTCTGAAGGGGTGAAGATACGAATGCAAAGCAGGTCGATAAACTAGAATCAAGCATCATAAATCTCTTTGTGGAACCTGTTATAGCCTAGATAATTAATTTATGTTAGGTTGTTTGTAATTATTCTCAAATGCTTCATATTTACAAGCCAAATTCATACACGACCCAACTTTACAAACAAGGGTAGGCTGATAAAAAACTCAGTTCATTCATTCATTCATTCATTCATTCATTCATTCATTCATTCATTCATTCATTCCTTCGTTCGTTCGTTCGTTTGTTTAAAACAACAAAAAACAAACAAACAAAAATAAATAAATAAAAACATGCGTGCACTGTGATTATAATTAAACTGCAAATCTGCCGTGGCTGTGTTTGTAAAATTTTTAAGTTATTAATTTATAACTTATTATTTTAGGCAAATCGTTTGATGTATTTGTGCATTTTGGTGTCTTCCGAATAAAACAAGCTACGCAGAAAATCGAAGCTCAGCCATGGTGCAGGTCTCTCTATCGCAATCGCGCGCCCACCAAAAATCTGCATCATATATATTAAAACCCACACTCAGTGTTGTGCTGTAAGATAAGATACAAAATAAAAAATAGGTTTAAATACAGTGGCTCAAAAACAACACACGATACTTCACGCAGTTGTGAACGACAATAACATATGTTCAGTAGTCAGTTGATACAGATTTTTGATTTTTGTTAGTATCCTAAATAAGACAGAACTACAATTTTATTTTAGAACTTAGTAAACTCTAAGAACTTAGTTAACGCTGTTACTGAATTCAAGCCTGACCTAAAATTATACTGTGTACATTGTTTTGTATTTCATTGATGTTTCCCCCTCCACATCAAGCACAGATTCTTCTCTCGTAAACGCATAAAACTGGGCGGAGCACCAAGAGCCGTCAGCACTGATTACTCACGGTGAGTAAATGTATGATTGGACGAGTGCACAGGATTTGGGAGGCACGCAGACCAATGAGATTCTTAGATTTGGGAAACGGGGTTACTGTCGTGAGGGGGCGTGGGGTGCCCTGGAGAGACCCCAGAGATAAGCGCAGTCAGGAGCGCAAAAACACTCAGTTGGATACACGACGCACAGAGAACCTGCGCAACCGCTACTAAATCCAATTTGGCTCACCAATCGTACAGATGTACACATTTCGTACGTTTTCAAATCTTTTCCATCGCATAAAAAGGATTTATTTGATTTGACTCAGTTCATCACGTGGCATGAGTTTTAATTAACCTAATTACGGGCAAGTAACAGCCACTCAGTTGCTCATAGCCATATAGCTACTTTTTTCTTTTTAAACGCGGGTGTAGTGTCTTTACGCATTCTTTGGTCAATAATCGTGGTGATGTTACTGGACGCCGGCCACCAGATTTCTGGTTTAGGGGTTGGCACGTTCACAAGGCATCACTCGGCTGTGAGCGAGACCCAGGACAGAGATATGAGTTTTATGGAATCGGCGCACATGGGCGCGTTCAAACTGAACCACCCCGATTTGTCCCCAGGCCAGAGCGCAGCTTTTGCGCCACAAGCAAGCAGCTATTCTGCGGCCGCTCTTGGAGCGCATGCGGCGGCGCACGCTGCCTCTTTCGCCAGCTCCACTTTTAACTCCACCAGGGAGTTCCTCTTGCGCAGCCGAGGATTTGGGGATTCGACTCCGGCCAGTGGACAACACCCCATCTTCAGCTCCACATCAGGGTCTCTCCATCACTCTCACCCAGAAGGTCAGGGTCACCTACTTTTCCCCGGAATCCACGAGCAGCACGGGTCCCATCACGGCTCTCCAAACATCCTGAATGGACGCCTTGGATTACCCGGTGAGGTTTTCGGGCGGACGGAGCAGTATCACCAGGTGCCCAATACGCGGGCCGATCCATACAGCCAATATGGCCTAAACATGAGTATGAACATGGCGCACCATCCAGGCGCGTTCTTCCGCTACATGCGACAACAGTGCATCAAACAAGAGCTTATTTGTAAGTGGATCGACCCCGAGCAGCTCGGTGACCCCAAAAAATGCTGCAGCAAAACTTTCAGCACCATGCACGAACTGGTCACGCATGTGTCCACTGAGCACGTTGGCGGGCCAGAACAGTGTAACCACATCTGCTTTTGGGAAGAATGTCCACGGGAGAGCAAACCATTCAAAGCAAAGTACAAATTAGTGAATCATATCCGAGTGCACACGGGAGAGAAACCCTTCGCGTGCCCATTCCCGGGATGTGGCAAGGTGTTCGCGCGTTCGGAGAATTTGAAAATACACAAACGGACACACACTGGTAATTATTTCAATTCGTGTTTACATACTAATTTAGCTGTAGCTATATGAAAAATGTTTACATCTCGTTTTTACATTGCCATTTGAGTTGATTGCCATACTTTGACCTTGCCAAAACAAACACACACACTTTGTTTCTATTTTGTTGCGCACTTGGGTCACAGCATTAGCTAGACAAGTCAGTTTAACATCACACAAATATATATATATATATTTTCATTAAGACTGATGCTTTTGTAAATGTGAATTGTTGTTGTTGGAATGCGTAAATTGGAGGTCTCCCAATTGCGCCATCATTCCTGTTGCAGCCAAACCACTTTTTGAGAAAGTAGTACTAGTAGCAGCCTGTTCATTAATTCAGCCTTCTGTGATTGTAGACAGAGCGGTAAACATATGCTGAATGGAAAAATATTCTTATCTTTTAGGAGAAAAACCGTTCCTGTGTGAATTCGAAGGCTGCGACAGACGCTTCGCCAACAGCAGTGACCGGAAGAAGCACATGCACGTTCACACGTCTGACAAGCCATATCTGTGCAAACTCTGCGACAAGTCCTACACACACCCCAGCTCCTTGAGAAAACACATGAAGGTGAGAATTGAATCCAGCAGTCAACTTTTATCCGCTCATTACTGCTGGAACCCATCCCCAAATGTCTGTACGAGTTTAGACATGAACTGTAACTGACGTTTTCTATTACTTGTATATAGGTTCACGAGGATCAGGCTCCAATAGCGGACTCCTCTCCTGCTGGAAGCTCCGGGTACGAGTCCTCCACTCCGTCCAGTCTGATCTCTCCATGCTCGGAGACGCACAGCACCTTGTCGCCTGATTCTGCCGCGCTCAACAGCAGCGGGCACAATAGCTTAACGTCCAATTTTAACGAGTGGTACGTTTAAGGACTCCGCCAAGAACTGCATATCCTAAAATAAAATATTATTTGTAAATAGCAAATGAGGGTTTATGTTCTCAGCATGTCGGTGTTGCACTGTGAATAAAGAAAGCCGAGAATTAATATGTGTCTAAAAATGCAGGCAGTTTTCTTCAATGAACAACATGTCCTTTGGTAGCTAATGCGTTGCCAAAGACAAAGAGTGGATGTATTTTTAATTTTGGTCTGTATTAATTGTTTTACAGTAACGTCGGGTCAAGTTACGATGTTTGAATAGCCTACAATGTATCTGTCATAGATTAGAGCTATTTGACGTTTCATGATTGTCTTACCATGAAAGTATTTTCGGGGATCCTTAAGTGCCCAAGTCAAATGTTGTACAGTGAAAATGGACACAATTTCGTGAATGTATTTTATTGTACGAATAATTATTTGTTACTGATGTAGAAATCATCCACTTCGAGTTAGAGTATTTAGAAATGTCTCGTTTTTAAATTATGGTATAGCTTATACTTGATAAAATACAAAATATTTATGGAAAAACTCGACGAAAATGTGTACAGAATTGTTACATTTAAAGTGTTTGTACATTGTTATTCAGTTTAATGATGTAAATTCTTGTGATAACAAATGCCAAACATTAAAATGAAGGAAAATATTATATAAAGGCAATAAAATGAAACAAATCTAAACGAAAAACTCATTCGTTCATTTACCATTTATGTGATTACCAGGAAACATTTTTTTTATCTGTTTATGTTTTACGAATTTTAGTTGTGCACTAAAATAAAACATTTTTGTTTTATTCCGTAAAACTCTGCCTATGGAATTTCTTCCAAAAAGTTATTTATTTTATGTATTGGTCACTTTACATAAACTGATCAAATGGTCAGAAGAGATTTTTTAAGACCACACATATTCCGTATTTTAACTCCAGAGACGTAAAGAAAAAATATATGGATGAATAATACTGATAATCCAAAAACGGTTATTTTGTCCAGTTGTCATTTTCTAAAATAAATAAATAAATAATAATAATAATAAAATAGATGAAACAAATGACAACATTTGTATAAAAAGTTAAAACTCTTAATAGCCTATATAGCCTGATATACATTTATATACTGTACAGATTGGAATTTGTTTCGTTAGTGTAAATTTTGAATGTGTTTCTATTTATATTAATAACCAAAATTCTAATATCACAATTATTAAAATAATATATAAAAAATTAATACACATAAATGTGACCTGGGGTAGCTGCATATTTTCAATTAAAATATTAAAAAACTTTACAGAGTTGTGATCCGACACAGATACATTCACGACAATACATGCATTTAGATACTTTAATCCAAAAACGAATAACAATTATAATTATAATAAATAATAATGTAGCTTAATTTGAATCAGGTTTTAAGGCGTTTTATTCACCATCCCTTATTTACTATTGACTATTTCTTTGGATGCTCGTTGAGGTTTATACAAACAGAGAATTAAAGAATCAGTCTAATGGTATCTAATATTATTTAATATTTTAATAATATATTAAATAATATAGTTTATATTATGTACCCTGTTAGATAATTTTAGCTCTTTGTATAACTCGAAATAACTGTAAAACCGCACAAATTAACCAAGATAAGTCCTTATTTGAATAAAAACATTTTTAAAAACTCTTTAATGAATGGTTTTACTTTTGTGATTCGTGCAGAGAAGTCTTCAAGGTCACGGTTTTCATCAGCAACCTGTCATTCAACTTTCAGTTGTAGTGTCTCCCCCTCTGCGGGACAAATTTCATTCTCTGACATCGCAGCACATTCTGATTGGTCGTGAGAGCAAACACCCCCAAATCGTGTGAGTTACGTCGTCAGTGCGCGCCGCTCTCCTCTCAGCAGCTCTCCGACTATCATGGCGGCTTACAGAAGCGCTGCAGGCTTTCAAAGAGTTTTGCATGCTGTTAAGGTGAGCGTTTGATATCCGAAATCGCCTTATAAAGGAAAACATCCAATTGAACTAATTTGATGACTTTTCAGAGTTATGAACGAAGCATCGCAGCTCTATCTTACTCTGCGTTCTGGCTTATCTTAAAAAGACCAACAAGAATGTTCACTTGGTTTGACACTAAACGTTACATGGACAGTTTTGTTGATTGGTAATTGTCAAGTATAAGGATACATAATTTCTCTTTGTACGTATGTCCCTGCTGAAAAATCCAGCTTAAACCAGCCTAGGCTGGTTGGCTGGTTTTAGCTGGTCAAAAAGGCTGGTTTTAGAGGGGTTTTGGCCACTTCCAGGCTGGTTTCCAGCCATTTCCAGCCTGGTTTTAGCTGGTCAGGCTGGAAAATGACCAGCTAAATCCAGCTAAAACCAGCTTGACCAGCCTAGCCAGGCTGGAAGCCCAGCCAAAACCAGCTATGTCCAGCTTAAACCAGGCTGGTCAAGCTGGTTTTAGCTGGATTTAGCTGGTCATTTTCCAGCCTGACCAGCTAAAACCAGGCTGGAAATGGCTGGAAACCAGCCTGGAAGTGGCCAAAACCCCTCTAAAACCAGCCTGGTCGACCAGCTAAAACCAGCCAACCAGCCTAGGCTGGTTTAAGCTGGATTTTTCAGCAGGGGTGTCTTGTTTTTCATTGTTGCTGTGATTGAAATTAAATATCAATATCACTAATGACTGTGATGTTGTGTCAATGTCAAAAGGATTTTAGTTATGGTTTCCCTTGCTGATTGAGCTGTGATGCCAAAAGCATTTGATATCCGGACATTAAACGGACTATTGTCTGTTATTTAGTTATTGTGTAATGATAATGTCTATTGTGAAATCCGACATTTATGTGACAGAAGCTCAGTAATAACTTCGTAGCAGCTTGCCATTTTGAGATTGAAGTAAGGTTGGTTTTATATTCACACATTTGTACAGTGACAATTTGTGACTGGGCATGGGCCAGTATAACCCAAGTTTCTGACGATTTGATAACCTTGAATAAAAATACCACGGCTTTGCAGTATTGTGATTACTGCTCTAAAATAAATTTTTACATGTCTGAGTAAAAAGAAACATCTCTATTGAACACTATATATATATATATATATATATATATATATATATATATATATATATATATATATATATATATATATATATATTCGGAAACATTTATAATTTTTAACATAAACTTAACAGTAAACATGTCAGGCTGAAAAGTTCCAATAAATCCTTGACTTCTGCTCTTTTCCTTAGTTTCAAAAACACAGATTTCATTTCAACACATAAAAAATACATTAAAAAAATATTTACGTATACCTTAGTAACGGTATGACAGAAAAATTTACCTTGACTTTTCCAAACCGTGGTAAACCTTGAAACCAGTTATTGTCCCATGCCTACTTTTGACATGGTGCCTATATTGTTTACCACTCTACTTTGAAGCAAATGTGACTTCAAAAGATTATTATCACTATATAATTGACTGTGAACCATGTTGTGCTTTGATAAACATTGGCTGCTAATATGATTTCCATATTTAGAATCTGAAAATAATGCTTTTGTGACATATTATTAAGGAGAAAGTCTACATGTGCAACATATTAAACCAACTTTACCTCAGTCTCTTAGTGTGCATCTATCATTAATGATAGTCTCGCAGATAGGCATGGGATGATAACCGTTTAAAAGGTACATAACAGTTTGGAAAAGTCAAGGTTTTAAAACCTTCAAAATTTCTGCAATACTGTTCCTAAGGTATTTGTATGATTTTTATTTACTTTATTTACTTTATTATTATTATTTTTTACGATAGCAGTATATCCAGCAGAAAAGATGCCGTTTTAAATTGTAAAAAAATCTGCTTTTGAAAACAGCTGAAGTCAATAATTCATTTAGCCTGTTCCAAAATATTATAAATGTTTCTCAAAATAAAATATACTGTGTTTAAAAGGGAAAAAGGTTTTGTTTTTTACCCAGACATTTAGATAAAATATATTTTAGAGCAGTAATCACAATACTGCAAAACTGTGAAACCGTGATATTTTTATCCGAGGTTATCATAACGTCAGAATCTTAAACCGGCCCATGTCTACTCGCAGAGCTAGTGAGCAGTTTTTATAAGATCAGATTTACAAATAAAGCAACAAATGTGGTTGTTCAGATTAATAATATTAACCAAAAACGTTTACGTTTTATTGTAAAAACAGTTAAGCGGAACTTAAACACTGCATGGTAATTAGTCATTATTTGTACGGTGATAAATATACAACCTATATTTTTTAAAAACAATTTTGAAATCAAATTCACATATTTCTGCAATTCAGATAAGTAACAAAGCAAAATAATTCATTAGAAATTAATAAATGCTTCAGTGGCATGTATTCCTGCATTTTTTTGGCATCACAATGTACAGTAAATAAATGATTAACATCTCTCTGTCTTTCAGCATGTGTGTTTTAAGCAAAGGTGTGGTGTTATAATCTGCCGGTACTCTACTGTGATTGAGCCTAATGACAAGGTAAGTCTGAGAAAAGAAAAGGAATTCTTTGATTTAATGAAATAATGCTTTTTTTTTTAATTGCATATTTTTTCTTACTTAAATCCCTTACACCTTTTTAAAGGTGCTTTTGAGTTGTTGTTTTTTGGATGTATAATATTTTGGCCGGTGAGATCTTGTATTGACTGTGCATCTACATCCTATTTAACACTGCTTCTTGAAATAATAACTTAAAATCTTTATGCTCGCTAAATCTATTTTTATTTACAGTAAAAACAATTTTATAAATGAAATAAAATTGTATTTTTTATTTGTTACATAAAAAAAAAACGTCTGTTTTAGCAACTGGCGTTATTTTAGTGTTCAGTGTCACAGACATAATTAGGTGCAATCATGCCCCATTGAAAATATCTAAATTATGAAATTATAAACTAGTAAAACGTGTCCACATGCTAGTAAAATTTATAATTACAACGTTTAAACAATTGTCTAAATTCTGCTGTGACTTTTAACGTGTGTCCCCGGTACAACCTGTTGAAATACACTAACTCTAAAAAAGTTATAGAAATAACAAAAATTTTGCTCTACTTCGTAGACATCTTTGAATTGATGAAGTGTCAGTAGAGCAAATAAATGAGTGGTTTAACAAAAAGTTATCTGTTTTCTTTATAATTATCAATGAATCAGGATAAACATGTTAAGCAGCAAAAATACATTTTATATTAAGGCTGCACTAGGGCTGCACAATATTGGAAAAATTTGACATTGTACATTTTTTTTTTCTGTGCGATATAAATACAATTTCACCGAATGACTTAAAGAGCTCTGTTTGGAAAGTCATTACTTTAGATTTATTGGGATGATTTTGTAGAGGAGTGAAATATAGATATGTTTTATGTATGTAAGTATATACATATAATAAACAAACTACAGTCTTAAATGAACACAATTAAACAAATATTAAAGTGAAATAAACATTGATTTATGATTTCAGATTTCAGAAAAAAAAAATCATTACATAGTCTATAGCCTATAAGTAATTAAAAAAGTAATCTTTATTTAATTTCTTTATGCACTATTAAAAGGTTTTAAACTTTCTTAAAATGCTCACAAAGCCACAGGCCGTAAAACACTTTGCAGATGATAAACATTCCTTCTTCCTTCTTCAACAATTTCTATTATGATTCTGCAATAACTCCACAAATCTCATGTGTTTTGACCTGTGCTTTATGGTCAAATATAATCCCTACTCAGCATTGCATATCGAGTGATATGACTGTTGCGGATGCACACATTGCGATATCAATGCTCAAACGATATATTGTGCAGCCCTTTTAAGCACCAACAATATTCGAAAAAGATTGAGCACCAAATCACCCTATTAGAATAATTCCTGTTACACTGACATGACAGGAATGAATCATGTGTTAAATATATTAAAATATAAACAAGTTGTAATAATATCTCGCAACATTCCTGTTTAATTGTATATTTATAATTCAATAAATGAACTTGTGGTTAGCATAAAAGGCAAAAAATCTTAATCTTAATTTTTATTATATTTAGTTTTTTATTAATGTTAAATGTCTCTGCATTATCTTTGTTAGTTGGTAAACCCTACCAAATATGTGTGTACTGGTCTTGATATCATAGACTCCATAATCATTGATTTTGGTAATGACAGCAACAAGTGGCATATGAAAAGTTGAGCTTCGGAGATCTATTTATAAGCACTGGTATATATTGAGTCAGAATTGTCATTTCTTCACCCCCTTCACTCTCAGTCTATAAAGTCAAAATCCTTTCGCATTCATGCAGCTTTGATGTGCCATTCTCTAGCAATCAGCCTTTTGCCTGGAGGGGCTGAATGTATGCGTGTTTGTGTGTTGTGGCATTGGGGGTGTAGCAATAGGAGCAGACCGGGAACTATGCTTTGAGTTTAAGAACGTGTTCTTGGGATACATGTTGCCTTAGGCTCATCTTGACACATGTTTTATGGGCAGACACTTCCTTCAGTTTTTTCCATAAATTGTTTACACATGGCAGACAACATTAGCAAACACTCATGCTTTGATCTTTTAGGGCGCACAAACATCTACTTAACAGTTGGAATCATCTAGAGATCTCCCTCATTAGAACTTGAGAAAGTTCATTGCTCTTCATGGGCAGTGCATTGGCTGGATTTCTACCACTACAACAACCTAGGAACCACACTGTAGCAACAAACCAGAATCCCCCTTGCAGCATAGCAACATCCTAGCAACTATTAACGATAATATAGTAACTCTATAGAAACACCTTAGCAACTCTATCTATTACATTTTTTTCTGTCTGTCTTTATGTCTTCATTTTGTCTATGTACAGTCGAAGTCAGAATTATTAGCCGCTCATTTATTTTTTCTTTCTCTCTTTTTTTTATATTTCCCAAATGATGTTTAACAGAGCAAAGAAATTTTCACAGTATGTCTGATAATATGTTTTCTTCTGGAGAAAGTCTCATTTGTTTTATTTCGACTAGAATAAAAGCAGTTTTTAATTTTTTAAACACCATTTTAAGGACAAAATTGTTAGTCCTTTTAGGAATTTTTTTTCCGATAGGCTACATCTGCTTTCTACTGTATATCTGTTTCTCTGTCTGCGTGTGTTTGTATATGTATGTCCGATCATCTGTCTTTTTTACTGTTTATCTGCTTGTCTGTCTTTTTTTGTTTGTCTTTCTTTCTCTATCTGTCTGTCTGCTTATCTATGTGTGTCATCTTCATGTCTGTCTGACTGCTTATCCGTCTGTGTTTATCTTCATGTCTGTCTGTCTGTCTGCCTGCTTATCTGTTTTCTACTGTATATCTGTCTGTTTATAAATCTGTATTCCTGTCTTCTCTAACCGTCTTCGTCTCGTCTGTCTGTCTGTGTATCTACCAGTCTTTCTGTCTTTTTTCTGTCTGTCTTTTTCTTTCTTTCTTTCTTTCTTTCTTTCTTTCTTTCTTTCTTTCTTTCTTTCTTTCTTTCTTTCTTTCTTTCTTTCTTTCTTTCTGTCTGGTTATCTGTGTGTCCATCTTCATGTCTATCTGTCTGCTTATCTGCTTTCTGCAGTATATGTCTCTCTGTCTACCTATATATCTGTATTCCTGTCTTTGTCTATCTGTATGTTTTTATCTGTCTGTTCATCTGTCTTTTTTCCGGCAGTCTTTCTTTCTATATATCTGTCTGTCTGTCTGTCTGTCTGTCTGTCTGTCTGTCTGTCTGTCTGTCTGTCTACTTATCCATGTGTGTCTGTGTTCATGTCTGTCTTTCTGCTTGCCTGGCTGCCTTTCTGTCTATCTTTCGTATGCCTATATATCTATCTGTGTGTCTTCTACCAGTCTGTCTGACTTTTTCCCGTTTTTCCCTTTTTCTTTCTTTCTTTCTTTCTTTCTTTCTTTCTTTCTTTCTTTCTTTCTTTCTTTCTTTCTTTCTTTCTTTCTTTCTTTCTTTCTTTCTTTCTTTTTATCTTTCTTTCTTTCTTTCTTTCTTTCTTTCTTTCTTTCTTTCTTTCTTTCTTTCTTTCTTTCTTTCTGTTTGGCTGTCTGTCTCTCTGTCTGTCTGCTTAACTATGTGTGTCTGTTCATGTCTATGTTTTCTTATCTGCTTTCCACTGCATGCCTTTCTGCTTTACTGCCTGTCTTTCTGTCTATCTATCGTCTGTCTATATATCTGTCTGTGTGTCTTTGTCTATCTGTCTGTGTGTCTACTCATCTGTTTGCTCATTTTTTTTTTCCTGTCGATCTACTTGCTTGTTTTTTTTGTGTATCTTTCTATATTTGTCTGTCTGTCTGCTTATCTATGTGTGTATAAATGTCTACAACCTGTCTGTCTGTCTGTCTACATGTATGTCTGTCTGCTTGTTTTTATAACTATATATCTCCATATGTCCATCTGTCTAGCTTTCTGCCTACCTATCTGTTTCTTTCCATCTGTTTGTTAGTCTGTCTATTCCTTTTTTTGTGTGTCTATCTACTTGCATATCTATCTGTCTAAATTCTGCCTATCTGTGTTTATCTATGTATACTATGAGTTTAGGTATCTCTCTTAATACTTAATGTTTTAAATCTTTTAAATGTCTACTTAGTGTTTTAAATCTATTTTTACAAGTTTAATTGAGTGTTTACAGTTCTGAAGATGGCTTAAGTCAGACTTGGATGTGTTTTTTTTCCATATAGCTTGGCACTTGATTGGTTGATTTTTATCTGTTCACACTCTTATCTTGTTCTCTTCACTTTCTTGTCATCTGGAAGGCAGCGTGTGGTGTGTAGCACAACTTTCCCTTACAGCTAAATGAGTTGGGCTTTAGTCAGCGTTAGAGCACACACACATTGTGGACAAATTAAGTGTTGACAAAACAAATGCCTTAATCGCTCTGTTCCCTTTTCCTTTCCACAGACCTTTGATAAAATCCTCATTGCAAACAGAGGCGAGATCGCCTGCAGGGTAAGTGAGTTTGTTCTTCAGTTTGTTTAAGGCAAAACATTAGATTTGTCTTTAGGCCATTTTTTTTTTTTTTTTTTAATGGTGAAGTCTTACATCTGTGGCATGAATGTCTTGAGCCTCCAGTGCATTTTTACTGTTCTAAAATATAAGCATTTATATTAATGTGCTCTAAAAGGTCGTAATTCCTTTTTTATTTATTAACACAGGTGATTAAAACATGTAGGAAGATGGGCATCAAGACGGTTGCAGTTCATAGTGATGTGGACTCCAGTGCGGTGAGAATAACAAATATTTAAATATATCATAAATATAGACAAGTGCAGTAAGACTCAGAAGTCCAAGAACATACATCTGATTTAAAACGGCAAATGACCAATTTGCAAATAAATCATGTAATTTCAAGAGTATTTTATTAAAAGTTGACAAATTGCTGTTACTTCATTCCTGAGATTCAACTTTTGGTTGATCATATTATATTGAACTTCTTTGTTTTAATATACAGTTGAAGTCAGAATTATTAGCCCCTTTGAATTTGATTTATTTTTTTCAATATTTCTCAAATGATGTTTAACAGAGCAACGAAATTTTCACAGTATGTTTGATGATATTCTTTCTTCAGGAGAAAGTTTTAAGCACCATTTTAAGGTAAAAATTTGTAGCTTATATTTTTAAACTGTATTTTTACTAATCTATATTTTTACAACCCATTGTTATACAATAATTTGCCTAATTACCCTAACCTGCCTAGTTAACCCAATTAACCTAGTTAAGCCTTTAAATGTCACTTTAAGCTAAATACTGGTGTCTTGAAAAGTATCTAGTCAAATATTATTTACTGTCATCATGGCAAAGATTAGGTTTCATTAAAAATGATACTAATTCTGACTTCAACTGTAACTTGACAGTTATTTTTCAGAATGTTTTTAAGGGCTTGACTATAAATAGTTTAAAAATTTGGGTCAGACATAAAGTATTTTTTTTCTTTTTTCTTATCGTGGTGTATGTATTAGTTTTTTTTATGTTTTAAACTGTTTAGTTGTTGCCTTGAATTTTTAAAGATTTTCTAATCAAATAGGTAATAGATGACTTATGTGGCTTTCATGACTCTGGAGTGCTGCTGTTATAAAAGGGAAAAAAAAACGTGCCCATAAATTATTAAATTCATGCTAAAGAGTTAGTATTAAAAAATCCATTAAATACAAAAAATAAAGTGATGGCATCGTTTACTTGCTCTCACAAGGTTTTAAACTACACAATTGACTTTTTTTCTGCAGAAGAAAAAGTATTTGAAGAATGTTGGTAGCCACAATTTGAACATAACATTGAGACATTTTTTAATAATTTTTAAAAAATATATAAAATTCACAAAAGTCAAGCAGATTTGTATAAGAGTAGGCAAAATAATGGGAGAGTTTTTTTAATATTAACTCTTTAAAAAAAGTATGAACATTTTTATTTACTTTGAATTCAATAAATCTGTTATGCTGATGATATCATTGAATTAAAATTCTTACATTAAATTAGAGAAATTTAAACTTCTAGGGCCTATCATAGACTTTATATTGTGGGTGATTATTCATTAAAACATCCACACGATAATACATTCATAATGCAAATGCGTATGTTGTACAGGCATTTAGTGAGGCATTTGAAATGAATAAATGGATTTGCCGAAGCAGGTCGGTCATCTGGAGGCAACTTGGTACTAATATCTAAATTAGACCCTAGTACACTTTTACAAGCATTGCAAGATAAGCACGAAGCTTTTGCTCTTCTCACCTTTATCTTTTCATGGAGTGTAATCCTCTGTTCCCATGATTGATAGCTGTCAGTTTTCTCCCCCTCCTATTCCATATGCATGAGAATTTGATAGAGGCAGTGTTTTAAACTCTGTTCGCCCCCCTGCTGTGTTCTGTGCTGGATTGGGGGAATGAAGAGGGGGGGTAGAGGTGGGGATCTTTTGCATTTGATTTGCAGCCGCCAAAGAGCATCTAAATGAAGATGTTTAAACAGAGCAGTGGGGGATAATCTGGACTCTGTATGGGGGAACAAATTGACATTAGAAGTCCGTATACTGACCCCAGGATTGGTGTTGTCAAATATTTTACTCACAGAATGCTTCTTTTAACCCTCATTGGACTTTTTACACCTTGTAGTGGCATTTCCTTAAACTTGAATTGGAAATGCATTTACTAATTTGGCATTTGTATAAAAGCATTTCTTTAAAAGTAAGCCACAGGCTATGTCTTTGGTTAACTGTGTAGGAAATCAAAGTTTATTATCCTCCCGAAAACAAATGGTGGGAAGCTGTCAAGTTTTGCAGTGCATTAAGCTTCTCAGACAGAAAGCTCGTTAAACACACAGACAATAAAAACACGTCTCTATCCGTCTCTGCGATTCAAAACATTAAAACAAAAATAAACAAGAACTAATTCATGACCAGTTTTCAAATTAGCAGTAAAATAAGGTTAGAGTTTACTGTTAACATGTTTTAATAGTGTATTATGGGCTCGCTTGTTTGTGTTGCAACTGTGCACCATTTTCGCGCAAGCTCCTGTTTACGTCAAGCTCGTTAAAAGTGAGTGAAAACGACTCTGCGTCTCCCTTTTTACACATGTGTGGAAAACATTAGCAGAGAAGCAGCAGTTGGCTAGCGAGTCTTTTCCAAACCTCCCCTGTTGATGCAGTTGTCAATATTAATGCTTCCCCATTGTGAGGTCTGTCACTCCGTCAGCTCACTGTCACAGTTGCTTCACACCGTGTGTGACGACATCTTGGCCACACAGGCAATGGATTTGAGAGGAACTGACTGGTAGCAATAAAAATGAGTGCGTTTCGAATTTCAGAATCTGGGTTACTTCAACAAACAAATCAGAAATAAATAAAAGGTGAAAAACAAACCTTTTGAAATTTGTACTTATTTCACATAAAAATAAAATGTGAGTAAATAAACTAAGAAAAGCTTATGATAATTAGGTTCTAGTTAACTGAACTACTGTTTTTAGATGTACAGTTAAAGTCAGAATTATTAGCCCCCTTTGAATGTTTTTTCTTCTTTTTTTTAATGTTTCCCTAATGATGTTTAACAGAGCAAAGAAATTTTCACAGTATTTCTGATAATATTTTTTTCTTTTGGAGAAAGTCCTGTTTGTTTTATTTCGGCTATAATAAAAGGAGTTTTTTTTTTTTTTTTTTAAACACCATTTTATGTACAAAATTATTAGCCCCTTTAAGCTATTTTTTCGATAGTCTACAGGATAAACCACCATTATACAATAACCTAATTACTGTAACCTGCCTAGTTAACCTAATAAACCTCCTTAAGCCTTTAAATGTCACTTTATGCTGTATAGAAATGTCTTGAAAAATATCTAGTCAAATATTATTTACTGTCATCTTGGCAAAGATAAAACAAACCCATTATTACAAATGACTTATTAAAACTATTATGTTTACAAGTGTGTCGAACAAAATCTTCGGTTTGTTAAACAGATATTGGGGAAAAAATAAACAAGTGGTCTAATAATTCAGGGGGGCTAATAATTCCAATTAATACTCATTATTATAAGATATGTTACCACTATTTAAATATGCATAAAAACAATATTGTAAACCCCTTTACAGCCAGTCAGTATCAAGATCATGAGTTTGGTTTCCAGCAAATTGAGCACACTGGAACTGATAATTGATTTATGATGGTTAAAACAATTCAAAATACATTGCATCGACACTTTGGATGTTCAAAAATTGACAAGGTATGATGTTCAATATAGATTTCATTGTAATATATTTTATGTTTAAATTAAAATTTATATGTAATGTATAAATAACAGTTTTATTTCTCTTTTTTCTGACTTCAATTGTTTTCATGTGTGTTTTTACTCCTTCAGGTTCATGTGAAAATGGCAGATGAGGCTGTGTGTGTTGGTCCTGCTCCTACCAGTAAAAGTTACCTGAACATGGATGCTATCATGAATGCCATCAAGTTGACTGGAGCACAAGCTGTGAGTGTCTCTGCGTTTATTTGTTTGTTTGTGTGTATGGTCATGGTATTCATTACTTAAGAAGACCACATGTACCCTCAAGTATTGATTTAATTCTTCAATGTGAAGTGCGTTTTTGTGATTATTTTAGAACTTCTGATTCAGTTTCCTATGGGTGATATGAATAGGAATAATAAACGGCAGAAAACGGTCAAACTACTGGCTCTACTAAGTTTTTCCATGATTATAAAAAAAATAGAACAATATAATAAGAAAATATTAGTTTGCGACATCAAGCAGCATAGCAAGCTGTTTTTAACATTGAAAAGTGAATGGGACTGAAGTCTCAAGCCAAAAAGATTCCAATGGATTCCATGATATTACATGAATGCTTTGGATGTTTGTAATACTTTGTAAAAGCATTATTTTTTGTAGGTTCATCCAGGCTATGGATTCCTGTCTGAAAATAAGGAGTTTGCCAAAAGATTGGTGAGTCTTCCGTTCTTCTGAAAGAGTAAGAAATAGGGACAGTAAAAAGGAAAACGAGTTGTTGGATATTTAAATGGCTTTGTGTTAGAGTTGGGGGCAGAGCTGCTCCTTCACTCATTGTTTTGCATCAGCCAATGTCCCTCCCACACGCGCACACACACACACACACATACAAAGTTTTTGTAATTAACAACTCAGACCCCCCAGTAGTAATTTAATTAAAGGTGTGAGTTCTGAGGTGAGAAGATTATTTGCAACCCAAATAAAGGCAGAAAGGCCAAAAGGGTCATTTGAAATTCCAAATTCAATTTTACTTACAGATTATTATTGTTTAAATTTTTGGCTTTTCATGGATAATGCAGTGCTTATTAGAATGTAGCCAGTGCTCATAATTAGTTTTTTTTTTCCTTAGTTCTGAGTATACTTACATTTCTGTTACAAAGTTAGCAGATAGATTAAAAAAAATTTTTTTTTAACCAAATATGTTCCTTCAGTTGTATGACAGTATAGTAAAATCTGCACTTTATTAAGTATTATTACAATGTATCTTGTTTTAACCAAAAAACAAAACATAATTAACTTGGCAAAACTGAATGTCCAGCAGTCATTACTCTTCTCTTCAGCGTCAGTATATAAAAAGCAAGCAAACAAACAAAAAAAAACCACGAAAAAAGTGATTTTTAAATTTACTTTGACTTGCATGTCACTGCAGTCAGTACAACAAACATTATTTAATGTGTTCCTCGTGATTTTTGTTAAGTAAACACCTATTCCAATTTTGGTTTTGAAGCACAAAATGCAACAATGAAAAAGCTGTACTTTTGCCCACCTAAGGACTTGTTTGCAGGAAGAATAAGGAAGAATAGTGTCTTCAATCCCTAAATATCTTTTAGTGTTGTAAAAAGGAATGGCAACATTACAAATACACCACACATTTTCTATTGGGGACAGGTCGGGACTGCAGCCAGGCCAGTCATGCACCTGTATCCTTTTCCTCCACAGCCAGGACTTTGTTATGTGTGCAGAATGTGGTTTTGCATTGTCTTGTTGAAATATGAATGAGTGTCTCTGGAAAAGAAGGCAGCATTTTGTGCTCCAAAATCTCCTTGTACTTTTTAACATTATTGATGCCATCACAGAAGTGCAAGTTACCTTTGCACACAGTGTTCATTTCTTCCCAAAATACCTAAAGTACTAATTAATCTAACCACAGTACACATTTCCACAGTGTGATGGTCTATCCCAATGCCTCACAGCCCAGAGAAGTCAACAACACTTCTGGATATTGTTAACATAGGGCTACCTTTTGGCACAGTACAGTTTTAACTGGCATTTGTGGATGTAACTACGTATTGTGGTACTTGACAAAGGTTTGCCAAAGTAGGTCTCACCATGTGGTGATATTGTATATTGATGAATGATTATTCTTGATGCAGTGCCTCCTGAGGGATCAGTGATCACTGTAGTTCAGCTTAGACTTGCGCCCTTGTTTTTTATGCACTGAAATTCCTCTAGATTCATTGAATATTTAATTTATCTTATGCACTTTTGAAGGTGAAATATCCAAATGTCTCATATCTTGCTTTGAGGAACATTGTTTTTAAACATAACAGTAATTTTCACACTTATTTGTTTTCAAACTGCCAGTCCTCTGCCCATCTGTGCTCCCAAAGGACTAGACCTTTCATGAATGCTGCTTTTGTACCAATCAAAATTCCAATCACCTGTTTCAAATCACTTCATTATTTAACCAGTTTATTTGATTACTACCCCTAAACGGCTCTTGTCCCAACTTTTTTTTGGAATGTGTTGCAGGTCTGAATGTCAGGAAATTATGTATATTTACAAGTGAAATGAGGTTGACCAGAAAAAAAATGACATATTTTGTGTTCATATTGTCTGCAATGAAATACAAGTCAAAGTAAATTAGGAAATCACTGCTTTCTTTTTTTATTTGCATTTTCCATACTGTCCCAACTTTTTCACATTTGGGGTTGTAGAAGAAAATATGATAAATTCATAAATACCATTGCTAAAAACCCAGTCTTATAATAGCAATGCTAAAATGACAATAGCAATTTTGTAACAACTTCACTGTCAGTTTTAATAAAATAAAAGTAATTATTTTTAGTAATTATTTTAAAATCAACAAAAACGAACTGACCCTAGACTTTTGAATGGTAGTGTAGTTCTGTTGTTCTGAACCTGTGCTGTAGTTGGTTGATTTTCAGTATTTCTGTAAGGAATAGCTCACCCAGAAATGTTCTAATCATTTTTCCATGCAGTATCATCTAATGTAGACTGGAACATTGAAACTTCAAAAAGGGCGCAGAACAAAATTAGAACCATAAAACTGACTTATAAGATGCATATAATAGCATGAAAAAGAACAAGCAGTGTAGTTTTTTAAATTCACTTTTTGTTTCCCACAAGAATGAAGTGCAATTTTGAACAAGGTTGTGATTAGTAAAGACTGAAATATAGAATTTTACCATTTGGATGAACTATCCCTTTAACCCCTGTGCCCCAAAATAATTGAGCCAAGCGCTTTGGTACCGACAAGTGCATGTGCCAACCTCCAACTGTGCCTCAGTGTTGCCATAGCAACTAAACTCAGAAGCTACCATCTTTTTTTAACCCTTCAATCGATTATGACTAAATAAGGACATGCCTCGTGCCATGGCAGGCCTCAAACACACTCAGAGAGTTCACATGGGGCCGTCACTCTTTTTTTTGATCTAGATATTTTTGCTTTTTTTAGGATTCCAGATTTCTTCTGCCAGATTTCTTCTTTTCGTGGAGTTTGCCGCATTGTTGAACAGGAAAAAAAAAAACAGGCGGAACAGACAGAATTTGAGAATAGAGATGAGGGAAGATAACACGCCTTTCTCTGTCTCTTTTTTTTTTCTTTCTGTTTCTTTTGTCCACACTAGTCAGTCATGGAAATTTCTCGTACATTACACGCATCTTTTGTGTTGCATGTGTTACTCTCGGCAGTGTAGTGTACAACGTGAGACTCTCCTGGCAGAGTTTTCGTTGACGTGCTTGCAAGATCTGCTTTGATATAAATCACATTCAGGCAGGAGGGAAACACACATGGAGCGTCGTCACAGCAACGGCGGACTCACGTTGATAGGTTGCCTAGAAGTAGTCGTAGATAAAATTTTTAGCTAAAAATCTAAAATAAATGAGCTTTTCTGGTGCAGTTTTAAAGGCTTTCGGCAGAACATCATACTGTTAATCAACAGAGCCTGTTAAAAATTCATCAGCGTGTCAAAATAAGTGTTAAATATTAAGCAGTCAGGGACCCGAATCAGCTCGGCTGTACCCAGATTTGTTTCATGTCTCTTCAAGGTTGTCGACTGGATTGGTGTAGAGGACACCTTTCAATTTGGCTGTTATGCTGCAGCGAATGAGTCAGAAACCACTGCTTTTTAAATCGACGGCTTTGAGGAAAATCTGCCTAGCAACTTGGAATGAACAGAGGCTGTTTTCTTTGAGGGATTTACTTTGACTCATTAGAAATACATGAGTAATTCTCTTAATTTGAGTGCATATAATCCACAAACTTCTATCTTTCCAACCCCATAGGAATTAATGTTAATTCAACACTAGATGTAATTACTTGAACTGCGTAATTTCAGCGTCACTAGTAAGACTACTTGCCTACGACCTATATATTCTGGAATGTTTTGGAGGGTGGCAGTTCATTTCATTGCTTGCTTTTCCTTAAAAGAAATTGCTAAATATGCAGATTATATCATTAGGCAAAGAGAAAACAATAAGAGGCAGCACCTGATTAGGCATTTATCCCTGTGATATTGTAAACAAACAAACAAAAAGACAGAAAGTAAGAAGTGTTTGAATGTACACTATTTATGATATGGCATTTCTGTGTAGAGTTTGCATGTTCTCCCCGTGTTCGCATAGGTTTCCTCCGGGTGCTCCGATAAATAAAGTAGTTTGAACAAAAAGCAGAAGTATTTTTTTGAGTGTGGAAGATTTCCAGTTTTTAACAATCACCCGTCTGCCTTGCATGATACAGCTCTGTACCCACTGTGATTCAGCTTTATTCATGTGGCTTAAGGCACAGGGGACACCAAGTATGTATAAGCTTGGGCAAAAGTAATTTACACTATTTGTAAGACATAAGAGCAAAATGTTCTTGGATGACCTGGTGATATTTTAAATATCATCTTATGGACTTTGTAGTATCCCATGAGGCCACATGAGAGAAGATGTTGAGTAAAACAACACACCTGATGATGTACAATAAAAAATAAAATGATTCAAAGATGATTCTTTGGATTTAATAACTTTTTTAAAGTTATGTGGTTGTAAACAATTTACTTGGGTTGAAGTTAAACAAATACATTAAGTTAAACATTACTAAGCTTTATTTGTTTAAATTCTACACATAAATTGTTTGCAACAACTTTGCAATGTTTTTCAGTGTTTTTCAGTGTAAATCACATGATGACCATGACCAATGTAGTACAGTCAAACACATCATGAAGTGCTCAAATGAAGCACCAACACAGATTTTGAATGCCACCAGTAAGAATTCTTATTTAAAGACTTATAACAGTAATGTAAATTACCTAAATTGTTCATAGTATTTCTGCAACATTGTCTATTGTGTCTTGAATCAGTATGTAAATGCTTAGACATTTGCATTGCATTGACATTACGATTTCTTTTGTATCCTCATGATTGGCCTGCCAGCTAGAACTTAGAACGTTTTAATCAAACACACTAGAATCTATACATCTGTACTTAAAGATGAAGACCCCACTCAGTGTTTGTACTGCACAACTCCCCTTACTGTAAAACACATTTTATTGGATTGTCCTGGTTTTAATGATCCCAGAAGGCTTTTTTTTTTTTAATAAAATGAACTCTTTAGTTGTTGTTATTTTTTTGTTATTATAAAATGACTTTTTTTTTTTTACAAAGTGACACCAGGAAAACAGTTAATATCTTATTTTATTTTTTTATTTTATTTATTTATTTATTTATTTTATTTTTAATATCTTATATCTTATTTTTATTTTATCTTATTTTGTTTTTAATAGTATATTTATTATTTAAATGTTCCTGCCTTGAAAATCGCCTTGGTTGTTTGACATGGCATTAAATAAAAATAAAATGCACAACATACTATGTATTTTTCGTCTGTTCATTTAATTGTTAAACAAATTATTTTAACACATACAGAACAGTTGATTTAATGAATTTACAAATAGATGCAGTCTAAATATTTGTATGAAAAGTGTATATATAAAGAATTAAATTTTTTTTTTTTTTGAGCAACATTGTCTTGAGCTAATTTTGTGTGTTAAAATGGCTTTTTGGCTTGAATAATGGTATTTGTGGGACATGGGAATTAGATTTAAAAAAGTAAAAACGTTTTAAGTAAATTGATGTTTTTGTTTCTCACCACTGTCGCCACTCCATGCTTGCTTTGGGGCTTGTGGAGCTGCACATTGATGGATTTGCTCTTCAGTGTTTGTACTTCTAGCATTGAATTTTAAACCATGCTAAACTGAACTAGGCCTGTCATTATAATCAATATATCGACTTATCGTGCAGTACATGGACATGACTTCAATCATTTTTTGGTGGTGCTTGATTTTGGCACAATTTCCTTGACGTATGGGGTCTTGGGGATTTGTAGACGAAAAATGGGCATCATGACACATGATTCAATCGTTTCTTGTGGCCTAGTTCACGACAAGTAATAGATACCATGCCTGCGACGCTTCACGACACCATCGCAGAAAGTCTAGCATGCTAATTATTTTTTCCTCTTTCTTCACAATGAGTTCCAACACATGGGTGACGCTGTGCAATAGGAGCACAAAATTCCTTGGTTATCTCAGCGGTGTGCTGCTGTTAATGAGCCGGTCAGGTAATCAAAAAATAGACTGCATGTAAACATGGGTGTCTCACAGGTGGATAAGATCAATCATTTCTTAAATATTAAGGTGTTTTAAGCAATTTTATTTGACAGATTGGCAGAGATATGCAGACATCTATATTCTCACAACCAGTTTCTGAGTTTTCACATCCTTCCAACAGAGTTTGTTTTTCCGAGGGAATCTGGGAACATGTTCAGTGCTGCGAATACATTACAAAAGCATTTCTTGCTTATTCAAATGTGTCATTAACAGTGAAAACAGTTTGATATAGGCATCTCGGAAACTGTGAATATTTAACTTAAATATTATTTAGGCTAGATTATTATTTTAAATAACAAACCAACACAATCTCACAACAATTGTAGTTTTGGCACTAAAGCATATAGCGGGCTGGTTTTGAAGCACTTTACCTCAAAGCTTATTTGTTATTCTTTTTTTTATCTAGTTAATTTACCATTAAAATACATTAGAATTAAGACACAAACTATAGCAAATGAAATTCGTTTTAAAAAGATATTTTTTCCTAGAAATATATAAAAATTATATTTTTGTTTGTGACTGTCCTCTACTCAACTGTGGGGTAATGATTTGTTCCGCTCCCTGGAAAATAATGGATTAATTCTGTCCTATTTGCGGCAAGTTCAAAGATTGGATTTCAAAGAAAATATCTTAATATTAAAAAGGAATCATAAGTTTGATCAGCATCAGTGTATACTGAGATTGAAATAAGATTTAAAAAAATGAAATTGAGATAAGAAATATTGTTATAGCAACACTTGTGACTGCTTTGGGAAATAAAGCTCGTCGTAGATGTCACGGGATGACTGATCGTGAAGGAACTTTGAGTCTGGCGCATTTGTTACCCATGACAAGTCAAGATTTTATCAAGACAAATTGCATAATCTGACATAGTGACTTTCATAAGCGACAATTAAAATTGCGTGATCTGACCGGGACTTAAGTAATCATACAGTAAACATCATCTTCTCATTGGTGTCTAAACAGTCTCTGAGTTAGTGCATGTTAAAACATTTTCTTGGACGATTTTTATTGCTTCCAAACACTTTGCTGCATGTAAAAAGTGCCCTTGCCTTGAGGTTGTTACTTTCTATGTGTGATTTGATTGGACAGGAATCATGGGACTAATTTCTCCACTTAACCAATCCCCATAGAAAAGAATAAAATAAAGTAGTGACTGCAGGTATAGAAAATAGTGGAGTAAAAGGACAGATACAGCACTAAAATGTACTCAAGGCTAAGTAAAAGTACACATTTTTAAAACTACTTATTACATTTCTGAGAAAAACTACTCAATTACAGTAATTTGAGTATTTGTTATTAGTTACTTTACACCATTGATAGGAATACACCACCTATGGAAAATGGTAAAAAAAAAAACAGTGATTCACACGTTTACAGAAAGTGATAAAAGAGTAAGCATTTCATTTAAACCAGGTGTCTGCCCTGTGTTCTTTTTAAGCTATTCCAAGTTTTAATCATGTTTTCAAGACATTTTTTCACCATGCCTCATGCACTAAATAATCTATCTACATTTCCATCCCCCAGTCATTCTTTTACATTCCCCTATACTCATGCACGCACACACATAAATGAGTGGGCCATGCGCTGCCGTGTGTGTGTGTGTGGAAATGAAGATGTCATTACATTAGCAGTTGAATAGCGATACCCCCCACATGAATAAGAGGTGAATGAGCCCCCCATCCTGAATAGCTGCCCCCTCTGCCCGACAGTTAGTACAGTTTTACGCAGCGCAAACGATTGGCCAGAGCCCCTGGGCATGCGCGGGTTCAGCTCTGCTACTGTAGGATTACCTCTCCAGCCTCTTTAGCATGTTAAAAGGGAAGCGCTTTTCAATAGCGGAGAGGAGATTGAGTTTGAGTGGAGTGTGCATGTGTGTGTTTTCGTGCCTTTTCAATCTTTGGATGTTGTGTTGAACAAGATGTTTTCATTATCCGTGTGTTTTTTTGCCCACATGCACAGTTGTACACAAGTTGTCGACATTTCCTGAGACACTCTTTTTACTGTTGTTGTAGTGGCTTACTGTTTGTTGTTTAGGCCTTTGAATGTATCACATGCACAAATACACATGAGGGAAGAGTTAAAAAAGTGACAGAAGGAGGAGAGAGATTGAGTGACATCTGAATGGGCACAGCTGTATTATTGGATTTAATTTTCCGGAGTTGGACGGAGACACAGAGAAGAGTTTGAGAGGAAGCTCTGTAGCATGACGAGGGTCACTGTAATTTGACAATGCATAGAATTAGCAATCACATGTTGTCCTATTGAACGACATTCCTTGTCTTGTTTTCAGGAAAACGCTAGGCTTTTTAAAAATTATTTATTTATTTGTTTGTTAATTTGTTTATTTATGTTATTTACATTTTTTGTTTTGTATGTTTGTTTTTTTATCAACTTTTTTGTTCTTTTTGATTTTGCTTTTGTAATTTGTTTTGTTTTGTGTCATCTATTTTGTTTTGGGTTTTATTTGTCTCGATATCTGATTGCATTACTTGTGTTTGTTTCCTTTGTCATTTTTTATTTAGATTTTTGTTTCGTCACCTGTTGCTGTGATATCAATTTAAAAAGAAAGACTTTCACTGCTTGTTCAAACTACTTATTTTAAATTAGTTGAAAAACAAATTTCTTTAGGCTTTTTTGGGGCAACTTATTTTATTTTTCAATTCATCAAAAATGATTAAAGATCACATGAATTTGTCACAATTTTGGCATGATTTCCTTAACATAGGATGTCATGGGGATTCATAAACAACAAATATGTGTCGTGACACAAGATTCAATCGTTTCTTCTCATGTAATGTGGCATAGTTCACTTCACAACAACGATACCATATCTGCGACACCTTACAACACCATCGCAGAAAGTCTAGCATGTTAAAACTTTTTTTCTCGTTCTTCACAACGAGTCCTGTCACATGGGTGACATTGTTATAGGACCACATGATTTCTCTGTAATATCAGTGAGTGCTGCCGTTAATGGCTGCTCAGGTAATCAGAAAATAGGCTGCATATTTACTTATGGGAGGCTCACGGGTGGATTTTGGGTGGATAAGATCAATCATTGGTTATGCAAACTTTAACTACCTTTTCTAAAATATTAAGGTGTTTTAAGCAATTTTATTTGACAGACTGGCACAAATATGCAGATATCTTCATTCTCACAAGTAGTTCTCTCATCCTTCCAACAGAGTTCATTCCTCCGAGGTAATCTGGGAAAATGTTTAGTGCTACGAATACATTGTAAAAGCATTTCCTGCTTATTCAAATTTGTCATTACTATGAAAACTGTTTAATACTGCTTCACCTCAAAGGTTTTTTGTTATTCTTGTTTATAGATAACTGACCAACAAAATATATTTTAAAAATAATAAAAAAAAAATTAAGAAAACAATATTAGATTAAAAAGATAATTATTCTGATAATAATATACAAATTATATTTTTGTACCCATCCACTACTCAACTGTGCAGTAATTATTATTATTTTTTTTTCTGTGAAAAATAAGGATTTAATGAATGCTTCACTGTGATTGTTGTATCACAACAGCACAGTTATATATTTACCTGAGTTATATATTTGCTCTATTTTTAAATATGTCATTATTTTAAAGATTTTGGGCCCTATCATACACCCAGCGCAATGTGGCGCAAGGTGCGATGCAATAGTTGTTTGCTAGTTTCAGCTTGGCGCAAGAGTCGTGTTGAGACATTGCACCACGCTGTTTAAATAGCAAATGCATTAGCGATCATTTGTGCGCCCATAGGCGTTCTGGTCTAAAAAGGAAGGCGTTCTGAGGCGCACTGCTGGTGCGTTGCTATTTTGTATCCTAAACTAAAATAGATTTTTCAATAGACCAAAACAAAGCCGGTTTAAAGTCCAGCGCAGAGTTGCGCCTCGCTTACAAAGTGCTTAATACACACAAGATGTAGAGCAATACGCAAATATTATTACATATGAAAAAAAAATATTAAGGATATATATAGGATATAATAAGAATATATATAGAGGATATAAATATAAATGATTAAAATATTACAAAACATATTATTTTCTTGCCTACATAAATATGAAAAATCACTGCTTTTATTCCTTCTTCATCTCGGGAGGCTTTTTTAGTTTATTCAAAACCATTTGCTTTTGTATAATTTTATTATTATTAGCAGTATTATTTATTATATCCATATTTATATTTGTTTTATTAAAAACAAGCTTAGATCTGCCCACCTGCAGGTTTTAGAACATATGGGGCACAGCTTGTGTTTTAGGATATAACTCAGGTTTTTAAACACTTCGTTATTAATGTTCATTTATTTGTTTGCTGGAAATTAGAACTGAATTTAGAAATAGTTTTAAAAAACAAATATTTGCGCTTAACAAAGGAGATTTATTTTTTATAAGCTAATTGATGTCTGTGTGTAAAGGTTTCCCTATCCATGAGAGCGAAAGTGAAAGTAGATCATTTATCTCTCATTCTCGCGCGTAGATGCTCTGTTTAACTGTTTTCTTGCTAGTGAAATGCTCAGTTTTTCCACTTACACTTACTTTAAGTCATGTAAATAGCAAATACGCTTATGGCGCAACGCAAGGCTCTTAAAGGGAATCGGAGATGAGACTCTGATTGGTTTATCCTCAGAACACACCTATAACTCATTAAGAAAAAAAACTCAACCGTTTGGTTGAGTAAAAAATGCATTCTGACACGCCCTGAAAGTGTTTGCGCCCTGCGTTTTGCACTTTGCGCATGGACTGTCAAAATAGAGCCCTATGTCTTGAGCATCTAATTTTTCAATGCAGCTGCTTATGTGCTTTCATTTTCTCCGTCTCACTTGCGGCAAGTTTAGGCAAGAGAGTGTTTAATAAGAAACCCTGGCAGGAAAATATACATTTAGATTTTAATATTTAATAGTTGCATTATATACTGCATTTATTAGTTGTCTGCAAGCATCAGTGTTTTTTGAGATTAAAATAAGCAATAAAAAAAAAAAAACATAATCTGACAAATTTAATTTCATAACTCACAGTAAAAATTGTGTCATCTGACTGGGGCTTAAGTTAACTTAATCTATTTGTGATGTGACAACATAGAGCAATTGTGTGTAACCCAACATTATGGTTCAGTCAATATATCATTTCAACACCAATATTGCAATGTGATAATTCGCAATACTCACATCGCAAGATATATGCAATGTTGAGTTTGTATTATAACTTATCATTTGGATGTGTTTTTGATTGCATAATGATTTTAAAAACATTCAGGCATAAGAAAAATTGTACCACTTGTGACCTTAACTACGATTAATTGTATTGAATTTTTCTATTTTTTTATTATTCAGTTACTGTACGTAATTACTGTTAGACTGAGGACATGATAAAACACTTGTCTTTTAATTGTATCTTTTTCTTGACTATATTTAGAGATTGTTATGCATGAAAATACTCACAACATAAAATACAGAAATGCACTCCAAATAGCACAGAGCACAACGAAAAAGTGTCGTGGAAATTTATAGATTTTTAGAGTTATTATATTTTAAGGAGATTATAAACTGAACATTATAAATTTTTCCAAAAAGAGATATTAAGTCATCTGCTGAAATCGTATTCGTATTAAAATAAGGGATCTTCTGTTAATTACATATCCGTTTTCAAACAAAAAAATTAAAAATAAGAAAACAGCTTTACTTGTTTTTTTATCGATATTTTGGGTTGATTTTCGTTTTTTGGTTTAGGACAGGAAAAGGGATAAACAACTTTAAAATTCATTTTACACATGTAAGTGGTGCTGAAACATCTTTTTTCCTCTGATTGGTCAACCAAATCTCAGAGCTTTTGACACCACCCTTAAAAACAATAGTTCTCTGTGAATCAGCATCCAGCCTTTCAATTATTATTATTTAATGAATATATATATATATATATATATATATATATATATATATATATATATATATATATATATATAAATATATATTTATTAAATAATAATAATATATATATTAAATAATAATAATATTAATAATATTAATAATAACTTTTGTTTACTTTGTGTATTTTTATTGTTTATTTTTTTTAAATAGTTGTTTACAGAACCAGAATAATAACACAGTGGGACCTGGGGCTATAACAAAGGGTGGGTATCCAAAACATCATTTGGGAAAAAAAAAATTTTTTTTTTTAAATATTTCGCAAATGATGTTTAACAGAGCACGGAAATGTGCACAGTTTGTCTGATGATATTTTTTTTCTTCTAGAGAAAGTCTTATTTGTTTTATTTCGGCTTAAATAAAGCAGTTTTATATATTTTAAAAACCACTTTAGGGACAAAATTATTAGCCCCTTTAAGCTATATTTTTTTCCGGTAGTCTACAGAACAAACCATCGTTATACAATACAATACCCTAACCTGCCTAGTTAACCTTATTAACCTAGTTAAGTCTACATGTGTATAATGAATCTTAAAGTTGTTTATCCATTTTCCTACCCTAAACCAAAAAAAGAAGACAGAGCCAAAATTTCATCATTGAAATAGAGACATTACAAAGGAGTGTTTCAATTCATGCAAAAAAAATAATAAAATTTTTTTATTAGGGCTGGACAATATAGGAAAATCTAAAAAGTGTTATTGATATATATTGCGATATAATCAGGGTATTCTCCGTCAAACAAAAAAATAAAAAACTAACAAAACGGACGTTTTTTTTTTGTCTTTTGCTTGAAAAAAAAAAAAAAAAAAAAAAAACAAGAGCCTATTTCAATCTTTTTTTTTTTTTTTTTTTTTAAATTTTCAAGCAAAAGAAAAAAACAAAAAAAACGGCCGTTTTGTTAGTTTTTTATTTTTTTGTTTGACGGAAGATACCCTGATTTTATCGCAATATATATCACACACACACTTTTTAGATTTTCCTATATTGTACAGCCCTAATTAAATTTTTTAATTATTTTTTGCATGAATTTAAACACTGCTTTGTAATGTCTCTATTTCAATGATTTAACGATTTGTAATGCGCTATCAATTAATAGATATGAGAAATAAATTGATTATTAGAATTTGTTGACACCTTGATTTGTTTTTTTTCCCAAGCACTTGTCAAGAACTAACAGATCACTTTTTTGAGGCTCATTTAGATTTATCCTTTATCTCATGACTCCATGGGTCCAGTTGGAGCTAAAAGAGTCATGGGGTCAAATCCCTCTTTTAATTACAGAGCTCCATGGGTTCTGCGTGCCTCGGGCATACTATCTGTAGTATATTAGCCAGGAAGCAATAGTCTCCCGATTCTCGAGACTAACAAAGAAAAGGACAGATCTCCTTTTTCCCGTTCTTTTTTTTTTCTCGCTTCGTTATTTACATGTATGTTTCTGCAGGCATTACCTGAAGCAACCTTTCTTTCCTTCACAAAAGTTCACACCCCGGAGTTATTTTGTTTGTGTGAAGGGATTTGGTCATTCTAGCCATAAATTTATGGTAGCTTTACTTCTTTCTAATTATTTGTGATGTTATACATGACCAGTCCTACAAAGCCACAGTTTTTTTTAAATAAAAGTAAATATGGTTCTTTTTGAATATGATGCCACAAGCTTGGAACACCCGTCTTTGTGATTTTTTGCCCATTCCTCTTTGCAGTACCTCTTAAGTTCTATTAGTTTGGATGGGAAGCGACAATGTACAGCCAATTTCAGATCTCTCTAGAGATGTTCAATAGGATTTAGGTCTGGGCTCTGGCTGGGCCATTCAAAGATATTCACAGAGTTTGTTTTGAAGCCACTACATTAATATTTGGACATATGCTAATTTTATTGCACTTATTTAATAATAAATCGTTAAAAATCTTATTTGATATTAGATGTTTTTCAAAATTTCAATCTCATAATACATTCACTATCAAAAGTACAGTCATTTTGTGAAATATAACTCAATTTAATAAATATCATTCTAATTGAATGCAGTATTTTATTTAAAAACTTAAGTTATGATGGAAAGGCTGGATTTTCACAATTCCTTCATAAACTATTTAGAAATTCTGATGAAAGAAATTACAGTTATTATTGTCATTCCCCATGAGTACCAAACTAAAACCCAAAGCAGGTAAGGACTCCCCACTCCAAACAAATGTCAGTAGGAAAGAATAAAGGAGAGCATAAAAATTAAGCCGTCAGAAACTGTGGTGATGTGGAGGAATGAGCGAGAGCGAGAAGTCCGCTTCTGTCCATTTTAAAAGCTTGATGTCACCAAATCAACCAATAGAAAACTGAAAAGGAAAAAAGACAAAAAAAGATCAATTGAAAGTAATAATTACGGCATGAGTGAACGCCACACACACACACACACACACACACACACACACACACACACACACACACACACACACACACACACACACACACACACACACACACACACGTAAGAATGTTAAAAATCACTGTTTAATATTTTTATGATTACATTAATCTTTTTTTAGTATTATTTGTTAAAGAAAATTGACAAATGAACAGAATTATTGATGTCTGTCTTTATTTATTTAATAAAACACTTTTGACATTATAAATGTCTTCAGTCAGTTTTGATTCTTATAACGTCCAGTCTAAATAAGTGTCAATTTCTTTTAACACTTAAGCTACAGAGGGAGGGATGCTGACAAATTTAATAATTATGTTAAAATCAAATTCGTACAACTATAGTACCCTGATGTTTCCTAAATGTGTGCATATTTGATTGTAACATTGTTATAAAAACTACACAACACGTGAGTTTTGAGCATTTCTATCTTGAATGACCATAATGGGCTATATGCTCACAGACTTTTAATTTTTAGCCATGCAAGGGTTGCCAGTGAACTGTATTTCCACTACAAAATTGTCTTGTTTAAGATCTGATTTCTTTAAAAATCCGCAATCTTCACTGCATGTTAGATGTACGTTTTGAAGTCTCAGATCGGACAAGATGCACTCCATTAATTTCCTGGGTGTCCGTGGGGTATTTAAAAGTATTAAAAGTTGATAAATCAAGTATGAGAAAATTAAGGCCCGTAAAAAGTATTAAAGTCTTAATCCCGTTTTTACGAGGTCTTAAATTTTGTTCAAGCATTGTCCGAAATGTTTGTCCCAAAAAAAGTATTAATACATTTATCTTTCACGATTGGTTTGGGCCGGTTGCGTTCAGGCAAGCGACTCTGTCCTGGATGTTATGTAATTTGCGACAAACGTGAGAAGGTGATGTGACGTTCTCCACATGTAACAAAACCATAGAGCAAGGCTATTCTATTACTGGCCTGCAAGGCAAATACATCATGAGATGCAATTGAAGGCTGTGCAGAGAGCGAGTCAGTGGTGCGAGAAGCCGAAAACATTTAGAGCCTTCAGCTTAAAGGGTCACGAAACACCAAAACACATTTTTTGAGCTGTTGACAGTCGTATATGTGTCCCACACTGCTAAAAACACTATTAGGACACCTATATTTCACTAAAAAGTGTAAATTGGTTGTTTTTGCGTTATTTTAAGCAAATTCGTACTTCCTGTTTGAAACGAATTTTTGAAGCTGCGTCACGGTCATGACATAATAGTGTGTATTCCAGCGTGCAGACTGGGCGTCTGTGCCAGAGTGAGTCTTATTACGTCTTACAGTGTGTTGCATTAATGCATGAGTAAGGCTTGGGTCAAACCAATCAGCGCACTCTATTGTGCAACTTCATTAATATTCATTACTATCACCGTGTTTTCAGGACAGAGACGCCACGTTGTGTTGGCAAAACAAGCGTGAAGTGTTGCTTTTATAGTTTGCTGCAGTTAAGTTTCGTTTTCATTTTCTCTCTGTGAGAGCTCAGACTCACGTGTGGATTACAGTGTACGCGACGCGTGACAACAATAACTTACGTGTCTAAGGAGGATTATTGTTTACCTGAGAGCTGTTCTCATCTGCAAACGCTGGGATCTGGAATCGTTTGTAGTATTCTCTTCATAAAGACGCGGCTCTTGTTGCTGGTGATTGTCCTGTCTCTACAGATTTGGTAAGTGAGCGACCAGTGCTCTTTGTTTATTCAGTTTGTTCGTATCTAACAAACTATTGCACAGAGTGTAAACACGTTAGCACCACAACCAAACTTTAACCTCGTGTAGGGTTTTTACCGCATTTAGTGACCGGAATAACACGCGCGGCTTTCTGACACTACCTGTCGTCTGCATCTAAGTTTCTGGGAAATGCGGAGGGTTTTTTTCTCTCATTCGCCGTGCGGTATAAAACATTGCATGAAAAATACACGCTTAGAGCAGCTCCTCGAATCAAATATCTCGTGTGTCGCGAGGGGCATGAATGAATTCCCTGAATGAAAGAGCCAAACTGCAGTTAAAGTCCACCATTTAATAATTTGGCTAATAATTCGACTACAGATGTCCATGTAGGTTAAACACCATCACATTATCCTGTATGTATGTGTGTGTGTGTGTGTATTTTGACTCTGAAACTCGCGCGTGCCCAAATCGACACTCCCACACCCTCCCACTTTAGTTCCTCCGACACTCCCCCCTAAACAGAGCTGGACACGCCCACTTTTCTGACTTTTTCCAAAGAAGAGGTGTGAAAACACCCTGCTGAAACGAGGGGGTTTCATGGCCCTTTAAAGGCTTCTCAACACTGTGTTTCTGTTGCAAAGCATGAAATTGCTACAACTAAACAAAGTTATGCCACCTGTGGGCTAGTTTAAAGTTCCGAGCTAATAGCGACATTAAGGCTTATACGCACGCACACTGGATTAAGCAGCGAGCCGTTCACATATCCCGTTATTTCTGCGTAAAACTTCATTATTCCCAATATTTGAATATATGCCAATATGCGTGCACAAGTGGAGCGATATGCTCGCATCTTTCAGATGCACTGAAAACAAGTACGCTGTCGTGGTGAGAGTTGTGCGTGGCTTTCAGTGCAATGTTAACAAAAGATATGTTAGACGAATTATTACAAATTATTAAAATGGTTATGCATATATGATCGCAGAAAATAACAACAGTTCATTTTTAAAACTTGGCTAATATAAAGCTTAAATTTACATTAGACGTGATAACCATGAAACCATGATCATTCTTCAGATTATAATCGTACAACTAAAATCTATAAATGTTTCATCCCTATTTGTTATGCAGTTCAAAACATCAAATATGAATGTGTCTGAATGTAGAAGCAGCCTACTTAACCAATGCACTGCTTTTGTTGTGCTTTGAAATACAGCATTTCAATATTTTTGTAAAAAAAGCCAAATTGCACAATGCAGTGATGTTATGTAGTTTCAAAATTCAATATATTAACATTTCAATGTAGAAAAATACAACGTGGGTGTCTTAAAGAGCAAAAATACAACATATGGGCTCTTATATGTTCTTGTGTGATCACTCATATTACAAGTCATTTCTCTCCAGCCCCTCATTTAAGATGGTTTTGATGATCTGGCCCCCATGACAAACTAATTGAATAGCTCTGCTATAGAGTAAAACAGACGGCAAAATAGGATAATGTAAGTTTGCGTACTCCTGGTTGGAGAAAGACGAGTTTAAACAGTTGCTAAAGCCTGTCGCTAAAAACAACCGTGTAATTTATTCCTTCAAGGTTTGTTTCTTTCAAGCTTATCTGAGCTCTGTTGCATGGTTGTGCTCCATTCATTTATTTAACTACAAGTGTTTATTAGCAACTGTTTATTAAGTTAAAGGTTTGATACTGATTAGAACTTAAAGTAGCAAAGAGGTCTTAAAATATTATGAGAAGGTCTTTAAAAAGTCTCAAAAAGGTATTGAAATTACCTTTAGGATTCCTGCATCTACCCTGAATTCCTTTTTTCTCCGCCATGTCTTCAAAATATGACAGTATATTTTACTTTAGTGTTTTCAATAGAATTTCTGCGCTACTTCTTACTGATGGTGCTAGTGGTTACAACAGTTTTTCATCACATTTTATGCTTGAACAACTAAATGAATGTTGATGTCTATTTAACTTAATGTATTGTAATTACATTACAACATCAATGCTGTAAAAAACAACCTTGTGTAATTGAAAATAGCCACATTAAGCTTTCTGCGGAAGTTCATTGTTGGCTTTAAAACTCTAACTGTGCATAGATCTCATTGGCAAATTGACCGAATACATTTTAGCATCCACTACTTTATTCTGTGCCTGAATATGTGTCTGTTTTCTAGCAAGTTTATGCTAGCAAACACATGAGTTTCTACTATCAAAGACACAACTTTCTGATAGTGAAAACATAACTTTACTTCACTTGTCCTAACTTTCTGCTAACAAAAATATTCTGCTTAAAAAAACAGAACTTTGTTAGTTTCAATATTTTTTATTAGACATTTTCGCAGATATTGACTTGAAAATACACTTTTTTAAACATAAACATAAAACTTCCATTCTAACAATTAGACATGTGTAAATAAAAAATAAAATAAAATAATAATAAAAACAACAACAACAACAACAGCAATCACAAGTTTGTAAAAAAGAAATAAAAGGGTACCAAACTTTTTCAAATAACAAAACTTTGTCTATTAGGGTATATCTGATTTTTTCCAGATGTAATGTACAGGTTACTCTGTCAGCCATAATTTAAAGAGTTCTTCTTCGTTTTTCTTCCAAAACAAAAGGATGTTTTTTTTAATTGCAGGGATCAACCCGTATGAAACAAACTGTTGTTGTACCCGTGTAAGTCTCAAAAATTCTTCGGAAACTCCAAATATAATTAATAAAGGATCTGGTTCAATCAGAATGTCTGATGGAACTGAAAAAACTTGAAATATTTTGTTCCAGAAACTTTTAATTTGGGACACATAATAACTTAGGAATGAGACGGGTTGGAATCTAAAAACCGACATTTGGCACACACTGGGGACACTTCGGGAAATATTTTATTCAATTTACACTTGAAATAATGAAGCTTATAAAGCACTTTAAACTGAATGAGACAGTGTTTTGCATTAATGTAACATCTGTGAACCTGTTCAAGACTTTGTTCCCAAATTTCACTTGGAATTTCTACTGCAAGTTCTTCCCAAGCAGATTTAATGTTCTCTATAGATGGACTTTTCGCCTGTTCTAAACCTTTGTAAAGCAGGGAAATGGTACTCCCATCTCTTTCACATAACTTTCTTATAACAAAAAAAACTTTACTTGACAGACATCGTTCAAAACATTTTCACTGTGGTGAAAAAAACTTTCCTGCTTGCCAGAGAAAATGACATAAGCTCCTTTGCAGGCATTTTAATAACACAATTATAGGCTATATTACAAAATAACAATATATTTCAGGTAATGATTCTGTAAAATATTACAACAGACGTTTATTCATTCAGTTTCTTTTCGGCTTAGTCCCTTTTTAATCTGGGGTAGCTAAAGCGGAATGAACTGCCAACTTTTGCCCTTCCAGCTGCAACCCATCATTGGGAAACACCCACACACTCTCATTCATACTCCTACACTATGGGCAATTTAGCTTACCCAATTCACCTATGGTGCATGTCTTTGGACTGTGGGGGAAACCGGAGCACCCGGAGGAAACCTTACACAGAAATGCCAACTGACCCATCCGGGGCATGAATCAGCGACATTCTTGCTGTGAGGCGATTGTGCGACCCATTATGCCACCGTCATGCCCATCACAACAGACATTCAACCCTTAATTCTAAAATCTTGATATCATCTTTGAATGTAAATACTATTTAAAAATATTAATTTGAAATGGATGGTCAGAATGATCACTATGGCCATTCTAGTAGAATTATAATAGTTCCAACGTTAAAGAAATATTACTGACCGACCACAAACTTCTTCAAAACTTTTGACTTTTACTATGAATCTATTAAATAATATTCAAGCTAGACCAATGTTCAGGTGTAGTAAGGATCTTTACTACAGGGGAAAACAAAATCTGTGTATGTGTGTTATAATGTGCGTTCTGATCAGCTCTGAGTCATGCAGCGTGATGTGACATTTTTTGATGGTTGTTTTAATAGATTTTGTCGTGATCGTAAGTAAGATCTGCTCTGAATAAATAGCATAGATGATACAAAATGTGCTTTATTAAAAATTCTTTCTCTGCAGGCGGCTGAGGGGGTGACCTTCATTGGTCCTGACACTCATGCCATCCAGGCAATGGGGGATAAGATCGAGAGCAAACTCATCGCCAAAGCTGCTAAAGTCAACACCATCCCTGGCTTTGATGGGGTGGTCAAGGTCAGATCAACATTTAGGATGTTTTGCTTATTTGTTTATTTCTTGTTTATGTTTGTCCTCCGTCTTTTCCCAAGAACTTTACACAAGTATCTAAATGTATTTTCACCATTTTAAAAAAAAGTTATTATATACTGTAGATGTGTAAAGATGTTCAGCTCAGTACAGAGACATGGTTAATTGAATTGAAAATTAATATTAGCTGAATACTTTGTAAGTATTTAAGGCAAGTTATTGTATAATGATGGTTTGTTCTGTAGACTATCGAAAAAATATAGCTTAAAGTGGCTACATTTTTTTTATCTTAAAATGAAACTTTTTGCAACTGCTCATTCAACCAAAAAAATAGACAACACATCTGTGTTTCTTTGTTTAAAATGTGCAAATGAGTTTTGGCTTATAGAATGAGCAGGCTTCATGACAGTGGGATGCAGTTGGAGGAGATTTCCTCCTGCTGTCACTGTGTATGGAACGAGCACAACTGCATTCATGTGAGCTGCGATTAGTCAAAACAGACCCAAAGCGTCCACTAGCGGCAGAAATAATCTAGTCAGTGCTGTTTACTCCACTTTTTGTTATCAACTGTGTATTTTGATTATTGTTATGAATCGCACAAGCTGAAACTGTACTCTGGGAAGTGATGATTGTTTTTTGGAAAGTTTAGACTGTGATGTTTATCACATAACAAATGCTTTTCAATCTTTTTGTGGCCTCACAGAGAAAAGCTAATTATTATTTGTAAAACATTTACCTTCTGTTACACATTCAAATAAATGTTGGAATATGAATAAAAATTAAACAAAATGAAATATTTTCGCAAAATAAAACATAATCTGGCTGTAAAAACCTGTAAAACCTGTAAAACAAACCTTAGAAAGAAAGATTAAAGTTTAACTCACTTTCAGTTAGTAGCTCCAAAATATTAAAACAACAGTCTTTAAATTATTTACAATTGAATAAATAAAATACCTGAAAAATTAATATTGTGAACTTTTATGTCAAACCAGCCAACAAAATTTAATTGAAATGTTTTTGGCTGCATATTAGGGGACAGCCCAATTGTTCATTTGAATCAAATTTTGAATGAATTTAGTTTTTGAGCATTTATTTGAATCTGATTGAAATTTTATTAAAATTATAAGATGTTTTTAATCCAGTTTTATTTGATTTTTACTTTATACTAATATGAACAGTTTATTTGATTATTTTATGTCTTCATTTGAATTTGTTTTTACTGTTATTAATAATGAAATAATGTATTAATTATTTTTATTTATTTATTTATTTTTTTTTATCCTCAAACATTACCCCCGTACCCATAGCACAATCCATTGCCCCTAGGGGTTCCCAGGCCTCAGTTTGAACCCCACCCCCAATTTTTTGTAGCATTTTGTTTCATTCAGCTGTCATATATACACTAACATTTAAATGTTTGATGCTGATTTTAATTAATGATTTTTATGTATTATTAACTTATGTATTTATTAGGAATGCATTAACGTGTTCAAAAGTGATGAGAAAAGAGTGTTGCTACATTTTTTTTCAAATAATAGTGTTATCTTAAACTTGGTTTTAATCAAATAATGCTGAAAACATGCCAAGTGATCTGTATAATCAAATAAATACATTCTTGTTGAAAAATATTCTGGCCATAAACATTTTATTAGAACAAATTATTTTGCCAATAGAATAGCATATAAAACACTTAAAAGCATAGTTCACCCCAAAACTTTTGTGATCATTTACTTATCCTACACTTGTTCCAAACCTGTTTGTGTTGTTTTCTTACGTTAAACACAAAGCAGTCATTGACTTTCATGGTATTTTTTAATACCTGCTATGGATGTCAATGATATCTCCCAACATTTTTCAAAATATCTTGATTTGTGTTCAGCAAAAAAAGACGTTCGTAAAGGTTTCAAATCACTTGAGTGTGAGTGAACTAACTCTTTACCCTCAACAGAGCTAAATATTATCTATTTAGAACTTTTTTTGCAAGTCCTCCTGCTGTCTGTAATCCTCTGCCCCTCCCCCGTCACCCCTCCTCCTGCATGCTGTTTAAATAGCCTTTAATGGTCGCTGTAGTGGCTGTTTTGACACTTCCTGCGCTGATAGGGCTCTATAAAGCAAAGATGTGCCGCATGACACTCCGATTGTATGGGCATTACCATCTGTGAACACCTCCTCAACGACCCTGATAACATCAGCACAGTGATCACAGTCTGACTCTCACACACACACGCAAAATCTCTCCTTTAGTCCCTTCTGCTGGATTTGTCACCTCGGCTTCACTCCATTTAATGCTAGTGTAGATCTCTGCTGTTAATGTATTTTGACATCTAGTGAGAAAGGACATTTTAGTAGTTGCTTCACTATTTCGGTAATGGTTTGTAAACAGTTATTTTGTCGCTGTTTGAGACCTTCGCAGTTGTGTAATTGCAACAATTGTTTTAAGCAATTAAATATGACCTACTTGTCACTAAATGTGTTGCAGCTACATATAATAACAGCTCACACTCTGAAACCATAACAGCGGCAGTTTTGATAGAGCGATTTGTCCTATAATCAAAATCTCGATTAACTGAACGTTTTAACTCGATTACGATTAATAAACAATTATTTTATTCTTATTTTTTTGCTCTCATAGTTCACTGATAATACAGTAAATATGCTCACATATTACAAATCAGAGATTTTGAATTAAGTTTGCAATCCTTGATTTTCAAATAATTGAAGGAAACACACACTATCTACTATCTATGATTATTTATTAAACATCAACGTTGAACAACTGAATTTAAAACACACGTTGCCTAAAACGAAAATAAACTTGCACTTTTGGTAACAATTTATTGTTTTCAATGTTTTTCTCATTAAAGGTAGAAAATAAGCAGTATCTCTTCTAAATAAAATAACTCTTGTAAATCCTGTAAATAATATTTCAAACAGGATATTTCCTACATCTTCTGTAAACAAACATTTTAATGTAAATAACAATTTTATTGTAATGGAAAATCTGCCATCTCAAGGCATCACTGGCGCAGCTTCCAATCATGGTCAGTCTAGTACAAAGGTGTGATGTGTAATTACATTTTTGAGAGATGCACAGGTGTGTAACCATGAGAAGGCTGCACTGGACCATACACGTGCATTCGACGCAGAAGTATAAGCCTTAACAGAGCCTGGTCACGTGAGTCCACATGCGGTAGGGAAAGTAGTTGTAAAATTTGACTTAAAAAATTAGATCAATTATAGGTTCTGAATGTTACTTTTTGAATAATTGCCCAGCCCTACTGGAAAATATTTACAATTTTATTGTCTCAGCACAGTAATGTCTTTGCCCAATTAGTTGACTCGTTTCACTCAAGTTTAGCACTTTAACTCAAGTATTAACTCAAGTATTTTCAATTTTTACATTTATTTAATAAGCAATTATTTATTATAAGAATAATTGTTGAAAATGTGTGACATTTACAAAGTTAGTCATGAAGCAAGTTTTCAGAATTAATTGATATAATGTAAAGAAGATTGTTTAAGTATTGTAATTGAGTCTATTAGAAGCTGTTTCATTAAATTTAAAGCAGAAGCAGCCGATCTGTGTGTTTCTTAACAGTACTGTTTTGCTACGAGTGATTTAACAGTAGAACATTTGAATTTGTCTTTATTCAGGTCACCTCAGTTACTGATCTATTCTTTTTTTATGTGAATTGGTCTGTTTCTCACTTTCTTTTCTGAATGTTTAAATTGTTACGTCACATGATGTGAATCTCATTTCATACCACTTTAGAATGTTTTTTTTCTTTTCTATTTTAAGTAATGTTAAACCTTTGTAACGGAGGCAGACTGTTAGTCTCGAGTATGAAAGATCATAGAAAGATCAGCAAAAAGCTGCTGTTTTGTTTTGTTTTGTTTGTTTTGTTTTGTTTTTTTTTTTTGTTTTGTGTTTAGTTTGGTGTTTTGTGTTTTGTTTTTTGTTTTTTAGTTTAGTTTTATTTTGTTTTGTTTTTTGTTGTGTGTGTTTTTTTGTGTGTTTCTTGTTTTGTTTTGTCATATAAAAAATCCTGTATTTGTTTATGTATGCTGGAAGTATGGGAATAATTCATAATATTTGAAGCATTATGTTTATGTTTTAGAAAAAAATAAATCTTTTTTTTCTTTATAATTCTTTAATTTTATGGCCTTTTCTCTTCATTACTTAAAAAACTCAATCTATTTGTCCACATTATTAGCAAAAAAAAATAATAATAAAAAAATAATAAAGAAATAAATAACTAGAGTTTACACAACTCTAAAACATAAATGTATATTGGCTTTATTAGACAATAAAGTTTTGTTTCACAGTGCCCATAGCCATAGGCTTCACGAGTTAAAGCAGCTAGGTTAATTATCATAAACATGACTTCTTCATCAGACACTTTTGTCAGGTCAAGTCAGATCTTTAACTTTAGACCACACTGTTTAACTAGTAATAACTATCATTCTCTCTTGCTCCCCCTTCTGGACAACCTCAGGAACTGAATTGTCTCACTTGCTGCATGCCACATTTAACATTTCACAGACTGCTATGTGTTTATTAAATAAAGTCATGTTTATTTTTTATTTTTGCAGGATGCAGAAGAGGCTGTGAAAATAGCAGGAGAGATTGGTATGAGACATTGAAATGTTCAATCTTTGTTTGCATGTATTATTAGTAAGATGATTTCGGAAATACGGATAACACAGAGTTTGTGTCCATATAGGTTACCCTGTTATGATCAAAGCATCTGCTGGTGGAGGAGGTAAAGGGATGAGGATTGCATGGAATGATGAGGAAACCAGGTGAGATGTTGGGACAGCAGATTCTTTTAATATTTAAGGGTCAAAAATATCTGATTATTAGACACAGTTTTGGAACGAGAGTTGCCTTGTACACTGCATTAATAAATTGTAATGCGCTTTCGATTTATAGATTTCGTTCAGTATTGTAGGGCAGTGGTTCCCAAAATGGGGGTAGGGACAACGACAGGGTTTTGCTTGATTTCCACAAATCTAATTCCTTTTTTGAAACTATTACAATTACCATATATTATCCATAACCTACAGAAGAAAAAAAAAGTAGGTAATAGATACATTAAAATATTTTTTGCGACCTTTGGGTTGATTTTGTAAGATTAAAGACACAAAACATGATTTTATGGCACCAGGTTAAACTTTCTGACACCTTTACAGCACTCGCATCCATCAAAAATAAATACCATCCTCAACTGAACCTAAAGGATGGTCTCAGAGTGGCGTTTTTTAAATGATGAATAGAATTGGGCATATGTGTGTACCGATGTGTGCAAGGTTTCTATGTTTATAAACACCTTAGAGGATATTGGGGGTCGTGAGTCACAGGCATTTTAATTTTGGGGGTCGCTGGCTGAAAGGTTTGGGAATCCCAGCTTTTGGGAACTAAAAATTAATGACTATTTAGTGTATTAGATATATTATATTATTATATAATATTAGATGTATTAGACAATAATGTACTAATATTTTATCTTTCGGTAAATAAGTTGCACAGAGAGTGAGAAGTTGCACAGAGAGTGAGAAAACAAGTTGACGCGCACTGGTGTAAAAGTCACAATTTATAAAATTCTGACAAATCAAAGTAAATAATACTAAAGGTGTTTGTTACTCTCACTTTGCAGCAATATGTGGAAAAAAGATGTAAAAAAAGTACAGAATGAAATAAACTATCATGAATAGTAAAGATAAATCACATCTGAAGTAAAAGTGTTTTGAGATAATACACTGCCTGACAAAAGTCTTGTTGTCTATCCAAGTTTTAGGAACAACAAATAATAACTTGACTTCTAGTTGACCATTTGGAATCGGAAGTGGCTTATGTGAAAAGCAAAGTCATGGTACAGTGGAATAAGAATTAATATTGTGTATGACTCCTATGAGCTTGAAGGACTGCATTCATACATCTCTGCAATGACTCAAATAACATATTAATAAAGTCATCTGGAACGGCAAAGAAAGCATTCTTGCCGGACTCTCAGAGTTCATCAAGATTCTTTGTATTCATCATTAATGCCTCCTCCTTCATCATACCCCAGGCATGCTCAATAATGTTCATGTCTGGTGAATAGGCTGGCCAATCCTGGAGCACCTTGACCTTCTTTGCTTTTAGGAACTGAAGGATGAAGTCTGAAGGATGAGGAGCAGCACTATCCTGCTGAAGAATTTGCCCTCTCCTGTTTTTTGTAATGTAATGGGCAGCACAAATGTCTTAATACCTCAGGCTGTTGATGTCACCATCCACTTTGCAAAACTCTTGCACATCTCTATACTGAATGTAACCCCAAACCATGATTTTTTCTTCACCAAACTTGACTGATTTATGTAAGAATCTTGGGTCCATGTGGGTTCCAATAGGTCTTCTGCAGTATTTGTGATGATTAGGATGCAGTTGAACAGATGATTCATCTGAAAAATCTACCCTCTGTCACTTTTCCAAATGATCAACTAGAAGTCAAGTTATCATTTGTTGCTCATACAACTGGGATTGACTACAAGACTTTTGTCAAATTGTGTATGTTTGTGTCTGCATGCATGCATATATACAAGAATGTTTATTTATATGAAATATGTAAAATATATATACGTATATTATAAAATTACTATATAAATTTTATTTTATTTGTGTATATATGTGTCAAAACAAACTTTGATTTTGGATGCAATTAATCATGATTAATCTTTGCCCAGCAATTATTATAAAATATAAACTATCAATCTAAAGTATATTAAACATGTGACTGCAAACATAACTTTTATTCCTTAAAATATGGTATGTTTGCTTGTATAGCATTAAAAGTCAAGCAGTACATATTACCATTCACAAATCAACCCCTTCTGAAACCCAAATCCCCTCTTTCCCCCTCCCACTCTGCCTTCTCTATATCTTGAGAATATTAATAAAAACTTCAGTGGAACATGTTGCTGTTAATTGTGCCTTTATTGCCGTAGGCTGAAGCTGGGCTTTTGTTTAAGCTTTAATTGGATTTATCTCGAGAAGCAAAAGAGTCATTCAGAGCAATTCATTGGAGACCGAGGACAGAGAGAGAATTTGAGAGAGAGAGAGAGAGAGAGAGAGAGAGAAAAAATCCTCAGGCAGAGAGATGCTTATCTGCTAAGAGGAATCCTTTTGGTACAAATGTCAAGTTTCCTTACAAAAGCCACTAGAAGCGATTCAGGCAGGCAGTTCAGACTTTGCCTAAACTGTTTATAAGAAGATGAATAAAAACACGTTTATTTCTTCCTATGTTATTAGTGATAATAATAATAAAACAATAATAAATAACACAAAAAAGTGAACAATCAAGGAGTTTTTGTGCAATAGTCAAAATGCTTGGAAACACATTTTTTAAATTGTTTTATTTAACATAAAACAATAAAGCAGTCCCACAAAAACTCCAGAATTGTGTTTTACCAGCTCTTTTCAAAAAGTAGTTAAAACAAGCAGCGATGCATATTTTTTGAGAGTATGTATATGTTCTCGAAAAGCTATCTAATGCTAATGAATAATTTGTTTGAGATAATGTTAAGGATTCGAGTCATTTTAAAGTGAAGTTTTGTATGTTTTTCATTTTCTGTTTCAGGGAAGGCTTTCGTTTCTCTTCTCAGGAGGCGGCATCTAGTTTTGGAGATGACCGTTTGCTGATTGAGAAGTTTATAGACAATCCCAGACATATTGAGATTCAGGTATTCACTATATACATTCTACATGACTTGATGAACAATTAGCCAGAAAAAAACGTATCTCCATTATATTTTAGATCCTACAAAAACAGCCTGCTTTTCCATTGATTTTTCTGCAGGATTACACTCTGGGCATTATTTCAGAAATTACTGAATAAAATGTCTACCTTAGATGCAATTTTAGTTGTCAGAAATGAATTTAAATACAGTTAAATTCATAGTTGGTGAGATTTGTTAATTTTTAAATACGTTTTTGAAAAACACTCGCTAAGCCTGCTTTTAAATTGGGCTAAATACAAAGTAAAACAGTAATATTGTAAAATATTGTCATTTTACATAGCTATTATAATATATTATTCTGTTTTAATATATTTTAAAATACAATTTGTTCATGTGATGAACTGATTTGTCATCATATGATTGGGAAATAATTTAATCGGCTAATTTGACACATGTTTCTTTTTTTATGACCAAAGTTCAGAGCAGTTGTGCTGTTTTTTTTTTTTTTTTGGTTTTTATTTAACTGGTTAACTTAAATTTAAGAAGAAATATTATGTTGCATTGATCTTTTGATTGATTTAATGCATCCAAACTGGTTAAAAATAGCACCCCCTTTTGAATATCTTACTGACCCCAAACTCTGAATGCCAGAGTATCTGCTGGACACTTGGGTCATAGATATAAATAGTCTTAACTTGGCTCATGGTTATTAATTAGTTCATCCATCTGGTTGTTACAACTGATTACTGAAAGTGGAAACCAGCTGAGTAAGATACTATTTGCCATTCAGTGCATCCACTATGACAAAAATATATTAATATTATATTCTAAGAAATACTAAACCATACTATAATGTGTCTTTAAACTGAATTCTCTGTCTCTTCTGTGGCCACAGTGCTTTTTGTGCTAATGGCTTCTATTCTGTTGCCTGCAGGTGTTGGCGGACAAACACGGCAATGCTCTGTGGCTGAATGAGAGAGAGTGCTCTATCCAGAGAAGAAACCAGAAAGTGGTAGAGGAGGCACCCAGGTATGTTTCAACACATGCTATTATCTGAAATCAGCCTGAGAGTTCTATGAAATTAATGCAATATATAGCTGTGCATGGACTACCCACTCCACTACTCTTTTTAGCTATCTACATTGTTAAAATGTTTTGCTTGTTTGGCCGTTTAGCACTTTTCTGGACCCAGACACCCGGAGAAAAATGGGCGAGCAGGCTGTGTCTCTGGCAAAAGCAGTGAAATACTCTTCAGCTGGCACTGTGGAGTTTCTTGTTGACTCTAAGAAGAACTTCTACTTCTTGGAGATGAACACACGTTTGCAGGTTTGTAGATTTGAAGCACATGCTTTGTGCAATTTTGAAAAATTGTTACATTCAAGATTACAAATGAATAACCTACCTTTATTCATGACTTCTCTAAATCAGCCGTAGTTGGTCATTTATATCAGCTGATTCATGGCTCCTAAATCATGACCTCCACATGCATGGTTTTCTGTGAATGTAGACTAGGGGTGTTTCTGTAGCTGAATAATGCAATGCAGTACAATACAACACAACAGGGTTTATTTGTGTAGCACAGTCGTCCAAAGGGCTGCACAGAGAATACAAAACAAAGACAAGTCAACAAATTTGTAAACAATAAAAAATAAGAGCAGTAAAACACACACTGCTAATGGAGAAGATACACTAAAGTCCCTGTTTACACTTAATACGTTTTAGTTTTAATACGGCGTTTTAAATCCACGTCCACACTGGCATTTCACCTCGCGTTTCTGAAAAGATCTCTATCGACACTACACCACTGAAAATGCACGTCACATGACTACACATAAACTCTGGGATGCACTGCAGTGTATGCGGAGGTCTGAGCCCCAGCAGACAGCGGGTGCTCTGCGGGCACCTCCCCAGGTTGGACCAGCACACATCGGACAGTTTACCAAGGTTATACCGCTTTATCTATAGTTGTTAAACCTGATATTTAATCAATCTTGTCTATATCTAATGACGTTTTTTTGAATCAATCACTTGTTCTCAGTTAATGTGTTTTGGCTTAGCGCAAAGATAACTTAATATCTGAATTTATGTTACTACATAGACTGATTCTGCATATTTGACTGATTGCTTGCATTTATTTCCTATAATGTATAAACTTAGTGTACGTTATACTTTTAGAATGGCCATTATTGATTAATAAAGCTGATATTCAGCAAAAGAGACAGCGTATGTTTCATATTTTTCAACCTGCTCCTTCATTACTGCTCCCAAGTTGTGAATTAAAATGGTCTAAATTATAATTATTCTCAAAAAAGGGACAGACATAGATGTATATTGAGGTTTAACATAGAGGTGTAAACCTACACTGGTCTCACGGTTCGGTTTGGTTACCATTATCATGCCATCGATTCAGCTCAATTCGATATCTCTGTGCATCACAGTGCATTGACGATGCTTTCCACACACAGTGTTGTATTTTCTTCACAGCAGCAATTTTTGTATTAAAATGTAAAAATATATTTATATTTATATTTATATACTATTTGTAATACAATTTTGTCCTTTAATTCAAACAGTCAGATAAATAAACTGTACCTTTAAACAACACGGGCATTTATAGCAAATAAGCAAATATAAATATCCCGCTCGCTTTCTGAGCCTTGTCTACCAAGTTCTTACATCCCTTTGATTGGTCACGCACTCAACAGAAAGGGCTGCGATTGGCTCTTACATGCTGGCGCTCTTCACAGATGAGCGACGCTGATAAACGGCAGCAGCGATCACAGCTGAATCATGATAGATGCTGTGGAGAAAACTCGCTCTGCAGATACGCACTTGCGTCTGTATCCAGAAGTAGTGCTGTAACAGCCGAGAGGAGATGAAAAGTCATGCCAACAGGTCAAATGGCCCACTGTGAGAAAGAGAGAAATAGAGTTTACTTTCATTCTCTCAATTGCAGTAAAATAGGGGCTTCTGCTGTAAGTGTCTGTCCAAAGACTGTCCAGCAAACACATATGCAGTAAAATTGCGCACAGCTTCTGCGTTTTTTAAGTACTTGGAGCATTGTAAATACTCCCGCTCCCCTCCCTCGCCATAGTAAGCTACTGCGACATAGCGCATAAGAGATAAATGACGTCAGTACATAATAACCGGTTATGATTATTACTGAACCGATACCGAAATGTCTGTATCTGCATCCCGGTGCACCGAAGAAACAATTCATTTTGACACTCATCGTTTAACATATCGTTTAACATCAACTTCTCAAAATTTTAGCCTAGCTTACGATGAAATGGCATATTTGGAATTAACAATAAAATTAAACAACCGTGTCATAAGTTAAGTTTCTAAATATCCGAATCAAACAAAATCAGCGCTGCTCTTCTGAAGTAATTCACAACTTGATCTTGATGGCGAATCAAAAAAATGAAAAATAAAAGTGGCTTTATTTAAAAGTTTGTGGGCGTTTGAGTAGTTGCTGTCATGTGATGTGCGTTTGACAGGACGGACTGTACCTCTATTTCATATAGAAGTTTTATATAGAAACTTTTGTTTTAAAGTGTATATGGTATATTTAAAAGTACTTACTTTTATTCTTTATCTGGATGTATTTCTTGTTTGTGAAGCAAGTATTTGCTGAGATTCCAGTGCATTTGTTGACCACCAAACTGTCATAAAAGCACACGTGTGGTTCGAGTTTCTCCGTCAGTCTATAGTGATTGATGATTGGCTCCTGTAGTAGTAGGCGGGGCTTCAGTTGCCATATTGCCTGTTACACTTTTCGATATTTAAAACTATATTATTGAAAAGTCTTGAGTATTCTATGGTCTTTAATAAACATGAGTTTTCTGTTAATTGCTGTTCATGTCCTGTTGAGTTGAGTGGAACATGAAGATGCATAGACGTGGACTGAACAATTATAGACGGCAGTTTACATCTTTGCTGCCTCATTACAAGCATACATGGCAAATTGCACAATATACATGTTAAACTAACAAAAGATACATTTAAACAGACTTTGTGCATCTTTAGGGTGGTTCTTAACAAATGTTTAATCTGTAAATCCTGCATTTTTGTACTGGAATGCTGTAAACTGATGAGATACATGGGTGCTGTTTTACAGAAAGCTCATATGTCTATAATTTTAAATGTTGTATATTTACAGAATGTATACGCAGGCAAAACCTAATTAGTTTGAAAGAAACTGTCACAATCAGAAGATTTCGTAAGTACTGCATTAAGGACTGTGTCCATTGATTAGAAGGATCTGGGCTTGAACTTATGCCCTTGAATGAGCATCACATATAGCACATCTGAAGTATTAAGTCTACAATGGAACACAGTGTCGATCTTCATCATCATTTTTTTTGCACCTCAATAGAACCCATATCCATAGAGGACATCAAAGTGTCTACAAAGCTTATTAGTGTGGAAACATGCAGAATGGGTCTGGGCGTACTCCTCCGGGCAGGAAAAGGGTTTTAATATTTCCGCTTGGGGTTAATGACTAGTTGTTAGCTGTGCTGTCTGGTTAACGAGACTCTCTTAAAACACCTTTGTTAGCATTTGAGTGTGGTTGGTGGGAGATGCTTTGTAGTATTTTAATTCTGGTGATGAATTCCCATTTTCTTTCAGTAAAATGAGATTAAGGCATCTGTCCACAGCAGTTCTTGTAATGGGTTATTTTAGGATAGAGCTGCATGATATTTTACATAAAAACTGACATTGCAATATTTTGCTTTTCTGTGATATTTATTAGCAGATGACTTGAATATCTCTATTTGAAAACAATTCATTATTTTAGATTTATTCAGATGTTTTTGCATAAAGCATAATACACAACTTTCAAGTGTAAATAAGTAGAATAAAGCAAAAATACAAATAAATTAAATGAGTCTTTTTTGGATTAATGGGGAGAAAATAACAGTAATAACAGTATTTAGGTAGATAAATCAAATAATCAAATACAAAATAACAGTAGATTTTTTTGCAAGTAATTAAATCAAATTAATCTTTGTTAAAGCTACAATTGTTACAATTTATTCTATTTTTAAGTTATTTTAACTCTCTTCCATTGCTTGCAGTCACAGGCCTTAAAAGCACTTGACTCATTCCAGAAGTGTGGGTACGTTTCAAGCATTTTCCACTCTTTTTTTTAAACTGGAATGACATAGAGCAAATGTAAAATTTACAGTAAATCAATATGTTATTAAATTTAAAAGATGAAAAATGCTTAAATCCGGTGAGGAACATTTGATGCTGTTACTAAATGTTGTGTAAGTCAATGTTTTAAATCACTCATAAAGTTGGCTATAATAGAGTTGACATTTTGTTCTTTAGCTCAAGGGTCACACTTTACAATAAGGTTCATTAGTTAATGTTAATTAATGCATTTACTAACATGAACAAACAATGAACAGTACATTTACTACAGTATTTATTCATGTTAATAAACATTAGTTAATGAAAATACAGTTGTTCATTGTTAGTTTGTTAACTCATGGAGCATTAACTAATGTTAACAAGCATGGACTTGGATGTTAATAATGCATTAGTAAATGTTAAATTATGATTAATAAATGCTGTACAAGTGTTGTTCATGATTAATTCATGTTAGTAAATGCATTTACTAAGCAACCTTATTGTAAACTGTTACCAGCTCAAGATACTAATCTCAATTCAGATGTTACATGGTATGTCTAAATTAGAATTTTAAGGATGTTCATTATATATAGTTTTCAAAAAGTGAATGAGAAATGCATTAAAACATCACAATAACAGAGTTGACAAATTTCAAGTTTCCTACCAAACAAAGGGAAATCACTTGGAGGAAGTCAAATGCTATTACCATGAGTGCATTACAGATTGGAATTCCTTTTGATAACTGATGTAACAAAGTTAAGCAAATGTGGGGACAGACATGAAATGTATTTGTATTTTTTAACTAAAATGAAAAATAATACAAAGAATTAAATGTTCAATGCACTCTAACTAATAGAGTAATTCACCAAAAAATAAAAATAAAATTTGACTTTATTATTTCATGATGGAGAAAGCTGAATGTATTATTCAGGAGGTAGAGACAGTCACAAATAAGCAAATCAGTCGGTAAGTCTATTTCGAGTTTTTTAAGTTCATTTTCCAAGACAAAATGTCTTAAATACACATAGGAACATTTTTTTTAGAGAAAAGTCGATGTAATTAGTATTATTAATCAAACCTTTTCATTTGTTTTTGACAAATCATTTGTTTTTGACAAATGATAAAAGGTTTAGATATGAGATGCAAATTGTACCCACAATTCTTGAATCAGCTATTTACAGTGCTCAGCACATACAAGTACACCCCTCACAAAACTGTTTTAAATTTATGTTTTTAATAAGAAGCTATACAATATTATATTTGTGCATATACATTAGATTAGTCAGTACTGAAGCCAAATCTGGAGCTTATCTAGCAAAATAACTTATGATAATGGTCCAAAAAATAGTACAGCCAAATTTTTATGCTAGAGAAAAATATTAAATACAAATTGAAAAAAGAATAAAAATCAATTGAAGCAAAAAAAAAAAAAAAAAAAATTAAATTTAGTTGAATTTAATTGTATTTCAATTCATAAATATGTTTAGTGACTAAATTATTATTTTAATAAATATATCCGTTTAATAAATCTGTTTTGTTTAAATGCACCAAAATATGTACATTGCCATGCCAAAGCTTACAATGTTTTTATATGTGTTCCTCTCTTTCAGGTGGAACACCCCATCACAGAGTGCATCACAGGGCTGGATCTTGTGGAGCAGATGATCCGCATCGCAAAGGGAAACAAACTTCAACACAAACAGTCTGACATACCCATAAATGGCTGGGCCATCGAGAGCAGAGTCTATGCTGAGGTAAAGTTACAAACAAACAGTATAATGAAAATAGTCATTTATCATGTAGTAAAATATTTGGATATTTCATTTGGTTTTAGTCTCAGAATGACCAAATTTTAACAAATAATGCTCCCTTCATTTCTTTCTAACAAAAAATCTGTTTGTCAGACAAATACAATTAGTCTTGAGTCTTCGAGTTTTCTGTTTAGTGTATTTATTATTATATAAAATAAAATAAAATTAGGACTTCAGTTACTTGCAAAGCAGTAACATTCAATTAATGTTTAATTCATTAAAAAAAGATATTTCTTAGTTTTCTTAGTCGTATATCTGTGAATCTTTGCAACATACCTTAACATTCAAGAGTTTTTGGTCAATAAGATTTTCTTTTCTTTTTCTTTTTATTGCAAAATTTGTATAGGCAGTAAATACGCTTATGTTATGTAATATTTCTATGTGCACCTATTTCAAATTCCTCACAAAATACTTGCGATTGTTTATATTTAGCTGCATAAACAGATAATGATTTCTGAAGGATTCTGTAATACTGAAGAATAAATTAATGCCATCACAAAAATAATTAGTATTAAAAATTTTACAATAGAAAATTGTGACAACATTACAATATATTACCATTTTTTACTTTTATATTTGATCAAATACTGCATGTCTTGGTGAATATGAGGTCTACAGACCTTGTTTTTAGAATGATAATCTGAGTCATTTGTAAAGTCACATTATGTGCCACAAAAAAAGAATTAAAAAAACATGGTCATTTAATTCAAATTTCCAATTAATTTTGGGGTTAAATGTGACTTACTATGCTCATGACTGATTTACCCACCTAATTTTTGTTTCCTTTCACAAAAAAATTTGAATTGGTCCTGGCCTATTAAAGGATTTGTCTTCATAAGGATGGATTATCCTGTCATATAACATCTTCGTATTTTTTTAATGTTAAGATTTAAGATGATTTTCCTTTACATTTTAGCTTTATAGACAGATTAAGTGGGATGGAGAGCATTTTCACTCCTTTAGCTGAACCGCTTAATCCTAGACTCACCTTAATCCGCGTCAGACAAACTGTCTTTTGTGTGTTTAGGATTATTCTAGTCAGACTTTTGTATAAATCTGAATAACACCTACATAGTTCATATCTGTATCCAATGAATCAGTGTAAGGCTTTTGTGTGTCTTCTTAAATGAGAAGCCTTCATTTGACCCAGTCTGGATGACGTAAGTTTTTTTGCCTGCAGAGTTGAAAGGAACCAGGCAGACCTTGTTAACCAATCTTAACTAAGCTACAGTTTGAACAGAGTTAAGACATGAGCTTTGAGGACAGGCACTTGAACCCTTGTTTCCTTTGTGAGCCACTATTTCATCTATCTGTTTCTTTTTTTTCAGGATCCATACAAATCATTTGGACTCCCCTCCATCGGTCGACTGTCTCAGTACCAGGAGCCACTTGACTTGGATAATGTTAGTAAACTGACCTGTCTAGTCACTTTCGTCTGCTCTATAATGTCTTTTGCTATAGTGTTTACAGTGTTTTGATCGAGCACCTGCCTTTGAGATTCTTAAAGGTGCGCACATTTCTGTTTCTTTTTTTTTATTACAAACATACTCTGTTTTAAAAAAGTTTTTAAACATATAAAATTTCTAAAAATCCCAGAGAGTTAAAACTAATATATTAATCCCAGTTTATTTGCAAAAAAATGTTCTGTGGACTTGTGTATACATGTTATTATAGAAACATGACACCTGTCAATCAATTCGCTATGGTGGACCTTTAGATGTGGGTTCTATTTAAACGTCAGGAAAAAAAAAAACTTGTTGGGTTTATATCACTCAAATATGACAGTGGACACACTGTCCATACAGACACTTCTGTCCAAACAGCTTACAAAAGATAATTTTCATCATATGGGCCCTTTAAGGTAGGGGGATATAAAATAAGATTATATTTCATAAAAGCTAATAAACAGTTAATTTTCAGTTAAAGTTATTAGTCGGTAGTAAATGGTGTGAAATGTTAAGTGAAACAAATGTTACCCAAAAAAAGGTCAGAGTTAAAAAAACTTTGTTATAAAATTATAACAATTGTCTTGATAAAATAATTATAGACTTTGGATAAAATTGTGTCATGTTTGTTTATGCATCATATAAATCTGAATTGAACAGTGCCCAACAGTGGAATGAAAGAGTTCTGGTCTTTTGAGTTCAGAGTCAAGCAGACCATTTATTAAGTTTGGTTAAAAGAAAGGGAACGCAGCAAATTTGACTGAACAATTAGTTGAATTATGGAGGTTATGAAGAAATATGGGGAAACTGCAAGTTATCTGCATAACCAATAAAGTGTTCACTTCAATCAAAAGAGGAAGTGCAGATAGTCACATCCTCTTCATCAAAAGATCATTGGTTTCTGCTCAACAGGAAAAGCAAAATGTTTTTATTTTAGAAATCCACACACATAAAGGGATACAGATGAGCTTTAAATGTCTAAAGAAAGCAAACATCACTGAGGAGATTAACAATGGTCTTTTATTTGTAGGTAGGGCCAAAAAAGATAACATTGTGTGATGTTCTTAGTGGTTATTTATAGTTTTGTGTTGTTTTGAAGGGTTAGTTCACACACAAATAAAAAAAAATTTGCTCACCATTGACCCTTAAGTGGTAATTTTTTGTGTGTTAAATGCTAAAAATTATTGTTTGAAGAATGTTGGAAACTTACAACTATTGGAATCCATAGTATAAAAAAACTACCATACTATTGAAGTATTTATTAGAACTATCCCTAAGGTGAGGGTTAAAGTATGTAAGTAAATACTTCATGTGTAAGTGTTTTAATTCGATTTTTTTTTTTGCTTCTCCTGTAGGTTCGAGTGGACAGCGGAATTCAAGAAGGAAGCGACATCAGTATTTATTATGACCCTATGATTTCTAAGGTAATCAATGACCATCATGAAAGTCTAATTTCAATTAAGATGTCAGTTTGTTTCATTTTATATATTGTTTTATAGCTGGTCACGTATGGCAAAACACGGGAGGAAGCTCTGAAGAAAATGGAAGAAGCACTTGATAATTACGTGGTCAGAGGTAAATGGCCTCCGAAAGAATTATGACAAATGAAGGTGAAAACATTTCAGATCATAGACTGCTTCTCTTGTTGGCACAGGTGTAACACATAACATACCTCTACTGAGAGAGATCATTGTTCATCCTCGGTTTGTGTCTGGTGATATCAGTACTAAGTTTCTCCCGGAGGTGTATCCTGATGGGTTCAAAGGTCACATGTTAACAGCAGGAGAAAGACAGGAGCTGCTTGCTACGGCTGCGGCACTCTATACAGCAGCACAGCTCCGCTCTCAGAGGTTCCTGGGGGATCTCAGGTGAGACAAAGATGGAGCAACTTCCAGCTAGGGATATATTTTACACTCTTTTGTCATTTCGCTAAAGGAATTTGTGCAGCATATTATTACAACTAATGTGACATCGTTGAGAAAACAAAAGTTAAGAAAGCATCTAGCATCAAGTTAATTTACAGACAAAATTATCAACCCTGAAATTTAAATTGTTTTTTTAAAATGTTTTCCAAGTAATGTTTAACTGAACAAGGAATATTTTTCACAGTATTTAGTATTATAATTTTCTTCTAGATATATTCTTATTACTTGTAGTTTGGTTGTAATAAAAAAAAAAAAAACAATATATAATGAACAAGACATTGTCGTCCAATTAATTTAACTTGCCAAGGCAACCTAATTAACGGTAATGTTTAAATTGCCCTTTAAGCTGAATACTAGTGTGTAGCAGTCACTAGTAAATTATTATATACTGTCATCATGACAAAGACTAGTTAGAATTTTAAATATACGTAAAAAATGTGTTCTCTACATTAAACAACACTTGGAAAATATTTAATAATGAATTTAAATTTCACAGGAGGGCTAATCATTTGAAACTTTCTCTAATAATAATAAGCTGTATACTTTATGTGACAGTTTGTTTTACCTTGACTGACTGACTTTTTCTTTTTCTATTTCAAAGCTTTGAGCTAACCTGGTATGGACGCTGATCTGTTGCTCAACCATAGTAGATTTCCAACTGGAGCTAATTTTCCAGTAAAAAGTTCTAAATGAATTCATATAAGATTATTAAGTTTGCACTTTAAATTGCACTTAAATTTCACCTTTATGAGTCCCTTATTTAAGGCTATTAAATGTAAATGACCTCTACCTATTGCTATTGCAACCATATATTTGCTTTTCCTATAGAAATAGAATTATGATTAATAGCACCAACAAAATTACATTTAGGAAAAGAGACAGACGTTATAACTGCAGCGTGCTTATAATAGTGTTATCCACGGCTGTGGATGTTAAAAGGTTTTCAAAGTTATTTTTTTATTGTTTTCTTTTTTTGTGTGGTCCTTAAAAATGACTTTTATCAAGTAGCTTAATAATATATTGCCGTTAATATGTAAACATGAGTGTTCACGGGTTTTAAAAAACTGCTTTTTGCTGCATTTGAATATTTTTTAATTGACCATGTAGTTTTTTGTCATAACCACTGAAGCTATATCTCTTTTCAGTTTTGTCTATACGCTGTGGGCGAAACCGGTTTTTCATTATTATTTTGTTGTATGTTTTTCTATTATTTTTAATAATTAAACCATTTAATGGACATTCTGTAGCAAGTCTTCACAATATAGATTTCAACAATCCTACACTACCTGACAAAAGTCTTGCTGTCGATCCCAGTTGTAAGAGCAACAAATAATAACCTAGCTTCTAGTTGATCATTTGGAAAAGTGGCAGAAGGTAGATTTTTCAGATGAATCATCTGTTCAACTGCATCCCAATCATCACAAATACTGCCGGAGACCTATTGGAACCCACATGGACCCAAGATTCTCACAGTAATCAGTCAAGTTTGGTGAAGGATAAATCATGGTTTGGGCTTACATTCAGTATGGGGGCATGCAAGAGTTATGCAAAGTGGATGGCAACATTAACAGCCTGAAGTATCAAGACATTTGTGCTGCCCATTACATTACAAACCATAGGAGAGGGCAAATTCTTCAGCAGGATAGTGCTCCTACTCGTACTTCAGCCTCCACATCCATGTTCCTGAAAGCAAAGAAGGTCAAGGTGCTCCAGGATGGGCCAGCCCAGTCACCAGACATGAACATTATTGAGCATGTCTGGGGTAAGATGGAGGTGGATTGCATATTGCACATATGCATCATCAAGAGGTCTTTGCCTTTCATATAAGCCACTTCTGATACCAAATGATAAAAGTCAAGCTATTGTATGTTGTTCCTAAAACTTGAAAACTTAAAACTTGAAAAACTTGAATCAGGTAGTGTACATTTACTAATAAATAAAAACTATTTGAGTGATGATTTTAATATTGTTTAAGCTTAGGTTATGTAGCTTCCGTAGCTTTAATACAATATGGTGTTTTGGTAAAATGAAAGGAATGACTAATCCTAGTCTTTTCATCAGTTAGATTAGTTTCTTCATAAAATAGTTTTATTGTTGTGCATCACGTCACATCAAAAATTAGCATTTAATGCTGTAAAACACATTTTATTGTACCGTCCTGCTTTTAATGACAGCAAAATGCTTTTATAATGAAGGATTTCCCACAAGGAGACATTCAGCAAAGTGTCATCAGGAAATATTGAAAAATTTGCATCATAAATTACCTTAAAAATCTTATCTAGGAATTTGTGTTAGTTTTTAGTGGTATATTTATTAATCAAACATGTTTGCCCTTAAAATAGCCATTGTTGCTGACATGGCATTAAATAAAAATCGATGACGATAATGAGCTATTAATGCAAATTAAAAACAAATCTTTTTTTTTTTTTGATTAAGTGTTTTAAAAGAAAAATATATACCCGTTTTAGACTTTTTTTTTTTTTTAAATGATCACCTTTTATTTGGTTGGAGCAATGGTAGAATATATGTTTAGTTGCAGTAAGTGAACAATTATGCAATAGTGTCAGCAGAAGAGTTCCTGATTTTTGGGGTGTAATAAATAATCTAACAGGATCTTCTGTCTGTACAGCTGTTTCAGACAATGTTCCAAACATATGGATCAGTATCCAGTATAAGTCTGTTTATGAAAGAGAGAGAGGGAACTCGAGCCTTCTGCCATACAAATTATATGAACAGTTTTTTCCAAGTAATTCTGTGTAAATCCCTATTCTGTTTTAACATTTAAACCATATTATGGGTTGAACGCATGCATCAGACAATAATGAGAAATGTGCTTAGTAGTAATCTGTTTACAGCTGAAGCCCAGCAGGCAGTGACTCAGCACCGCAAATAAACATTTAGTGTATGGAACTAACACAATGCTTTAAAAATATAACAACGAAACACAAATTGCGTTGCATCTAAAGAAGTGCTTCATTGTGAATTAATTGTTTGTCAATGAACCTCTCTGCCACTGAAACAGTAAGGAATTATTCTTCATCTGGAAAAGAAGAGCAATTTACACTTGAAAAAACATGCAGAGAGACCATCTGTCTAAACATCTCTCCAGTTTCCCCTCCACTGTCTCTTTCTTTTCTCTTTTTTCATGTGTTCCAAAAGTTATTGGTGGGGGGTGGGCTTTCTCTTTGTAGTGAATGCAAGGCCACCTCAGAAGAAAAACACAGCTTTGCTTCTAATACATTTACTTTAGTTCTCCTAGCAAAGGAGCTGTCAGTCAAACAGCCTCTGACCAGGTGGTTTGTGTGTGTGTGTGTTTTAAGTCATCTGCAGATCTGTAACCTAAAAATAATTACACTGAGAGATTTGTAATTGACTAAAGTAGAGAGAGGAGGAGAGAAAGTGTATTCTCTAATCCTACTCTGAAAAACTGATTTTGGCTGGCTGTTCAAACTGCTTATTTAAAATGAGTTTAATCATTTTTTTTGGAGAACTTAAATAGTTTATGCTCAATTTAATTGACTTAATTGATTTGTGTTGGGACAGGGTGAAGGAATTGCGTGGAAACCAGCATCATGTTTTACAGTGTAGAATGAAAGCATTTAGTGTGTTTGTGTGTTTGTTTGTGTTACAGGGTGTCTTGTGTTCCTGCAGAGAGCAGTGATTGGGAGTTGTGTGTGGAACTTGAGAAAAGTGTTCACATGCTGGGCGTGTCTCGGTCTGGAAACAAATATACAGTATGTCAAATTGTTTAAAATTATGATAAATTGTATGATTTCTCAGTTCATGTCTTATTAGATATGGCAGTGGTGTTGCAGTTTCCACATATGCATGACCCATTGAGCTGTGGTGCTTTTGAGTAATACTCATTCAGTTCTGGCAGATCTATTTTATTCTTTTGCTAGCTGTGTCCCAAATGGTGCATTATACACTATGTTCTTATGCACTTTGTACTTATGCATTTACACTCAGTAGCATAGTATATGAATGTACTGTCGTCCCAAATGGAATGCTTCATGTTTTTTTACTAACTGGAAATTCAAACTGTTTCTCAGATGATCGTTGATGGTTGACAAATTAACAAAATGAATGACCAAACTACCAAAAAAATACCTGCCGTGAGTATAACCTCATGGTAAAATCACTCTCATAGGAAAATTTTGCTTTCTCTATCTAAAATAAATCAAGTAATCCAATTTTTCAGTGCCCGAAAACTCCACTCTTTCCGCTACTTTGGCAAAGCAGCGGCTGTTAAATGCGTGAAGTGTCCATCATTGCACACTTCATTTTAATGGTTAAATAAGTGTTGTAAAATGCACTACTTGCACTATTTATTTTACAAAATGGTATAGAATAGTGCATAAATATGCAATTTGGGACGCACCTTCTGTCATTTTCTGGCAGTTCTGTCGAATCCTAAAAAGAATGAGTTTTTCTCATAAGATGGTGATGACGCATTAAATAGTCATTAGATTTCTTAAATCCTGAAATCCAAAGTATTTAATACTTTGTTAAAACATCTATGTGCATTTATAAAGCTATACTTTGTATTATATTATCTTTGCATTAAATTACAAAAAACTAGTTATAGAGGTGTTTCTAATTGAGCATTTATGGACAGGACTGTCAATTTGACATTTTTTGCCGTTATTAGTCTCATGTAGAATCTATAAATATTTAAGATATAGACATGATAACACTATTATGGAGTTCTTTGTTTTTTTGAGCAAAAGTGAAATGCAAAAAATGCATATTTGTGGTACTCTCCCATTTACTTTGCTCTAAGTTTACCCTACTTTGACTACTTTCACTGCTGAGAAACTCAGAAATTTGAAAAGGGTCCATCAAATTTCATGATTTTATATTATCCTAAACTAGGGGTTATGTTTTTTGTATTTAATTTAATTTAATTTAATTTAATTTAATTTAATTTAATTTAATTTAATTTAATTTTATTTTATTTTATTTTATTTTATTTTATTTTATTTTATTTTATTGTGTTTAATTTAATTTTAAATTTAATTTTTTTTTGTTTTTATTTAATTTGTTTTATATTTAATTTAATTTTTTATTTCATATGAATTTTATTTTATTTTGTATTTTCTTCAAATTAATTTAAATGTGAGTTTAGTTTTTTCATATGAATTTTATTTTTCATATAAACGTTGTTTTTTCATATGATTTGGGTTTTAGTTCATTAATTCATTTAGTTTAATTCATTTGAGTTATTATTATTATTATAATTTTTTGTGGGACTCCAGTTTAATGAGTAACATGATCTAGTGGTTAACTTAAACACTTCTGTAGTTCTCAAATGCAGCAGTTTTTACTCGGTTCTGCCCCATTTATGTCTGTGAGAAGGCCTTTTCTACTGCATCTGTTATAGTCCCTCCAGAAAGCTCCCTCGCTAGTGTCCCTGTTCTCTAAGGTGGTATTTGCATTGAAATCAATCCGTCTTTCTCCTGAGTCTAAATCACTTTAGGAGCTATGCGTCTTCCTCTTCTGTTACAGAAAGATCCTCATAGAGCAGCAGCTCTCACACTTTCTCTAAGACGTCACTCACTAACTGTGTGTTTAGACACCTGTGGCCCTTCAGTCAGGGATAAAAGGAGCCTCGGGGGGTTTCAGGGGCCTCACCTGATCTCCGTGGACCCTCTTCTTTCTCTTTCTTACAGCTGAGCTTCGGATGTGTGTTTCTCTCCCAAGACTGCACATCAAACTGGACCCCCTGCTCCAGAAAAAGGCCCTGGAGGTTCCAGTGTCCCAGCATGCTTTGGGAATGTAACCGATTATTCTGAACGGTTGTTTAGACAAGTGTTTGAGGGCTGAGGATAATCAGTTTGACTAGAGACACTGCTTTACAGAAAAGGCTTACATGAAACCCTCCACCTCCCCTAACAGGCATCAGGTGGATTTGGGCGCAGAAACTGCTGACTTGACCTTACATGAGTTCAGAAACTTACATTTGATTTCTTAGTCACGCTGTTTCTTTCAGACGGATCAGTTTAGTCATATTTTCCTCTCTCTTTGATTGATAGTAACTTGATTAGAACATGGTCCATTGCTGTCTATCTAACTCCTACCGTGTGTGTTTTTGTTGGTTTAGGTGGAGATAGATGGAGAAAAGGTTCAAGTGTCTGGAGAATGGAACTTGGCCTCAGCATTGCTGTCCGTCACCATCAACGGCAAACACAGGACTCTTCAGGTACACAAACATACATTTACATAATCACATGTAGAAATTAATTGATTCTTGACCATTATTGAAAAGTTAGAAAGACAAGTAATGCACACTTTAAATTGCAATATTTGTGCTGTAGCTCTAGTAATTGTTAGTTCCATCTGGCCAGAGGGCTTTAGAGGCCACATAAGGGTCATGGAGGTTTTGGCCCACCCAGATTGATCATTGGCCCACCCAATCCATCAAAGCTGCAAGAATATACTAATGGAGTGGAAAGTCACTGCTACAGCTCATCTAAGCAAATATAATGTAATTTTTTGACCTTAATGCAATTTTAAATACAATATCCAGTGGTTATAGTGAATAAAAAAAAATATTATAAACGGGGCTTGATATTAACATTTTTGATCACCAGCCACTGTGGCTAGTAGTTATTCAACAGTTTTGTTGTTGGAAAAATATATTTCTTATGCATAAATATGACTTTGGAATGCCAAAATTGAGATTTTTTTTGTTATTTCTACATGCCTCCTCTGTCATTTAAATTTTAGTATGTTGTGACCTTGCTCAATGAGCATGAGCAAATGGCTTTTGGTTTTATACTGTCGCATTGCAATTAAGTTTGATTTGACATTTTAGGGTTCAACACTTAAGAATTTACCATTTCTTTTCTCAGGCCCCACTAAACTAATTATTTCCTTGCCACAAATTTTAAGTTATGTGTCAAAACAACTGTAATATAACTTTTGGTCACTTTTGTTGGTTTGTTTGTTGAATTTAAGTTACATTGCATCTACATGCCAACTAAATCTCATTAGATTATAAGTAGACTGTTAGGTTGGGGTTGGGGTTGGGGTTAGGGGCTAGGTTAGTGTAGGTTAACATGTACTTGCAAAGTTTCTTATAGCCAGTGTCATAGTCAAATGTCTGATGTCTGTTGAAGTAGCATATCAATATATTTTAAGCAGACAGTCTACTAATAGTCTAATGGACCATCAAAATAAAGTGTCATCTAACTTTTTATTCAACAAAATCATTCTTAAAAAACAATTGACATTTAAAAAAATATTGTCATGGATCTAGAACTATGTCCAGGCTAAACATCCAAGATCACCAGTTAACTATAGCTAAATGGGGAGTTAATCTCCTATTAAAGCAATGTAATTGTAAAGGATTATAATTAAACCACATAAACCGAAATGCATGCATGAGCACCATTTTTTTCCAGTGTATTTCAAAGAGAAACGATTGCGCCAGTTGCGTTTAAAGGCACAGTTGCTTCTTGCAAGGAAATGGGACGTGGGAGTTTTTAAGCAATCGCACACTACTGTCGTTAGTGAGTGAGGATCACCTGTGTCTGACCGTGTGCTTGATCATCCTCTCATTCTGTGTTCACCTGCTTTCTTTTGCTCACATGAACACTTATCAGTCATGCTGTTTCTCGTTTCTAAGATCACATTTGCACTCATATTGACAAACTATAAACTAAATAATAAACAAAAAATTATAAAAAAAACTAAAATTCTAGTCTTTAGTGACAAGCCAGTGCTGGCAATTAAAAAATTATTTTCAAGCAACCAAAGTGGCTAGTGGGGGTGTCTGTCTAAGCTAACACAGGTCAAGTCTACCTGCGTTTGATAAGTTGGCGAGTATTTATGTCAAGCCCTAATTATAAATATCATGCCTAAAGAAATTAATTTAATTTAAAGTCAACTTAAACTAGTGACACAAGGTCTAGTCCAAATATGAGCTCATGTTTGTTATGTAAGCCTGTAATATAAGTAAGGTTATAAACAACACCCGTTACATTCTTACTGATAAAAAATAGTTACTTTTCCTTACACCTATTTTTATGCACATTTTGGATATGCGCATAAAAAACGGTTGATGGAAGCAACAAGATGCGCATAAAAAAACATATGCGCATAACTGAGTAGGATAAACTTTTAATTTAATAAAAAAGATGTGCATAAGCTATGATGGAAACACTTTTACCAAACAAATTTCAGTATGCGCATTAAAAAAGGTCATGTAATTTTGTTAAAAGAGATCATGTGATGATAAAAATGTTTGTGAATGGACAAACCAGCAGGCTGAGCACACTCTAAAAGCATCTGATATGTTGTTTTGGTCATTTTAAAACACCTTAACCATGTTAGTATTAGTGTTATTATATTATTAATGACCTCCAGAATCAAGAGCATCTGTGCTCCGTGTCTCACGCTTTCAAATGCCACCTTCTGAGGCGCAAGTCATTTATTAAATGAAGAAAAGATTCACACAGATTCTCTTATTGCATCAAATTCCGTTTTTGCTGTTGATATTTGGCGCCAGATGATCAGGAAGTGACGATTTTGTTTACTTTGACTCCTTGGATAGAAGCGCTGCTTTATTCGCACATCTTTTATAAGATAATCCAGTTTTGCGCATAAAGTTAACTTGACTCAAGCTACTGAAACTTAAGTTTTGGGAAATATTGTAATAAAGTTGCAGAGAGAAAAAGAGAAAGTTGTTTTTCTTAAAATTCTGTTTACTTGTAGATTTGTGACCTTCCTACTGGTCTGGAATCAATTATTCAACTTTAATTCACCCAAAAATAAAAATTCTGTTAACATTTACTCCTCTTCTACTTGTTCAAAACCTATTTTTGTTTCTTTCAAAGAGAAATATACCTAACAATGATGGAAAAACAGCCATATATATCTTATTGAGATAAACAAAAGATGTGAGCAAATGGTAGTTTATATTTTTTTGGCAAACTATTTAAATAAAATGTGATGGTATTTTTGTTTATTTATCCATTTATTTTGTAAGTAGGCATGTAAATAGTGCGATAATCCACAATCAGTAGTCATTTATTTAATGTTATTACGAAAGCATTTTTAAAAAAAGGACAGATTTTATAGCACTTTTTTGTTTATAATACTAATTGCACTGCAAAAAATGATTTTCTTACTTAGATTTTTTTTGTCTTATTTCTAGTCCAAATATCTTAAAATTCTTAAATCAAGAAGAATTTTCTAGACAAGCGAAACTTATTGTCTTGTTTTAAGAAATAATATGCCAAATTTACATTTTACATTTACATTTAGTCATTTAGCAGACGCTTTTATCCAAAGCGACTTACAAATGAGGACAAGGAAGCAATTTACACAACTAAGAGCAACAATGAATAAGTACTAAAGGCAAGTTTCAGGTCTGTAAAGTCTAAGAAGGGAAGTGTTAGTAGTTTTTTTTTTTTTTTTTTTTGTACAGTTAGTGTGATATTCAAAGAGGCAATTGCAGATTAGGAAGTGAAGTGGAGACTAAATAGTTGAGTTTTTAGTCGTTTCTTGAAAATAGCGAGTGACTCTGCTGTTCTGATGCAGTTAGGGAGTTCATTCCACCAACTGGGCAGATTGAGCGTGAGCGTTCGCGAAAGTGATTTTTTCCCTCTTTGGGATGGAACCACGAGGCGACGTTCATTCACAGAACGCAAGTTTCTGGAGGGCACATAGATCTGCAGAAGTGAGTGCAGATAAGAAGGTGCTAGGCCAGAAGTCACTTTGTAGGCAAACATCAGAGTTTTGAATTTGATGCGAGCAGCAACTGGCAGCCAGTGCAAACGGACTAGCAGCGGAGTGACATGTGCTCGTTTAGGTTCATTGAAGACAACTCGTGCTGCTGCATTCTGGAGCAGTTGAAGAGGCTTGATAGAGTTAGCTGGAAGCCCAGCTAGTAGAGAGTTGCAGTAATCCAGTTTGGAGAGAACAAGAGCTTGAACAAGGAGTTGAGCTGCATGTTCAGATAAGAAGGGTCGGATCTTTCTGATGTTATAGAGTGCAAATCTGCACGATCGAGCAGTTCTAGAAATGTGGTCAGAGAAGTTTAGTTGGTCATCAATCGTTACTCCAAGGCTTTTCACCATTTTGGATGCAGTAATGGTTGCCCCATCCATCTGGATTGAAAAGTTATGGTGTAGAGTCGGGTTGGCAGAAACTACAAGCATTTCCGTTTTTGCGAGGTTCAGCTGAAGATGATGATCTTTCATCCAGTGTGAAATATCCAACAGGCAGGCTGAGATACGAGCTGGAACCGAGGGATCATCAGGATGAAAAGAGAGGTATAGCTGGGTATCATCAGCATAGCAGTGGTAGGAGAATCCATGTCTCTGGATGACTGGTCCTAGAGATGATGTGTAGATGGAGAAGAGAAGTGGCCCAAGAACAGAGCCTTGAGGTACCCCAGTGTTTAGATGCTGTAGGTTGGACACCTCTCCCCTCCAAGACACCCTGAATGACCTGTCAGAGAGGTAAGATCTGAACCATTGTATAACAGTGCCCGCAACGCCCAGTGACTCAAGCGTAGATAGCAGGATCTGGTGGTTGACAGTGTCAAAAGCAGCTGACAAGTCCAGCAAAATGAGGACTGATGATTTAGAGTCTGCTTTAGCCAGTCTGAGATCCTCCACGACCGAGAGCAGGGCAGTCTCAGTTGAGTGGCCTTTCTTAAAGCCGGATTGCTTGTTGTCCATGAGATTGTTTTGAGTAAGAAAGTCCAGGACTTGATTGAACACTACTTTCTCCAGAATCTTGGCCATGAATGGAAGCAGGGATACTGGTCTGTAGTTTTCAAGTAGCGTATGGTCCAGGTTGGGTTTCTTTAGCAGTGGGGTTACCCTAGCCTGCTTAAATGAAGTGGTGAATAAACCAGAGTCAAGAGATGTGTTAATTATGTGAGTCAGTGTTGGTATGACTGCAGGAGAGATGGCTTGCAAGAGATGAGAGGGAATGGGATCGAGTGGACAGGTGGTTGCATGGCTAGATAGCACAAGTTTGGACACCTCAGACTCAGAGAGCTGAGAAAAAGAGGTGAGTGTGTGTGGTGTTGGTGTTGTATCTTGCGTGTTTGTTGTAGGTGCAGCAAATTGTGCACTGATTTTTGCAGTTTTGGTGCAGAAGAATGTAGCAAAGTCATCAGTAGTAAGTGTGGAGGATGCGGGTGGAGGAGGAGGATAGAGGAGGGAGGAAAATGTTTTAAAAAGTAGGCGAGGATTAGTGGCATTGTTGATTTTCAGACGGTAATACGTCTGCTTTGCAGAAGTAACCTCAGCTGAGAAAGAGGACAGAAGAGTTTGGTATGTTAAGAGATGTGCAGGATTTTTAGTTTTCCGCCAAATTCTCTCCGCAGCCCGAAGTTTTAAGCGATGCTCACGGAGAGCATCCGAGAGCCAGGGTGCAGGAGGACTGGCACGGGCTGGCCTGGATGCAAGAGGACATAATCGGTCTAGACATGATGCTAGTGTGGAGCAGAGTGTATTAGTGGCACTGTTCGAATCAAGTGCAGTGAGTTTGCGAGATGGAGGAAGAGAGTCTGAAACAATGGTGGATAGTCTATTGGGTGAGAGAGATCGTAGGTTTCTGCGAAAGGTAACCAGTGTAGGAGTGTGTGGCGGCTCAGGAGTAATGTGGATGTTGAGAGACAGAAGGAAATGATCAGATATTTGTAGTGGAGTTACTATTGTTTGATCAGTGAAGCAGTGTCGTGTGTAAATAAGGTCTAGCTGATTACCTGATTTGTGGGTAGCAGAAGTAGGTGCTCTTTTTAGGTCAAAAGAGGCAAGCAAAGTCTGAAAGTCTGCAGCTTGCGGTTTGTCAACGTAAATGTTGAAGTCACCTAGCACCAATAAGGGAGTGGCAAAATTAGAAAAAGATGAGAGAAGAACATCCAGTTCATCTAGGAAGTGACCTAATTTACCTGGTGGGCGGTAGATGACAACCACATTTATGTAGAAGGGGTGGATAATGGTGACTGCATGGAATTCAAAGGAGCTGATTGTTGGCAGGGACGGTATCAGAGTAAATTTCCATTCTTTGGAAATTAGTAGTCCAGTCCCACCCCCTCTCCCTGTCTGACGAGGAGTGTGGGAAAAAGAGAAATTAGCAGAAAGAGTAGCATGTGTAGCAGTGTCCTCCGGCCTCAACCAGGTCTCAGTTAGAGCCATGAGATTATAGTCAGAATATGTAGCTATGGAGGTAATAAAATCAGCCTTGTTAACAGCTGATTGACAATTCCAGAGGCCCACGGAGAGAGAGAGTTGTGAAATAGTAGATACATGTATTGAACGAAGGTTGTGAGGATTACGCCTGCAGCGTACCTCCCGTGTTTTGCGAGTGTTAGTAACAACAGGAATTAGACAACACATAATAAAAGTGCACTGACAACAAAAAATAAGTGTAAAGTAAAACAATAAAGTAAAGTACTCAAGTGCTTTGTCGGTGTCTTTGCTCGGTGGAGTCGCGCAGGTAGAGTCGATGGTCTTTACCCTCGTCGGTCTTCACACGAGGCGGTCTTCACACGAGGCTGCCGCGACCGCTGCCGCGGTGAACTAGTTGTTTATATAACCCCAAAGCACTAGCTGATTGAATTCAGCTGGACACGCCTCGAGAGTCAAAACAAGGGCCGAAACTGAGGCGGACGACGCGAAACCGCGTCTGCGTTCGCTACACAAGCTCTTATAGTAACCAAGGAAACAGTGGCTAAACAACTTCTAGTATTATACACAACTGAAAGCAAGTTTTAATGTCCTACAACTTTACACAAACAGCTGGAAACAAGTCCTCAAACCATACACAACAACTGAAACAAATCTTAAATGTACTTACAGGCTGCTGGTCTAGATGCTGCTAAAGTGCTTCTCCTGCCGACTAATGCTAGCGTGCTCACTATATAGTGGTTACCTGGCGTTTGGACACGCCTCCCGAGTCAAAACAAGGGCCGAAACTGAGGCGGACGACGCGAAACCGCGTCTGCGTTCGCTACACAAGCTCTTATAGTAACCAAGTTATTAAATTGAAGTTATTGTTTCCTTAAAACAAGCAAAATTCTCTGCCAATAGGGTAAGTAAAATAATCTTATGTCCAAAGGAAAAACAAGATTACTTTGCTTACCCCGTTGGCAGATTATTTAGCTTGTTTTAAGGGAAAAAAAAAACACACTTAATATTGGAATATTATTTCTGAAAACTAACAATATGTTTTGCTTGCCTAGAAAATGCTTCTTGATATAAGAATTTTTAGATTTTTTCTCTCAACTTTGTTTTTATTGATTTTAATTATAATACAAAACCCAACAAACAGTACAGAATGTTAACTTATGATATTTCAGAGTCTACTTTCCCACCCCAACATTTGTTAAATTAAAATAACATTTAAAATATATTATAACATAGAATAATATACAATACTTTAAAAAATACAAAAATAAATAATTAAAAATAAAATGCAAAAAACATATTTAAAAAATTATGTATATATATATATATATATATATATATATATATATATATATATATATATATATATATATATTTATATATAAATAATAACAAAATAAATAAAATAAAAATAAAAAACTATTACATTGAATTTTAAATTACAGTCATCTTTCCAGAGACATCCTTTTTTTCTATCCATTTATAAAGCAACTGAAAGGGGACCACACTTTTTTAAAAGTCTCTGCTTTACCCCTGATCACGTATGTTAATTTTTCAAGAGCAAGATTATTAGACATTTCCTTTATCCATTGTGCAAGAACAGGTCTTTGGGTGTTTTTCCATACCAAAGCTATAACACGTTTACTTGTATAAAGCTGATATTTAAAAGAAAAGTATTTTTTGCAGTGTGTGATTAAAAAATATTACTATAGAATGCTAATGTGATGACTGTCATTTTTGTTTATGTCTAGTTGACTGTACAAATTTATCTTTTACTTGTAGCATGATTACCCATGTGTTGCTGACTTCCAAAATCATATTTTTTGAAAAACTGCTTTCTTGTGCCACCTATTTGTAACTGTAATGAGGTCGGCAAGCCAGTTCTGTAGACTTACAAAATGAATGGATACACTACATTTTGGGCCAATTAGAATGAAGAATTAACCATTGCTTTGTTACGAACCCACAACATCATATACTCAAAGACACTAATGCACATTATGTCTTTCTGTAAATGCAGTGCCTGTCACGGACAGCGGCTGGAGAAATCATCTTGCAGTATCTGGGCACTTCAGTAAGTCTTTAAACAAGCACCTTATAATGGCATGAGCTTTGTGTTTCCACCTGGTTTTAACATGTGTTTTCAGTGATCCCATCACAAATGCTTAGCTGAGATGTCTTGTGAACACCTTGTGTTGGGATTTGGTTGAGACCCTTCCATCTTATTTTGTCACGCTCCACCGCACATTTGCAGGAGTGTACAGTGCACTGCACAAGTATTATTATGGTTTATGAGCAAGTGACAAAGCAAAGTGAAAAATTATTTTGATCATAATCTGTGTTTGGACACAGTTCAGTAGAATATAAATATCTTATTTTAGTGCGCTTTCTCACAACACTTCCCACAATGATCACATGTTATGTAGAAGGTAGGTGGTCTTTCATGGCTGGTTGAATGGATTGTATGGGCTTTAGTCTCCCTGTTCCTCCTGTTTTCAAATTAAGTCCCACCACTGTAAAACAAAATCTGTCAAATAAAAAAAAAAATGACAGCTGGAATTTAACCATTTAAAATACAGTAGAAACGTAAAGGAAACTTGTCATACAGCGTTTTTAAATACTATCATCTACACAACCTAAGAACCCTTAGCAGGTGTGGGTGAGAAAGTCATATAATGTACCAAAACTCATTACTAACAACTTTTCCCATAAGCAGAGAAGAAGCATACTAATATATAAATGGTTCTCAGTGTCATTTAAATTACAATTAAGCACCATTACCTTAGCACACACAAACAATTAAAGTAAAGCAATAAACTTTATTTATCAACATTAGATATAACATTAAAATCTAATGTGCATAACTCAAAAGAAAAAACGAACAAACTATAAAGAATCATAGGAATTCTGTGATTCATTAGTAATTCATTAGTATTCTGTGAAAGTGAATTCACAGTTTTTCACCATATACATTAAAGGGCACCTATTTCACCCCTTTTACAATATGTAACATGAGCTTTGGTATCTCCAGAATGTATCTGTAAAATTTCAGCCCTAAAACCCATCGGATTATGAATTATATCCTCCAGAATCTGCCTGTTTTGGTGTATACTGTAGCTATTTTTGTAGTCTGTGGCTTTAAATGCAAATGAGCTGCTTCTCCCCACCCACCGTTCCAATGTGTGTCTGCTCATCATGCGTTGCCTCAGATAAACATCAGTCAGTGATAGAGACAGACTCGGATGAAGCTAAAATACAGCTTATTCATCAAAAATACCAAGTAAGTTTATTTGATCTATTTGTGGTGGAATTTGTTCAAGCCTTTCTGTAATGATGAGTTTCACACAAATGTCGTTTGCAGTAAACACACACACATACACACATTAAAGGGCACCTATGTTCACTGGGGTTTGGAACCTATTTTAATGTCAGGAAATTTAGAAAAAGTGACATTGTGTTTATATCACTTCAGTATGACAGTTCTGTCCAAACATCTTCCAAAAGTTGATTTTCATCATATGTGCCCTTTAAGGAACTTTACTGTTAAACAGGTTATAGATTTTTACTGTAGTTTTTTTACTGTTGAAATTACTGACTTTTTTACAATAGCCAAGAAAAACTTAAGAATAAAGGAAAAATAACATTGTAATATCACAAGGAAATGTTGTGGCCACGCAGTCTAGAGTATGCCTAGCAATGATCCCATGTGCAACATAAAAGTTGTTTTGTTTTGAGTGGCCTGTTTTTCAACTGGATTTTACACTCATGCATTTTACATGAAAATGAGGATACAAAGCTTTTTGACGCAAATGGTATGCCATTTTTATGTACTGAATGCCTATTATTCCGCTATGCCTAGGTATATCCAAATATTCATTTTCTAGAATCTAATCTAGTTAATATAATAAACCTACCAATCTAATTCCAATACTGGGAGAATAAGGAAGTCCACAAAACAGCAATAGTGATAACCGGACAGTGAAATTATATAATTAGAATAAAATGTAGCATGATTTTTCCAGCTGTTGATGTTTTCATATACAGTTGAAGTAAGAATTATTAGCCCCCCTTTGAATTTATTTTTTATTTTTTGCATATTTCCCAAATGATGTTTAACGGAGCAAAGAAATTTTTGCAGTACGTCTGATAATATTTTTTTCTTCTAGAGAAAGTCTTATTTGTTTTATTTAGGCTAGAATACATTTTTTATGAACCATTTCAAATTTATTAGCCCCTTTAAGCTAATTTTTTTTTTCTCGATAGTCTACAGAACAAACCATTGTTTAACAATAACTTGCCTAATTACCCTAACCTGCCGAGTTAACCTACTTAACCTAGTTAAGCCTTTAAATGTCACTTTAAGCTTCGTAGAAGTGTCTTGAAAAATATCTAATGAAATATGTGCTCTCATCATGGCAAATATAAAATAAATCAGTTATTAGAAATGAGTTAATAAAACTATTATGTTTTGAAATTTGCTGAAAAAATAATTTAGAGGGGCTAATAATTCTGACTGTATATGTGTGGGCACCAATGTACAGTAGCTATGGTGGTTATATTTGTTTTCGTGAATGTGCCTTAAAATATGTTTGCATGCGTGTTCATGATCATTCTGTGGTGTTTCTTGCTGTACCTCATGCTGAGTGATATATGCTATAGTATGTGACTTGCTGGGCTGCATATCCTGTCTTTACACTCCAGTTGATTTGCCAGACGTTCACACATGCAAGCTCATGGAGACTCTCACACTCCTCAGGTCAGAGAAACGTGCAGGTGTCTAAACCCAACTACAAATCAAACCAAGCCATCCCGTCTTTGTTTACCCAAAGCCACCAAAACAATTAGCATCAACGTTTCGCTAGCTTAAACAAACAAACACGGCTGAAAACACAGTAACTCTGTAAAAGACAAGGAAATGCCGGTTTCCAGACTGCACACGCGTGGGCTTCATGGGGGGTCTCTGCTTCAAAGGTCTTCTGAGGGGGTTTGTTTCAAAGTTTTCCTGGGGTCAAGGCTATTATGGGATACCTTCCGTTCATTTTGTGTTTACAGGTCAGAGGGGCTGTGGTCATCTGTGCCTTTTAGGTCCACCAAAGCAAGGTTTTTTTTAACAGTTTTGGGGGTTTTCTTCTGTCAGAAACATTACTGTTTTTTTACATATTCAGAAATTCTATTAAACTTTCAGTATAGCACCTCAAACTGCATTCGGTAACCTGCTTAAGATGTCTAAAAAAATAATTAGTGAGATATTAAAAGAGAATCTTCTGAACTTAACTGCAGCTCAAATTTGCACATTGTCCATCTTAAAAAGCTTGTCAAACTTGCCAGCCTGATCTCACAAGAGAACTATTTTACGATTTTGTTAGTTTAGTGGCTAATTCATACAAATTCAAGTTAAGTCATTAGGAAATGTCAAATTTTTGTATGAAGTAAATTTATTTGTTGTTTAGTTTTTTCTCTTTTGCAAGACAAGTTACATTTAAATAAAAATAAATTGACATAAATCTAAATTCATTTAAAGTTACCATTGCATTTTAATCCCAATCAAAGCAAATATGCATTTTGCATTAGTAGTAGTTTTTGACTTGAATTATTTAAAGCAAAACTCAAGTGGTTTCAGATTTGTGAAAGTCTGTTCTGCACATTTATTAATTATTTTTTTTATTTTTTTTGCTTTAGTAACATGAACCAGAATGTAGTTTTATTATACAACAAAATCACTTCACATAATTGAGTAAATAAATTATATAAAAATAATAAAAATAGGAGAGGATACATAATTATGAAATTACATACAATTATAATATACATATTTTTTTAATTCTAATTATTAAAAAAAGCTAATAAACACTTTTAGTTCATAAAATGCATGTATACAAATATTTTTATGTAAAAATGTTACAGGAGGATTATATGTTAACTGTTTTAATGCTTTTCTATGTTTAGAAATGACTTTTATACACATTTTAATTTGCAAACTTGGATTTATGTATGGGAAATTTACATGATAATAATAAAACCAGGATCTTTAAAGAGCCACCCTTAACATAATAACCAAAAACCTTGTTTATAAGCTAAGGAAAATGTTTTTAAAATATTATGAGCAGTAAAAGCTACAACATTAATCAAATAAAAAGATCTTGAGTATATTGGCAACACCAAAATAAATGTAAAACAGTTTCTTTAAAGCTTTCACAAAAACAACATTCTACGCCAACATCAATGAAAAATTGTTGTAAAATATTTTTGTTTGGTAAACTAATTAAAAATTTATTTAAATGATATTTCTTTAGCCTTATTTGTAATGAAAAAGTAAGGTAATGACCAAACTTGAGTCCAGTTCACATTAATAAAGGTATTGTTCCAGTAAAAAAAAAACAGCATAAGGTATAGACGTATTGTCTTTTAAGATTAAAGATCTAATTTTGTGATGACTAGGCTTAAATCCAGAGAAACTGATAAAGCTGACTGAGGTCTGTGCAGGTCTAGGAGGACAAGCAGAAAGTGTTGATGTACTGTACAAACACTGCTTTTGTACAGCATATGTATGCCAGCAGGTATTGCCCCCGTTATAATCTTAAATTCCTTTAATGTAATAAGAAATTTGTATCTTGCAATGAATTCTGTAAATGTTAGACCAATTATGAAAGAATAGTGACTTATTTCTATACAAGATATTGCCATTATTTCAAATAAGAAAACTGTGTGGGGGAAGTTGTGTTCATTAATAAGCCTCCATCGCGCATAAGCACTTGTTGGTGAAATTTCGAGATGCGCATAATACCTGTACAAATCTAAAACGTAGCTACGAATGAATAAAAATGCAAATTTAGTCCATGACAGTAGATGGCTCTAAAGGAGTGCCTTTGTTATATTGCATCAGACAATTGAAGGAAACCCAATAGGCATTATATACATTTAGCTCTGTTCACAGGTGTATTTATAGACACCACTAATTGCGTTATTTAGAATTTATGTTATTTATTTAGTCAGTTCACATTGCAAAGCTTAGTGCTCAAATCAATAACAAGTCAAATATGGGCAGTGTTGTGGTTAACACATTACAAGTAAAGCTAGTTACAGAAGGGTGAGGAGGCAGTTATTGCAGAATATCGCACAGCTATCAGCCAATCTAGTACTATCAATACTAGTAGTGTAATAGTAATAATTACTAATGTTTAAGTTACTTTTAAAAATATATAATGCAAGTTACTTTTTATTTGAATTATTAAAATGTGACAGATACACTTACCATTAGAAGCAACGTGACTAGTTACTTTTTCGGGGATTGAATCAATAGTGTAATGCATTACTCTCTAAAGGGACTTTCACCAATGCTGCATATTATAATGATTTGTTCAGCTGTAGTTTAAAATTACACAGAGTTTTTCCTCCTCTCAGGGCTTTATTATACAGTCTCTGTCACCATCCTGTGGTGGAACATCACCTGTCATTGCTCTGCTTAGTATGACAGGCTGATGGATGCAGATATGCTGTGTCTCAAAAATTATAAATGTTTTACAATAGGCATTAGCTAATAAATAAAATGCATAGTTGCAATTTAAACAACTACATTCTCACATAAAAAGCGGCAGATGTGCATAATGTTGTCCAACAGCAGCAGTATTTATCAAACTGTATTGAGTTTATAAATCTACTGTCATTTTGTGGGTGAAGTAATTCAAAAGAGTTAGGACGCTGTAAAAGTGCTGTTATTGCAGAATATTGCACGGCTATCAGCCAATCAGATTCGAGAACCAAATATCAGAACAGAATAATACATACTAATATACGAGTTACTTTTTAAAAAATATAATGCAAGTTTCTTTTTGTTTAAATTCATAAAACGTAACAGATCCCTTACCATGAAAAGTAATTAAGTAACTTTTTTGGGGAGTAACTCATTATTGTAAGGCATTACTCTCTAAAGTAACTTTTATCAACACTGCATATGCCAATAAACCATAATCAGATTATGGCCATATTTGCATGCAGTGTAAATGTAGCCTTCCTGTTTACAGACTTAAGGAATATTTAAACATTGTAAGAATTTTTGTTTCCGTGCAACTGTGGAAAACAGCTTAAAAGTAAGCTAAATCAGATTGACAGCTGGAAGAAAAAATGTATGCTTATTTAAAATAAAGTCAATGGGGCCTGTATGGTGTACAATTTCAAGTAGTTTTTTGATGTGTATATTGGCATACTTTAGAGGCTAAAATCAGCCACAACCCCTAACTTTAGAATCGAGAAAGACAGTTTTCTTTACAGCTCTTCAGTGCGTGTAGAAATGTGCAGCAGTGACAGCAGTGTAGACCTTCTGACAGCTTTAGTCAAATATTCAGCGAAGTTTCATCATGTTTTCCGCAGCATTTCCCGCAGGTATGATTGGCTTGCAGGATGCATCATGAACTTTATACTGTAGATGAACACCTCAAACTGAGATTCACTCATCCTTAATAATCCATCTCCATCAATATTAACTGTCTGTAGCAGATGTGGATTCTGCTTTGAAACTCTGTGTCTTCCTTAACCTCAAAAGAACAGTAGACTGGCTTTCTAAAGAAATGCTTCTGTTTGACTAGTTTTAAGATCCAATATGCAAATCACAAATGTACAGTGACTTGGAGGAAATGCAAGTCCTCCCAGTGGTTTATCTTCTGAATATTAAAACACTGTATTGTGGTCTCCACACTTCATTACACAGCAAACAGTGCTAATTCTAGATGCCTTTTAGATAACAGCTTCTGCTAACTGAATAAGTGTAAAAATAAATGTCCTCACACCATATAAGCGTATAAGCGTATACGCATAACACCATATAAGCGTATTAGATTTAATTCTAAAGTTTACTAAGGTAATGTATAATAATGTGCCTTAATGTCCCACCAGTGATGATATACAGCCATATCACACTGCTACTTGTGTGATATTGCATTTATACAACAGTTCAGCAACATAATCGTTTATACAAAAATAAAAATCAAACACAGAGAATCTAAAAATCCTTTTATATGAGAAACTACTTTCTTTCACCATTCATTCATATCTGCAGCTGATGTCAAAATAGCAGAAAACCGTTGCTAATTCTCTAACGGCCCTTTAGAGCTAGTATTTGAACGATTCTAACGTAACATCTGAAGTGATGACAAAAAAGGTGGTTTTCTCTGTTGCCATTGGGATATCACAGTAATTTACCCCCAAAAAAGCCAAAGCAAAGCAAACACTAACAGATTACTATGGTATAAATACAGCACTACAAATGCAAAAATGATGACTCGCACCAGAAGCGGAAGAAATGTCAAGCGCGAGTGATTTACATGCTAAGTCAATGCAAAGATGCAAAAAGACATCCTGCGGCGTGATACACAGGAATGAGGTGGTGTGAGTTGATTGTTTTGCGCAATTGATGCGCGATTTGTGCGAATTAAAAATATGAACTTCAGCGGATATTTGCGCCGCGTTAACTAATCAGGAGCTTGCTCTTCTAGGGGCGTGATTATGATGCAGCGCCTGTTGTTGGTATCCTGGGGTAAAATCCTCCTGCCGACACCGGTCAACAATTCATCAAAGTGATTCTGGTGGTGTCTGGTGTGAACACAGCATTAAAATGTCATTTACCTCTGTAATAAGGATTTGATCAGCCGTAGTTTTGAATTGATTATTATGAGATTTCTGTTGCCATCTTGTGGTGGAACATCAACGGTCTTTGCTCTGGTCAGTATGACAGGCTGATGGATGCAGACAAGCTGTATCTGTGAAATTATAAATATTTAAAATGGGCACTATGCTTATAATTAAAGTACATAGTTGCTGAACAACTACATTCTCACCTAAAAAAAGCCTCAAAAGTACATTGTTGTCCAACAGCAGCAATGCTTGTCAAACTGTAGTGAGTTTATAGATCTGCTGTCACTCCATGTGGGCGGAGAAATGCACAATGTATAAATGCTGTTATTGCAGAATATCGCACGGCTATCAGCCAATCGGATTCCAGAAATAGACAGAACTGTTGTATGTGTAAAAATATATGTGTGTTGTGTGCGTATATATGCATACATACATACATACATGCATACATGCATACATACATACATACATGCATACATACATATACGCATATAGTTCTGTTGGGTTCTCCAATCTGGTTGACTCTGGCTGGCTGATAGCTGTACAATATTCGGCAATAACAGCACTCATACAACCTCCTCCTTAAAAATAATATATGTTTTTAATATTTCCGTTGTGACTTCACCCAGATTTAGTGAGTTGACCCTGGTCACAGAATCAGCAGCCTTTATTTATGTGTGTGACCCTAGTTTAACAGAATGATGTAAGGCTTCCTTACTTCAATTCCTGGAAAGCAGACATATTGCCTTTAGAAAGCTACTCGGTGATTAATGGGTGAGCAACCTTTTCCTCTATTCCAAATATAGCCCAGAAATGACATCATGGCAACTGTACAGGGGGTCGCCACAATAACTAGTTGGTCAGGAAGTACTCCTGACGGTGAGAAACTTGTAAAATCTTTTACAGAAAAACGAAAAACAAAAATACTTTTCAAGGACAGTCAAATCGTTAAAAATACCAATGCACCAAAACCAAATAGTTGCTGCAAAACCGAAAGTTTAGGATTCATGCAGAAAACCGATTCTATAAATGGCCTTTTATTCATCTAATTTAAAAAAAAAATATCTTCTTCCTAACATTTTATAGTTTACATCTATTAATTAAATAAATAGCTCACATAAAAAGGTACATTTGTGGTTGATGTACTCACCTTCAGATGACTTTAAGAAACTTGGTGATGCACTGAGGTCCTGTAAAATATAACAGTCAGTCTGCGCAGTAAAACTTTGTGATCCACGAGTCTTCTAACAAGCAATTATACTTGAAATGAGCCAAAATACCATTATACTTGATCCTATGATTTCAGGTTTTAACAACCTATTCATCGCTCTGGTTATTCTACAGTGACTAATCTGAAGAAACATTTCTGGCCAAACACATTTTGATGATTTCCGATGATTTGTGTAAAAAACTGAGTTGATAAAGACTATTGATTACATAAACAAAGTGGTCAGTCATTTATCTAAACAAGACACAAACTATTAAGAACTCGATTGCAAGTCAATCTGATTTCTTGTTTTTCATCTTTGTAGGTATTTTAGTTAATGACAGCAATTATTTTCAACTTTGGTATGAAATATGAAATTTAATTTAAAAAATAACAATTTTAAAGATACAACATTTGATTTTACAATATTAAAATTGACTAATACGATTAATAAATGCTAAAGAAGTCATTTTTGTTAATGTAATGACCTGATTTTTGTGTTATGTTATACAATTATTTTAAATCGTTTAAATAACAACTTATACAAGCCAGTAAAACAGATGTTCCAAATGTTGTCTAATGCTGTTAATTATAACATTGCAACAAAAATATTGTTACTACTATTAATATCTGCATTCAGACTTTTTGATAATATGCTAATATTAAATATCACTGTTTTGACCAGTGCTTTTGTCCCTCAGATTGTTGAGACATCGGACAAGCCTGCTATTAAGTTTAAAATTGAAAATATATGGTAAATACATGTTAAATACATGTATGTATTAAAATATATGTTAAGTACAATGCATTTAACAATTGCCCCTCTATAATGTTATTCTATCAAATAAATGGCACTTCTAGTCTTCTTATTTCTTGTGTCCACTAGGAGACGTTCTGTTATTAATTTGCAATAAAATGAATAAACATAATGCAGTGGTCCACACAATCGATTTGCATTGGTCCGACATTAAGGAATGAATGTAACTTATTAGTCTTTACAAATTCAAGTGGATTGAACATAAAACAATTGGGTTTTCCCTCTAAAACATTGTTTTAGGTCATTTTAATTAAGTAGTTCGAAAACATTTTTTTGAGTGCATTCATAATGAAAAAGTTTGTTTTATCAAAAACAACCCTTAATGATGTCTCATATCAAAGCAAGATTGTTCTTCAATGACACATGTACATTGAGTTGACATTCTAAATTAGGGGCTCCCAAACCTTTCAGCCTGCGACTCATGACCCATAATATTGTCTATATAAACCTTACACACCACTGCACACTTAGACTCGTGTCTGTTCTAGGTTTAATTTTGAAGAATGCCACTCGGAGACCATCCTCGATGTTCAGTTGTGGCCTGCATTTATTTTTAATGTACGTGAGTGCTGTAAAGGTGTCAAAGTTTAACCTGGTACCATAAAATCAATGTGCAGTGTCTTTAAATTTACATAACAAGAATATGTCTGGTACCATAAAATCAATGTGCAGTGTCTTTATTCTTACATAATAAGAAAATGTCCCCCCATTGTCTTGTGACCCTCCACTTTGGGAACCACTGCTCTAAATGACCTCTTTTTCACACCTCTTCCCACCTCTGCTTAAAGAAGTACTGATGCGGATGATATCCTGTCACAACCTTGATGTCAATGAAGTCTTTCAGTTTTGGAGGAAATTGTTGTTTTTTTTAACAGATTTTTTCCCCTTGATGCAATTTGCATTAGCATCTGGCATCAACGCAAAAACAAAGTGCCTATTACGTAAAATTCATATGTTTTGCAATAAAACATAACCTACATATCAATCTTGAAAAAAGCTTTTCAATCCACAACTTTTTTTTGTCATTAATTTAATACAGTATTGATGGATTCAGTGTATTTGATAGTTACAATTAATACAAACCCAGGTTTTTTTTTTACCAGTCAGATGATGTAAAAAAAATCTCATTGAGAAAAAGTAATGGCAAGATAAGCCTAGTACATCTAATACAAACATGTCATTTAATTTATCTCAGTACAATTTTTTCATGTAATTTCAGATTTATATCATGTTTTGTACCATTTCTTAAGAATCGATGCCTCAAAAGAACTATATAGGGTGAAATCTTGTCTTTGTTTTAGTATGACACTTATAAAACATGATATACAAAAAATTGAAAATGTATATTTACCTTTTTTGTTTGAGTCCTGTAACTAGTGCTCTGAAATTTGCCTTGGAAGTAATATTTTTCAGTATACTCAAATCCCCTTCTCACCTCCTCCATCCTTCAGTGTCATTGGCCTGTTCTTTATGTGACTGTATTAATTAGCTCTTCATTTGCTCTGCAGGCTGTTATGAGCTAATGGCTCTCCATTAGTGTCTACATGGAGAGCAGAGGCCTGATGCTCTTGGCTTACTGCAATTACTCTGTCTATACGTGTGTGTGTGTGTGTGTGTGTGTGTGTGTGTGTGTTGGTGATCATTAAATTGACAAAACTGCTTTTCATTCATTGAACAGTGCAGAAGGCCAGGCTTCAGTCGTCTGTTAATTGAATTAGACTGGGCACTGACAGCCTTTCATCTGTCTGAGAAACACAGGGAAAAATAAACTGTTTGCTGCCCAGCGTGGGATTGGATAAAGATTTGTGCTGCCATCTAAAGGTGGAAGAAAGAAGCTAAAGAAAATGATCCTGAGAGATAAGCCGAGTCTAACCTAGTTGTTGACTTGACCATATGCTGCCATAAGTAGGTCTGTAATACTCAGAGAAAGCGATCAGTTAGCTCTTCCATTCATCTCATTGGCACTTTTTTCAATAAAGCGTTTGATTGGCTGATGGCACCACACAACATGAATAATTTGCACCATCCCAAGGCATTTATTAGCAACCATCGTGAGCAGTGACTTCAAAACCAAGGGGAAATTTGGTCTATTTTAGAGCCTTCAAAATATAATTAAAACGGAAAAGGGGGAACCATCTGGTTTTTATTGATAGTAAAAAAAATTTTTGTTAAGTAAGGACACATTAAATTGATTTAAAATTACAGTAAAGGATTGTACATTGTTGTATAAAAACAACTGATAAAACATTCGTATGTGTTTAAAGAGCATTCTTCTTAAACAGTATTTGTTAGTTTCCTGAACAAATAAAACTATTATAGTTCTTTATTTTTTGACATTGGTGCTGTGATGATAAAATGACATTAAATCTGCAAATGTGACCCTGGAACACAAAAAGCAGCTTTCAATTTTCATTTGGGGTAGGGAAATTTTCTCGAGGCGGGATTCGAACTCGGATACCCTGACGTGCTACTGCACCATATGTCTGCGTGCTAACCACTAGGCTATTGCACCCACGAAAACGACATTTTTGATTCGTGCTATGTATTGTTGCTATTCCTAAAAAAAACAAAAAACAACTTAGCACATGGTTTGTTGTCTGTAGTCCCTTAATATAATGATTTTAAAGACTTCAGCAATACCTCCTTTGCTATCAAATTAATAATCATAATTTTAGAATACTATTATTACAAAATCTATATAAATCTACTATAACATTGTCATCTAATAAATCAATAAAACATTTGCAGCATATTTTGCACAAAATAAAAAATCTAAATAATTCACCAACCCTGAATTTTTAAGCAATAGTGCATTTTCCTTTCAAAACTACTTCTAAAATAAGTCATTTCGATTGGTCTGTGGAAATTTACAGGTCTGACATCTAGCAGCAAAATCAAATAATAGTTTCAGCCTATATGCGAAATGTAAAACACATTGCTTCGGCCACGTTTTATTGCACATTTCAGATGAATAATTCACTAGAGGGCGGTGTCTACATTTTTGCAAATTTGAAATGGGTTACCTAGGGCAGTGGTTCTCAACCACAGGTTAATTGGTACCAGGCCGCACAAAAAATCATTAATTATTTTCTGTCTTATTTATTATCTGAGTCTGAATGATCTTTTATTTAAAAAAAAATCTTTTATTTTGAAAAATTACTGTATTCTCTCGCTTACGTCTCGGTCACATGAGTGCCTAAATTTAACCCACAAGCAGCAAAATGAGTAAAGCCTGATTTATACTTCTGCGTCAAGTGACCGGCGTAACCCACGGCGCATGCAACGCGCGTGGCTGTGCATTTAGACCGTACTCACACTAGGTACAGTTGCCTCGAACCGGGCCAAAGCACGCTTGTCCCCCCTCCCATCTCCCCCGACGGCCCGCGCTTACACCATATCGGGCCTCGGCACGCTTACGTCATCGCTGCTGCTCTGTTTAGTAAGAAGCGCTCTCTATGGCAAGCCTTTTTAGCATTTAAATCTTTGTTCTGACTCCATAAATATATTTCGAGATATCTCTAATTATATTTTGACTAGTCATAATTATAATTCGACTAGTCAGAATAACAATTAGAGATATCTGCAATTACAATTGTACTAGTACGTAATCAGATTGGAGATATCTGCAAATATATTATGACTGACTAGTCATATTCCTACATTGACTTCCATTGAAAAATATTTGCAATTATCTGTAAATGAGTTTTGATTAGTAACAATTGTAATTAGAGATATCTCTAACTGAGTTTTTACTAGTCATAATACATTTGGAGATATCTTTAATTCATCATATTTAGAGATATTTACAAATATATTTGAAGATATCTCTAATTAATTTACTAATAGTCGAATTACAGTTGTAGATATCTTGAATTGAATTTTTGACGAGTCAAAACTCATTTAGAGATATCTGCAAATATTTTTCAATGGAAGTCAATGGAGGAATATGACTAGTCATAATATATTTGCAGATATCTCCAGATTTCTGATTTCGTACTAGTGCAATTGTAATTGCAGATATCTCTAATTGTCATTCTGACTAGTCGAATTATAATTATGACTAGTCAAAATATAATTAGAGATATCTCTAAATATATTTATGGATAGTCAGAACAAGGTTTAAATGCTAAAACGGCTTGCCATACGCTCTTACTCAGCAGCACAGTGGAGATTTCTCTAGTTATATCGTTTCAGTCGTTTGATATGCCGTCAAATATTTCGCCAAACAGTCCTTAGGGATGCGGTGACACGCAGTCAGATATTTCGCCGAACAGATCCGCCACTTTTGGCACTCATAAACAATCATCAAGCTCTCGTGCTGCAGGAATGAGGAGGTCTGCTGAAGGCGCGCAGCTAACGTGCTGTGAGGAGTTTGCGTCTTTAATAAACTACGGCAGTTTGCGTTCACTGAACAGTAAGAATGATTAATAAATCCATATCAAACAGTCCTTTAAAAGTCACGTCTTGATTTTAGTTTCGGGCTTTGGCGCGTTTTGTACTCACACACAAGCGTACCGCGCCAAAGCCCAAGTGTACCGCGCTCAGGCACACCTCTTCCAACCGGGCCAGGGCCGGCCAAGTGAACCGTGCTTGAGCGCGATTCAGCGCACTCACACTTCTCAAACGATCCGGGAAACGGGACTGGGCACGGTACGGATGGCATAGTGTGAGTAGGCCCTTATACTTCTGCGGGCTGTCTCTGTTGGTCTGCATTAACACTTCCAAAACGCTAGTTGGCAGTAAGGTGTAAATGTTCCTCTGTGTCGAGTTTCTACGCTGCTTTTTTGCTTTTCCTGAACATTTCCGGGATGTACAAGTGGCTCAAACTCGCTCATTTTGAGGCAGCAACCGGCGGACGTGCAGCAACTTTAACTATGAGGTAAACACAAAACAAAACTTTCCATCCAGAGCTCCTTCACGGGACTCCACACTTGTAAACAGTCGCTACATTGGGTTCGCGCCATTCGCGCGGCTCTCGGTCCCGCCCGGACTCGTCAGCACTACCAAGCCGACCAATCACAGAGCTTGCGCTACGCGTTGTTGCGACGTGTAGTTACATTTTTTGAGAGGTGCACGTCAGTGACAGCGACGGCCACGGCGAAGGGCTATGCGTCAGCGCCATAGCATACGCCGGTGTTTGACGCAGAAGTATAAATCAGCCTTAAGAAACAGATGGAAAGTTTATTTACTAAGGGGAAAAGCTCAGTGAAGGACCCACAAACTGCCAAGAAATAGATCCATAACCCATTTGTCAACAAATCAGGTGAATCCAGCATGTCTGTGCAAGAAGATCAACTGCTGGAGATCGCAAATGACAGCTTTTTAGTTTGCACAAGTTTTTTATTTCCAATGGAGGTGCGCACCACTAATCTAAACCCAACCAATATTAGCTATTAGTCAATATTAGTACACAAATAATTCATCATATGTTGATATGTCCCTGTGAATTTTATTAGTGTGAAAATTTCAAAGTTGTTGCGTTGTAATGCCTTGAGTCGTAATGTACTTTTGACTTCTGACTACTTCAGTCAAACATATTTAAGGGTAATTTTGCGGTTTCACAAAAACAAAATGTAGACTGAATCATGTATTTCCAAAGTCTATGTTGACAAAGGTAATGGGATTTAAAAGTGTGTTTGAGGCAGTTAAATAAACGTGCATCTACTGAAAAGTCTACAAATCTTTCAAAAGTATTGCAACATCATTATTTACATGAGCTCTGGGCTATTGTTGAATTATAATTGATCTTTGTCAGAATAAACACAAGTGTGCAATAGACATTACACTGCTGAAATGTGGGTTGAAATGTGCGGGAGTTTGATGTTATGCTGATGATACATGGGGCAACCTTTTGAGCGATGTTGCTTGGCTCTTTTCCTAGTAAAATGGGCAACAAAATTGTATCTGGACTGGTTGCCTTAATTAGTTGCCCTGTGTCTCACTTGGTTGCCTGTTGATGGCATCATTTCCCAAAATTGCCATTTAATATTGCTTCAAAAGTTGCCTCGTTTATCATCAGTGTTACTCTTTTGAGCGGCCGTCTTTTTTATTTGGCAATTTTCTTGATGCTTTTCTGTATTTCATCATATTGAGATGCCTGTGTATATTTTTCTGTTTCCTTTGTTCAGTTTAAGTTGCGTGTGCTGAGTAAACTGGCAGCGTCTCTCAGTAAACACATGCCGGAGAAGGTTCCAGAAGACACCAGCAGCATCCTCCGCTCTCCAATGCCAGGATCTGTGGTGGCGGTATCCGTTAAACCAGGGGATACGGTAAGTGGCTTATTGTACACAGTCCAGATACAAGATATTTATCTTAAGATAAACATTTAATCTAGATTGTCTAAAGTTCTCTAGATTAAATCTTAAATATAATTTAAACCAAAAAAGGTGACCCCAGAATATTATATACAATACATCTACACTCATGGCCACTTCATTAGGTACACCTGGCCAACTGCTCATTAAAGGAATTCTCTAATCAGCCAATCACATGGCAGCATTTAAGCATGTAGACATGGTCAAGACGATCTGCTGCAGTTTAAATGGAGCATCAGAATGGGGAAGAAAGGTGATTTAAATGACTTTGAACATGGCATGGTTGTTTGTGCCAGACCGGCTGGTCTGAATATTTCAGAAACAGCTGATCTACTGGAATTTTCACACACAACTATATCTAGGTTTTACAGAGAATGGTCTGAAAAAGAAAAAATATTAGGTGAGTGGCAGTTCTGTGGGCGCAAATGCCTTGTTGATGTCAGAGGAGAATGGCCAGACTGGTTCTAGCTGACAAAAAGGCAACAGTAACTCAAACAACCACTCGTTACAACTAGGTATGCAGAAGAGCATCTCTGAATGCCATGTCCAACCTTGAGGCGGATGAACTACAGCAGCAGAAGACCACACCGGGTGCCACTCCTGTCAGCTAATAACAGGAAATTGAGGCTACAATTTGCACAGGTTCCCCAAAATTGGACAATAGAATTTTGGAAAAACGTAGCCTGGTCTTATGACTCTCAATATCTGCTGCGACATTCGGATGGAGGGTCAGAATTTGGCGTCAATAACATGAAAGCATGGATCCATCCTGCCTTGTATCAATGGTTCAGGCTGGCGGTGATGGTGTAATGGTGTGAGGGATATTTTCTGGGTACGCTCTCGGCTCATTAGTACCAATTGAGCATCGTGTCAACGCCAGAGCCTACCCGAGTATTGTTGCTGACCATATCCATCTCTTTATGACCACAATGTCCCCATCTTCTGATGGCGCGGTATACTGCTAGAAGTAGCCATGACATAAAGCGCAAATCATCTCAGACTGGTTTCTTGAACATCACAATGAGTTTACTGTACTTTAATGGCCTCCACAGTCACCAGAGCTCAATCTAATAGAGCACCTTTGGGATGTGGTGGAACGGGAGATTCGCATCATGGATGTGCAGCCGACAAACTGTGATACTATCATATCAATATGGACCAAAATCTCTAAGGAATATTTCCAGTACCTTGTTGAATCTATGCCATGAAGGATTAAGGCAGTTCTAAAGACAAAAGGCAGTTCAACCCGGTACTAGTAAGGTGTACCTAATAAAGTTACCGGTGAGTGTATGTCAAACAGTAGTTAAATGTTATATTTACCATTAAGGATTGATGTATTTCATCAGTTTGTAGTATTAAAGTATGCTTTACCTTTAAAAAGGAAAAAAAATGGAAGCCAAGAAATTAAAATGTATCCTCATCCTCTCAAAAGTACATGTGTCTCACTTATCATCCTAGGTCTCTGATCAGTTTTTAGTTAAAACAATTACATACATCATTTACATTGGTTTGAAAAAGAAATGATATCATACGTTTGTTTTATAAATGTGATCTGCAGTTAATCACAAGTAGGTTGTCCATGTATTTTTTCTCTTCTTGTATAAGTGCTAAGCATTAAAATATATATACACACAGTTTTTCACCTCCCATTATGCAGAAAAGTATGTGATTTTTGCAGCCATTATTTTGTGAACTTAGTCAATCCAGTGCAAATATGGTTATATGCAAGCTGAATATATTTCTGAAATTAAAAGCCAGCTCTGTTTGTTTCTCTTTTGCTTGCAAACGCTGAGGTTGAGCTTTGAGGTTCATTAGTTGTGGAACATGTGGCTTTAATGCATAATGTATTGGCGAGTAAATCAGCAATTGCCTTAATATCTAAGAATACTGTATTGTTTAGCCCAATTAACTAATAGCAATAACTGCTCTAAAATGATTTCAGTATGTTATCTTATGCACAGAACTTTGATCTTTATATATTAGTAGCTCATGATTTATGATTTTCTTTTTTCTTTTTTATTGTTTACTGATTTTTCAAGGAGTTTTTAGTGTTTTAGGGCCTGAACATTAAAACTTTTGGAAAACAGCCATCATAGTAGATAAAAAAAAATACTGCTGTCATTTCTATGAACTAAATAGAAAAATATGATTGTGTAAAAGTGTAATGTTATGCACATGTGAAATACGTGTTCAGTCCAGGGGTGAACAATATATCATTTGAGCATCAATATTGCAATGTGTGTATTTACAATAGTCACATTGCAGGATTAGATTATTTATTGAAGATTTAATGATTATATTTTATATATATATATATATATATTTTTTTTTTTTAATTTAGACGATGACCGTAATTTTACATTTGATTATTAATTTTTTGTACTTAAATCCTGTTAGACTCCCCAGAAAACCATAAAGCACTTTTTATTTATTTATTTTTGCTTTTAATTTATGCAGATGCACTGCATAGAAAAAGTCTTGATCATCCTAGTCAATTTAAATTAATGAAATCTTTCCAAATAGAGCTTTTCAAATCAACTGGTGAAATTATATTCTTATCTCAATATATATCGCAGCAAAAGAAAATATATTGCAATGGCAGATTTTTCCAATACCATGCAGTCGTAGGTTTAGAACATGAGCGAGTATTTCACTTAAACAACAGCTTCAGATTTCAACACCATGTTTGTGCTATCAAGAATATACAGAGTGTTCTGGGCTTCCATTTTTAATTTGTGGATTCAAGTAAAGTGTCTTATACTGATGATGCACAAGTCAACTTTTTGAGCAATGTAGTCGGGCAATATTGCAGAGTGATGTTGCTCAGCTGCCTTACTATTGAGAATGGGCAACAATATTGTATCAGGTGCCCTATATCTCACCCAGCTGCTCATTGACTACATCATTTTCCAAAGTTGCCTGGCAAAAATATTACCCCGTGTATCACCAGTAATATTAGTCAATGTGCTGTGTTGGATAAGTTACTTTAAAAAGTAATAGATTACATAATACTGACTACTACTGGAAAATTGTAATCTGATTACATTACTAATTACTTGGAAGTTACTTTTAAAACACATAAAATATACCTAAAAAAGTACAGAATAAACTGCAGCTCTTTCAGTAATTTTAATATTCACTGTAAAACAATACAATGGGTTGATTACAGCAGCTTGACGTATTAAAAATATGTAAAAGTTCACTCAAAACTTAAAATTCTCTCATCATTCACTTGTTCCAAACCTGGTTGGCTTTTTTCCCCTTTTTTTAACACAAAAGAATACATGAAGAAAACAGGTTACCTGTAACCATTGACATCCATAGGATGCAAAAGCACTGGGTGTTTGGGTGTTCTTTGTTTGTTTGAAGTAATTAGTCTACAGAAATGTGTATATTCTATACAAAGTATGTCAGTCGGTCAGTTCTTGTGGCATGAATTATGGTTTTCAACAGGTGTACCTAGAAAATGTGAGCACACGCGATATGTGCTCCGACTATGTGTGCGCAAGCTGCGCGCCTTCATTGGAAATGACAAACCTGCACACACAAAAGACACAATATGTGAGTGGCCCCATGAGCAGCTGCGCTTCTCTTCACATTCAGAAGATACCTTCACTCTCGATCCTGCACAAAAATCTAATTTAGCCTGTTTAGGCTGAGTTGGACTGCTGGGTTTTTGGGTGCCGGTGTCCTCCTTGATAACGAGTGTTGACATAGAATGCTTTCTGTTCAAGTTAAAAGCAGTCGAAAGTTTTTTAGAGACTGGATATAGACAGAATTTCAGAGCAATATTTTTGTTTTCCTCTCAATGAAATCAAAGTAATGTCTGTATTTTCACCTGAAGAAGCCGCCACTTTCGTCAGCAGCTATTTCAGCTCATGTTCTCTATTATTTATTAACTGCCATTGCAGCAGAAAACGTGATTTAAAGAAGCATTTTTTTCCTTCAAAAAACTATATTTGTAACATAAGTAGCGCAAAGTACACTGACTTTCGTAATTCGTTACATTACTGTGTTTCCCAGAAATGGAATTAGAATACAGCAAAGCGTTACTGTGGAACGTGTTACACCCAACTCTTAGTAAGTTTGAATTCGGATCATGTGGTCTTTAAATTTTCATAGATTTTGTAATTGTTAAAATCAGTTGCGAAGTGTATAGCTTTAATTAAAGTCCCTTTAAGGCAAGTCATTTCACTGTGCGGCCATCTTTGAAAAACCTCTCGGGCAGTATGCTCGGACATTCTGTCTGAATGGGGAAATCAAATTCTCCAAAACTGTTTGCCAAGCTTACAAATACATTTCATGTTATGAATAAACAATAAAATGATACAACGACTGACTATTTAGTTTTATTTCTAAATGTTCGTATCACACAAAATCTGCGGAAACTCACATCTGGTCCAAGCCCCTTTTCTGGAAAATTTTCATCCTATGGCGATTGCTGATTGGCTCCTGTACTAGATGGCAGGGCTTCATTCACCATATTGACAGTTATACTTTTCCCTATTCAAAAGTATACGAGTGACACGTCTTGTGTATTCTGTAGTTTTTGCTTTTAATACTCGTTTGTTTTTGAACGAAAACGATTGGAGCAGTTGTTTAAACAAATGAGCCGTTTGTGCTTAGTTGCTGACACTCCTGCTTTATTAAGCATTAAAGTCCTGCTGTATTTGTATTAAAGTCCCCCAAGCAGGTGCTCATTAAATGATCTCCTTTTCCATTCCCCAGAACAATGAAAGCGATTCAAGGTTAAAAACATGAACAAATAAGACCAGAGTTTTCCATAGTGCGTCAACTATTCCTTCAAATGACCTGATTTGCATTTGTTAAAGCTGACAGTGCACTTCAGTGTCACAAAATGTGTGCATGAGTGTACGTGTCGGTTTGTGTGCTCGTGTAAGTCAAGTTGAATGGAATTTGTCCTGAGTCAGTTTGTTAATGACTTATATATGATGCACAGACCAACTGGCTCCAGCTAATACATCTGAGCCCTTCCAGTAAAACATCTCATTCGCTCACTCAGCCACGTCATACACACAAGAGCACTGCAACGAAGAGCTCTCACACTGATTAGTCACCGCACACACACACACTCACACAGCAGTGACGTCACACCTGATTTCAGCACTTCTGCATAGATAAGACAGAAATTAGTTCTTGTGGATGGAAGGAAACGGCAATTCCTCAGTGCTCACTTATTTCCATAATCCATTTCCCTAATGGAGAGTTTGATGGATATAAACAGAGATTTCTTTTATTGATTCTTTTACCCCTTCACCGCCCACCCCCTCCCCTCTCGCGTTACGGCCAGCTTTGTGCATTTGTTAAGTGTTATCACTTTTCTAATGCACGCGCCTTATGAAATGATATTACAATATTCCCCAGCTCTTTGTGCTGGGGTCGATTTATGTACTAGACCTGCACAATCTGTGAAGTTAATAAATATGCAAAGGTAAGATATTTTGTGAGTCGTATGCTTTTTTTTTTGTTCATGGTGTTATTAGAAAGTAGTCATTGTGGAATACCTGATGGGTTTTTTGTTTGTTGTGAAGGTTGCAGAGGGACAGGAGATCTGTGTGATTGAAGCTATGAAGATGCAGAACAGCATGACCGCAGCCAAGACGGCCAAGGTGAGCTCTATCAAACACACACTTACTGATACATAATCTTCTTCACTGCTCTGTGCATCAGAAATCGATATGACATAAAGAACATGCACTTCCACATACCTCAGCTGCATTATAATAGCCAACAACACCATGAGAGAGAGAGAGAGAGAGAGAGAGAGAGAGAGAGAGAGAGACAGACAGTGAGACAGTGAGACAGTGAGACAGTGAGGGGCCACTGTCCATTATCCTCACTAGCAGACCACTCAGGTACTGTGAAAAGTCTCTCCCTTCTTGTTAGAGGTCTGAAACCAGATTGTGGTTATGCCGTTTATGGCTCATTGATGGACGGTGGGAAATTTTATTCTATGTCATGCTAGGGTTTAGTTAAGTAGTCGATAAGAAGAACACTATAAAGACTTATTTTTGTTATTTTCAATAAACTAAATATTAATTAAAACTTTTGTTTCAGCTAGTTACTAAGCCAATTCCTCATTTAAATAACTAATATATACAAACAAAATGACTGCTTTAACTTTTTGAAATAAAAGTTAATTCAAAATTATAGTGAAAGCTTTAATAGTGTATGTGATACTAAAATAATGTTGTTTTATGCAAATTTAAGGCCTTTAACGAGTGTAGTGCAGTGCAGCATTTGTTCTACAATTAGCATCAAGCTAGAAGCTACACATCAGTTTACTGTGTATGAAATTGCATACTTCTTTTACTATATATACATGCTATATAGTACGTTAAAAACATTAGAATATACAAATTAATATTTATTCGATAAACAGTATGCAATGACCTACTACTTCTGACAAGATTTAGAAGTGCGCATCCGATGGACGAGATGCTATCCCGTGAGGTCACGTGAGAGAATTCGTGAATGGTAATAAAACGAAAACTAAAAAGATAAATATTTTCTAATGAATCAATTTGTTTTACTTGCAAAAATGTTGTATACGTAAATGCAAATTTTTGTCTATAAAGCCTGTTTCTTATTTTTTGTAAAGATTTGAAATATTATTTGGATACAATCTCTACCTTCAGCAATGTCAAAGCTTTAATATCAATAACACTGTGTGAATCTTACAGTATTGTCTCTTTTCGATGATACCCAGCTGACTATTCTATGTGACCTTTTATACATCACTGTAACCTTGCTTAAGGTCAGATTTAAAGTGTTTCATTGTAATTTATATTACCCCTGGCATCATTTTTTGTTTCTGTTTTTGTTTTCTTTGTTCTGTTGTCTGTTTAGTTGTTATAGGATTTCTACCTTTTCTGTTTATTTGTGTAGTCTTGTTGAACGATACAATAAAAAGAAGTAAAGCGACAACTAACGCAGGTAGGTCATGTGATAATGACAGTTGGCGGATGAAGTATGTTCAAATTTCTTTCATACTTGCATTTATACTATATAAAACATACTTTTCTGATGGTCGTGTAGTAAATTCAAATTCAGATGTAGTATCTACTCGAGACACAGCTTAGATCAGGGATGGGCAAACTTGATCCTCGAGGGCCGGTGTCTCTGCAGAGTTTTGTTCCAACACTAGTCAAACACACCTGAACAAACTAATCAGTGTCTTCAAGATCACTAGAAATCTATAAGCAGGTGTGTTTGATTAGAGTTGGAGCTAAACTGTGCAGGACACCGGCCTTCCAGGACCGAGTTTGCCCACCCCTAGCTTATATTGTAGTTTTTGTTTAAAACCAATTATAACACAATAATCAAGTGCGACAATTGCAAATTAAAGTGCCTTTGATTATATGATAGCTAGAGATGACCGCTACCTGCTTACAGGTAAAAAAAAAAAATTACAATTCTGTCATCATTTACTTTTCGCTTGTTTAAAACCAATTTGAGTTTCTTTTTTTCTTTTTTCGATAAGAAAATCATTTGAAATATGTTGGTTGCTGGAACCCATTGACTTCCAAATGTATTTTTCTACTATGGACTAGGCATGGGCCAGTATATGATTTTGGCTTATGATGACCTTGTATCACGGTTTGACGGTATTTTGGTTACAGCTCTAAACTATATTCTTTGTAAATGTCTTGATAAAAACTACAAGTTTTTTCCTTTTTGAACACAATATATTTTATTTTGAGAGACATTTATAATATTTTGTAACAATAAACATGTCAGGCTAAGTAATTCTAATAGATCATGAACTTCTGCCCTCTTTATTAGTTTCAAAAACACTAATTTATTTGCAATTTAAAAAGGCAAAAGATACTATTGTCTTAAAAAACTAACAAATAACGTAAAAATAAAATCCTACATTTAGCGTTGGAATGGTATGATAGAAAATGTTGGCGGTTTTAAAAGCTTGACTTATCCAAACCACTGTTTACCTTGAAAACCGCTATCGCCCCATGCCTACTATAGACTTCGATGCATGGGTCCCAGCAGCAAGCATTATTCAAAATATCTTCTTTGGTTCAGTGTAAGATAGAAACACAAAAACAATTTCAACCACATGAGGGAGAGTAAATGTAATTTTCATTTTTGGGTGAACTACCCCTTTACATATCATATATATATATATCATCATAGTAATATATGTCTAATTTAGCTCTGTGTCATCACTAGAAATGCTTCTCTGTTGCTCATGTAGAACTCAAAATAAGGGAACAAGATGCTATTTTCCAGAAGGGCAGGCGTTATGATCACGTAATTGATCACGATTACAAATTAGCGTTCTCTGACTCATACCACTCGTAAATGAAAGAAAAAGACACACAGAGCTCTGTATGCTTTTCCAAGTGTTCATATCGCACATTTCAATGGACAATTAACAGAAATATTAATATTCAGTTAACTGAAATATGTAATAAAATTGACACTAAATCTTTTTTCAGTGATACAATAATGAAAACAAGAACATTCATTGTATTTTATTTTCTGGAGTGTTTTTTTGTTGTTTTTACACTGGTTTTTAAAGCAGCACCAGTAATCTTGCTCTCTTGAATAGCTCCAGTGGGAGCTATTGTTTTGATTTAAGACTATCATTGCAGTGTACATTCGCACCACTTATTTATACTCAGTGTGAAAGACTCTTTACTATGTATTTTCCTATAACACTTAACAGTTAAAGTAAAATTTAGAACATTTACAAAGGGTAAAATAAAAATTTATCTTTATTTTTTTCAGAAAATATATTTATTTCGATTCTATTCACTTAAATTTTTCACTGGATGTCAGTAACAACAAAAGCAACCCATGCAATGAAAAAAAAACACTAAAGTAATTATTTTAGAAATTAAGCTATCAGTAATAAAATGAAATGACATATGGAAAATGTATTGAACACACGTAGAAAGGAGTGTGAAAAGGCATGGAAAGCCCAGAAAGCAGCTGGAATCTCCCTATAGTTAGAATGCAGACTCACCCCTCATCTGTGTAAATTAATATTAGCTGCTTTAGTCCAACTTCTACTTTGCCAGAAGGATGAAGATGAAACCAGGGTGGACATTTCAGCAAGACATGATCATATACACAGGCAAGAAACTCTCGGTTGGTTTCAGAAAGGAATAAAGCTGCTAATGGCTCAGCCAGTTACATGACTTGAGTCTAAAAGAAAATAAGAACTAAAGGGCAGAGTTTAAGAGGCGTCTTGAAGCTGTCATTTCTGAAACACAAAGCATTAAGTACATTTAAGTAATTGAGTGCCATTAGTGCCATTGCATTGTTACACAACTAGTTTTTTCTGGATTTGTTTTTTGTTTTGTTTTGTTTTATTTGAATGTTTGGACTGTTTTTTTTTTTTGTTGCAAAAATCTGGTACAATTTCATGCTAGCAGCTTCTTTAGAAATATATTTACATGGAAAAGTTATGATGTGTATATAGGCTGTATCTGAAATCACCATTAATGCTGGTGGCTCTTAACCAAAGGGCAAAAAAAAAAAGAAGAAGAAAAAAAATATGTGCATTAAGTAAATTAAAATGCTACAAAAAAGTGACATGTTTTAAATTACATATCAGCTTGAAAGCACTTGAAGATGAATATTAGAAATACTAAAGTATATTAATCCATGTTAAAACTATATAGATTGTGCATTTCTGCAGTTCCACTGTAAAAACAAAATAAAAACAAAATACCCCTACTTGAGATCCTTGTTTTGTGATGCTGTACCAAGTCAATGCACATCTTGGTTTCTTACTGTAGTTAAAAAAAGTTTTTAATGGAGGCTAATATTAGACTACAAATATTGGGAAAAGTATGGTTCGTATCACTCAGCCATACCCAAAAATAGGGGGTGCCCTTATACTGTATGTCCACCAATGGAAACTTGATGTCATCTTGTGGTGAAAATGACCTGTGATTTTACTACAAATAAAACTAAAAAGACTAGTTATTGTGAAACTATGATGACCACCATTGAACCATTTTTAAACACCCAGTTAGGTGGCATGGTAAACCCGTTGGTACACACTTTACTTGAAGGGGTGCTCGTCATGAATTGTTATATAATCTTGACATGACAATTGATACATTTTATTTTTATGCATTTCCAGATTTTATGTATGCTTATGATGACTGTCGTTACATTAATTTGCTCAGTTGTCATTTTTAACAACTATCTGTCATAAACATGACTTTCATGAAACCATTCTAACTGTCAAGAATTTTATAAAAGCGTCATTAATATTTTTTCTTGACCTCAAATGCAGTGGTATAGATTGAATTTGTCATTCAAATGTCATTAATACTAATAATGCTGTTTTAAGATTATTTAACACAGCGGCAAATTCAATTTGTTCCACTGAAAAAACGTGATCCAAAAATATTCATGATGATATTATAATGACCTCATGGCAGTCTTGTTTATGACAGATTAATGGCAAGTTATGTTGTCTTAGTAATTCCATGTTGTTGTGACAAAAAACAATGACGAATTATAGGATGTATTTATGTCATAACTAAGACATGAATGAATGAAAGTAGTGACAGTTGAAATAAGCATGCATAAAATTAAGCCCTTCTTATTCATGATGTCATATCATGATTTGATTATTTAGTGACTATCCTGTAGTGACAATATATACAATGCATCTGGAAAGTATTCATAGCGCTTCACTTTTTCCACATTTGTTTATGTTATAGCCTTTTTTCAAAATGGATTAAATTAATTTATTTCCTCAAAATTCTACACACAATACCAATGTGAGAAAAGATTTTTTGAAATTGTTGGTTATTCATTAGAATAAAAAATCTGAAAAATCACATGTACATAAGTATTCACAGCCTTCGCTCAATACTTTGCCAATAATTACAGCCTCAAGTCTTTTTGAATATGATGCCACAAACTTGGCACACCTATCTTTGGGAATTTTTGCCCATTCCTCTTTGCAGTATCTCTCAAGCTCTATCAGGTTAGATGGGAAGCGATGGCATACAGCCATTTTCAGATCTCTCCAGAGATGTTCAATAGGATTTAGGTCTGGGCTCTGGCTCGGCCACTCTGCAGCAGTCTGAGGTCAAGAGCACTCTGCAGGTTTTCATTCAGAATGTCTCTGTACATTGCAGCTTTCATCTTTCCCTCTATCCTGACTAGTCTTCTTGTTCCTGCTGCTGAAAAACATCCCCACAGTATGATGCTGCCTCCACCATGCTTCACTGTAGGGATGGTAATACCCTGGTGATGAGCTGTGCCTGGTTTTCTCCAAACGTGATTCCTGGCATTCACTCCAAAGAGTTCAATTTTAGTCTCATCAGACCAGAGAATTTTGTTTCTTATGGTCTGAGAGTCCTTCAGATGCCTTTTGGCAAATTCCAGGCGGGCTGCTTCCATCTGGCCACTCTACCATACAGGCCTGATTGGTGAATTGCTGCACAGGTGGTTGTCCTTCTGTAAAGTTCTCCTCTCTCCACAGAAGAACACTGGAGCTCAGACAGAGTGACCATTGGGTTATTTATCACCTTTCTGACTAAAGCCCTTCTCCCCCGATCACTCAGCTCAGATGGCCGGCCATCTCTAGGAAGAGTCTTGGTTGTTCCAAACATCTTTCACCTACGGATGATGGAGGCCACTGTGCTCATTGGAACTTTCAGAGCAGCAGAAATCTTGTCTCGGAGGTCTACAGACAATTCCTATGTGTTCATGCTTGGTTTGTGCTTTGACATGCACTGTCAAACCGTGGAACTTATATAGACAGGTGTATGCCTTCTCAAATCATGTTTAATCAACTAAATTTACCACAGGTGAACTCCAATTGAGCTGCTGAAACATTTTAAGAATGATCAGAGGAAACACAATGTACCTGAGCTCAATTTAGAGCTTTACGGCAAAGGCTTTGAATGCTTATGTACATGTGATTTTTCAGGTTTTTTATTTTTAATAAATTTCCAACAATTTCAAAAATTATTTTTTCACATTGTTATTATAGGGTATTGTGTGTAAAAGTTTGAGGAAATCAATTAATTTAATCCATTTTGGAATAAGGCTGTAACATAAACAAATGTGGAAAAAGCGAAGGGCTATGAATACTTTCCGGATGCATTGTATGTGTGTAAGATAACAGTTTTTTTTGACTGACACATTGATATTTATGTAAAAAATGTCTCTTTCTGCAATTTTTAAAGGAAAGTAACGTGTAGGTTCTATGGCTGCAATTTAGTTCCAACCCTAATTAAACACACCTGATCAAACTAATTGAATCCTTTGGGCTTCTTTGGTGCCTACAGATTGGCGTGTTGAAGCAGGGCTGGAACTACACTCTGCAGGACATATGCAAGCCTTTTTCATAGAAAGGATAAGACACTGGCGGGACCATGTGCAAAATATTATATTGATTTTCTTATCAAAAACGTCTCATCTCATAAAAATCTGTCTACATGCTTACGTTTTTTTTTTGTTTGTTTGTTTTCACTGTAAATTATTGAAAAATTGACTCCAAATTGGTGAAAATTTTTAGAAACATCCCTTTTCAAATGTGGAACAGTTAGTTATTTTTTTTTACTATGATTTTTCTCTGCAAAACGATGTGTGTTTAACTGACTGAATGAACACCAATAGCTTTTTGTGATGCAGAATGGTTGGACATTTCTCAAATAATGTGTGTTTTTGTTCAGGTGAAGAGCGTGCATTGTAAAGCTGGAGATACAGTTGGAGAAGGAGATTTACTGGTGGAACTGGAGTAACATCTCATCTGCAGGCATTAAAAAGGCCATCAGTTGCTGTGGATGAGGAAACAAAGACACTAATAGAGTAGATGGAACATTCCTCCACATGTCCTTTGTTCCCCTGTGGTCTCTTTTTTACATTATGACTGTAATACATCCATCTCACTGGAACTGCTTTATTCCAGGGAAAGAAATGTCAAAGCGATAACATTCTCTTGTGCCTTGGCCTTCAATAGGAGGTTTTCTTGTTTCACATGGAATCAACCACAGTTTGACATCATCATTTGTGATTGTTTTAACGTATCTTTAAATACAGTCAACGAAAACTGTTGACACACTCCTTCCCCCTCACCTCGGTGCACATTTAGCATTGTTCAGAGGAAGTGCTGTGAATGTTTGCCATTGCTCCAACTCAGTTATTTTAATTATTAGGTTGTTGTATGCAATGAATTTTTCTGTTACATGATTATGCAAACACAAGTGTTAATATATATCTTTCACCTACCAATCACCATCAATCCCACACTCGTGTATATTTATACCACACATATTTCTGTCATCAAATGCATTAAATTGGTCAAGAGAATAATATGCCTACATGCATTTGTGGTTTGTTTCTGCACAAGTTGGGTTTAAGTCTGTAGGTGTGCTATAGAGACAGTTTATTTGTTTCCACAATTCAAATAGAGAAACCCAGAGGAGTGGACCATTAAAAGATGGGAAAGGAAGATAATATTATGAAAACTAACAGCCAGCTGTGATCAGGCTTGGATATTGTTGCTGGTTCCTGTTTATGTAGCACAAAGCCACTTACTGTCTGTATTTGTATTGAGAAAATGGAATAAAATGGGATTAATGTAAACATTCCAAGTGCTGATGATTGCTTGAAACCTTCAGGCCTGGAAAGGGAATCAATTGGAAAGCATGAAATGCATTACTGAAATTAATGATTTGATTGAATATTCTGCTTGGCAGAAGGAAATGATGCCGTCAACACATTTCTCTCTTTCCAGAAGACAAACAGACTTCATAAAACCGGTTTGATTTGTCTTTTTTTTAATGTAGCAACCTTGTTTTCTCTCGCATATTTAACAAATGTAAACAAAATAAGTCAGTTGATCAAGATTTGCCTCAAATTGGGCAGCTTTTTTGTAGTAGTAGTGGTAGTTTTGATGTACAAGACTGTCAAAGTCAGAGATGATTGATTTCCCTTAAAAACAATTGTGATTGTAAACAGAATAGTTTGATCCTTCAATATCTCTTTCGGTTTTAAAAGCATTTGGACTTGCGTTTTATTGCAAGCGTCAGGCTTAAATGATAAACAGATTTTAATCTGAAAATACGACCTGTAGTAATCTGAAAATCAGTTAGTACCTCCGGCTCTAAGCTGTTTTAGTTCAGAAGAGCGTCTGTCGGTGTAGAAACGGGATTGCATTGTTGAATTTGTGCTTCAGAATGAACAGCTCTGACTGTGGCCTTGAGCTGACAATAAACACACACTCACTCACTCACTCACTCACTCACTCACTCACTCACTCACTCACTCACTCACACACACACACACACACACACACACACACACACACACACACACACACACACACACACACACACACACACACACACACACACACACTCACACACTCACTCTCCACTGACCCCTGACCTTTCTGAGTGGCTCACATACTTTACAGTATGCAGCTATATGGCCATAATCGTTCTTGCAGCCACTGCGAGAGAAAAAGTAGTTTGGTTTTCTTCAATACTGTAAAAATTAGAAAAGACAAACGGCTTGAACCCAGACAGCAGTGCACCGGGTCAGCGAGTAACACTGTTTAATTCTGCTCCATCGATCCTTAAAATAAGTCGCATGCAGGGATTGAAGTGTAAACGAAGCATCAGACTGTAGTGACTCTCATGACCAGTTCTCGGTTGCTGTTGCTGGTTTGTCCGCGCGGCTCCTGTTGCCTGAGGTGGCTGAGGAGATGAAGGATGTTGTAAGCACAGTGGTGGTCTGGCAGAGAGGGCTGCCCGTTGCTGGGCTCAGATGAGTCCTGCGGCTCTGTCGTAGCACCTGCTGCCGGTGGGATGGAGTTTGTGGTAGGGGTGACTGTGCCCGCCGCGGCTGCTGCAGCTGCAGCCATGAGGGAGGATGTGGAGGTGGAGGGTTCGCCTTCAGGGCCGCTTTGCCCCATGCGGTGCGTCAGCGGCAGAGAGAGGGTCCGGAATGTGGCACCAGTCTTCTGGTGGTCCTCATTGTCTTTGACCTTGTCGTAGTTTAAGACTTTCCACTGCTGATTGACAGCCTGCCAGCGGTTAAAGATGCGAAATACAGACGGTCCTTCGTGGACAATCAGGGCTAAAAGAGAAAAAGATGAACTTGTTAATTTACAAAATAAAAGCTTGTATGCACATAATATACACAGAAATGGAAAGTTATTAGCCATCCTGTGAAAATGTTATTGTTTTTCAAACATTTCACAAGGACTTTTACACAGTATTTCACTTTTTCTGTTAGTTTGGTTGCAATATTTTTTACGTTCAAAATGATTAGCCCCTTAATGCCTCATTTACACTAGGGTCACTTGGGTTATCTGCTGCAAACACAGGGGTGTGTAATTTTACAGCACAGATGATACAACCAGCCTCTGAGAAAGCCGAGAGAAGATCACGTGAGCTCTACTGGTGTCCTACTGGCTGTCATTTAAAAAAAGTCTCTCTTCATTTGCATAGTTGAAGGATTCTTAACTTTGTCACATTGATGGAGACTGCTGGTCGCCAACAGTTGCTGTTGCTTGCATAGACGGACAGTGTTGGGGCAAGTTACTTTTGAAAGTAGTGCATTAGAATATTGAGTTACTCTCCCAAGAAAGTAACTAAGTGCGATATCTGCGTTATATTACTTTTGAGTTACTTTTGTGTTACTTTTATTTACCTGGCTGAGGTTTAATCTCTTTTAGAACTTGCAGGTGGGGTTTTTTCACTTTTTTTATTGAGAAGCTCTGCATTTAACAACCACCCATAGAACCTACACGTTACTTTCCTTTAAAAAATGTAGAATAAAATTATATTTTGAGAACTTTTTGAACCCAGAGCTCTACATGTTGTATGTACAGATTAATGAAAGCATGTAAAGTAATGTGTTTGCTGCTTTTGAATGTTTTGTGTTATTAGTTAAGTGAATTCACTGTCCATTAAGAGTACCTGCAAGAAATAATTTAAGGAAAAAATGATTTTAAACCTTTAAAATTTTTTATAAAAATAAAAATAATAATTGAATACATTTCTTAATGTGGCCTTAACAAATGTGTAAATAGTTTCCCAAAAGATTTTTTGTATTTACTATATTACAAAACGTAGTTGCTTCTACAGTAACGTTAGACAGTGGCTGCATCTCCTCAACAATAAAAGCAATAAGCATTTTTATTTTAGTCGAATTTATTGTTTGACCTGGAGAACGTGAACTGATGTCAATCATTTGTTGTTTAGCTAAAGGTGAGGTGTGGGTGTAGTGCTTCGAGAAAAAAAAACAAAAAAAAACTGGATGCAATGTTGTGTTTCTTGGAGTTGTTTTATTTGCACATAATCTACACAACAACAATCACTTTCTTTCCTTCGATGAGTTCAAAATAACAAGAATCCATTACAAAAATGTAAGTCTCTGGCCTGCTATTCTGACTGTCTGTAGTGATGACGGGTGATTTGCGAATTAATCTGTTTTTTCTGGATTTTCTAAGTGAAATGGTCGAACCAGTTCATTGAATTGAACGGAGCTGTCATAAAAAGTTTTGCGTCTTCAGTAAGTAATAGCATAAAACCCCCTCTGACTCGAAATCAGGCCATATCTTTAGATATTGAATCAGTAGAACAGTACACACTCATCTGCTGTAAAAAAGGAGACCTGATGATGATGATGAGAGTGAGTCGACAGTCTTTCCTCACAGTAAACTCTCTCATTAATTGTGTAATTCAACCTGACTAGAGTTATTTTTTATTTCACTATATGTTTTTTGAAGCCAATTAAGCAAGGTAAAAACTAACTTACATTTTTTTTTAAGTAACTCAAATAATATGACTTATTTTTAAAAGTAATGTAATCGTTACTTTGGAAAAGTATTGTTACATAACGCACGTTACTTATAACGCATTATCCCTAACACGGTAGACAGAGGTCATGGGAAGTCGGTCACTCTTTGTTGAAATAAATGGTCGCTTGACGCTTTGCAGCTGTGTGTCAATCGTAGTGTAAATGAGGCTTAAGAATGTTTTTTTTGTTTGTTTGTTTTTTGACTTGACTGACTACAGAGCAAACGACTATTGCCCAATAACTTGCTTATTAACCTGATTTGCCAGGTTAACAAAATTAACCAAGTTAAGACTATAATTGCACTGTATTCTGAATCCTAGTATCTTATGTACTGTTATCATAGTAAATGACATCAGTTTTTAGACAAAATTTATTAGTAAATTTAGATTGATTATTGAAACTATAGTTTAGAAATATTCTCTCCCTTAAACATCACTCGAGAAAAAAAAATAATAATAAAATTTACAAATCGGCTTAAGGATCGCTTTGTGCATGTGTACTTGTATATTTATATAAAAATACACACATGCATCTATAGTCAACATTTGAAGTCACTTGTATATAATTCCAAATATGTTAAAAACAATTGTATATTTTTGCTTATGTATTTTTGTGTATTTAAACTGTATATGCATAATCAGTTTACACAGCACACACATTGATAACATTTATTTATTTTTTTTATCATTTGACAACGCTTTATATTAGTGTCAGTTTTCAAATGATGTCTTAATAGATGTATAGCTGCATATGTTTCTCTGGATTCACAGTTTCTAGTTTTGCCTAAGCAAAACATAATTTATGCTTTGCTCTGTAAAATACAGATGACATTTTTTAATAAATTCTAAAAATAAAAAAAACATTGTCATTTAGATCATAAAATGACAATAGTTAAAATGATCTTACAAAAAATAGCTTTTATATTACATACAATATTACATAATTACACAAATATATATAAGGTAATCTGAAGTCATTTAACTCAGGGGTTCCCAAACTTTTCTGCCTGCGATCCCTAAAATAACAACCCCAGTGACTTGCAAATCCCCAAATTCCTCTGAGGTGATTATAAATATACAAATGTTGCTAATACAAACAATAGACCTATATAAACAAAAGCATACTGACAACCCAAAAAGTGCAACAAATTTATTTTTAATGTAGTTGATTGCCATAAAGCTGTCAGAAAGTTTAACCTGTTGCTATAAAATCAATCTGGTGCAGCTGACGCTATTGCTATGTTATTAATCTAACGTAAAACACAACGATCATAAGAAAAAAAAAATTAAAGGCTAATGGCTTTTCATTTGCATTTAGTTGTTTTTTTTACAATTAAAAACTACTATTATTATCTTCTGTGGGTTATGGTTAAAATATTGTAATAGTTTTATTCTAATAAATTACATTTTATTAAACAACTTTTTTTTTTAAATCACCTACGACTTCCCAGTTGGTCCCGACCCCCACTTTGGGAATCACTGATTTAACTAATTTCACTATAGTATTGTAGAAGTTATAATAAAAAATGAATAAATAGAAGTGTGAGTTCATACTGTGATGCAAGAACATGACAGTAATGCTGCCCTCAGTTGACAGAATGCGTGATCTGTAACAAAGCACTGCCATGGTCACCAGTGAATACTAGGAAATATTACACTGTAGCATTGAGTGGAACAATATTGGACAAAGTATTCCAAACTAGCGTGTACTAATTCATAGCTCCAGTTATCAATCATACTTATGAGTCTCGCAGATAAACCTCTGCAGCATTTGAAGGTTTTTTATTCTCTTGCTGAATACTTGTACATTTAAAGACTTCTATTTTCCAGGGTTAAAAAAATCCTTTTTTTTTTTTTTTTTTTTTTACATCTTACAATCTAGTTAAACATCCAAATGCCATTTTCCAAAAGGCCATTATGACAATTTACATGAACGACAGGCTAACTGAATTAACATTCCTGTAACGTTTGGGTACTTGTTTATTTAAAACAAGTTCAGTTCAAATGGTGCACCAGTTTTCAGTATTTAATCAGTTTTGACATTTCACAACCTCTTAAATCCTGCATAATTCTGTTATTAGAAAGCAGTGGGTACCTTGAGGCTACAAGGTTAATGCTAACATTTTATTCTACAGACGGAAAACAGTTTACTTCAGCGTTTTAATTGCAAAATTTAAAGTCTTAATTGCTTCATAGTTAATTATAGGCTCAGTTTGATTTGTTTCTTTTTACATCTCGGTTGAACACATTATATTGGTTTCTTCAGGAGCACACTATAGAAAGGCAGCGATGATCTGCATTCATTTTTTTATTTGACAGCAGGTTTCCCTCTGAAGTCTGTCAAGATTTCTACATTTACACACACAAACTACTACACTACTATCGTTTCACTCTCTGAGCTCTGATGACAGTGAGGCTCAAATATTTTTTTAGGGACTTTGATTGCGAAGGTTTTTTTTTTTTTTTTTGTGAAGTTGAAACAGATCTGAGAAGGCTGTGAAAGGCTAGTGTTCTCCCTCGAGCCCTGAGGTTCTCCACTCACAATCAATGAGACAGACCACTAACAGACGTTCTCACTGTACTCTGCAGACCACTAAAACAAGCAAGAGTGTGAAAGGGTAATAATAGCCCACAGTTTTCAATTGACTTCTTTTACAACCACCTAAATCAAAGCTCTACCCTTACAGAAAACGCACATAGAAGAAAAAACCCACCAGCTTCACATGTGTATTTATATTAAAGGGATAGTTCACCCAAAAGATAAAATATTCGTCATCATAAACTCACCCTTCGCTTCTCACAAACATGTTTGGTTTTAATATGTTATTAATGTTCCAAGTGTGCACATTTAATAAACCCACAATCCTTATCATTAATAAAACATAGGACAGCGTTCACTTAGGGCTGGGCGATATTGCAAAAAAACAATTATCACAATATCATGGTTCATATCAGTCGATATTATTAATTATTGAATATTTTTTAACAATACATTTAGGTACATTAGGTTTGTTTTTATTTAACCAATTTATTTTTATTTACCAACATCACTAAGGCAAATAGTTTTAATAATAGTCAAAAACTAAAATATTTAAACAAAATATATCATCTCGTTATAATAAAACTGTTGGTATTTAACTAATGGTAAGCGTAAATACTGAACAATCAAAGCAAACAATCAAAGCAAAAAAAAAAAAAAGATGTGAATAATAATACAGTAAACCAGAAAACGATGATAATCAAATCTGAGCTTTCAAGTAAAAGCACTAACCATCATTATTCAAATACACACTGCAACATTACAGATTGTGAAGTTGAATGACTATATTACCCCCTATGAATCTTTCAGTTGGGTGCAAGTGCACAAAAAAAGAAACCAAAAAGCACATCCTTATATCTTTTTTTATTTACAATCTCCACACTGCTGCTATCCGGCACACATTTTTGTGTGTTGTTATTCTGAACTGAAGTGACAAGCGGGAGAGCATGGTTTCCTTCACCATTTTCAATGTGCTTTGCACTCGCATTCCCCTGGCGTCTCTTGTAACTAGGGGACCATCAAGTGTTTTCTCAGAGGATGACAAACAGACAAACCATTGCTGCAGCTTTGATGCAAGTTTACGGAAAAGGGTAAAAAGTGCTGCAGTGTTTGAGTGCACTGTGTTAGTCTGAGGTAATTAGTCTGCCGTTATTACTGAAATGTGTATATTTCATACAAAGTGTGAAGCAGATTGGTTGGTTCTACTTGCATGAATCGTGGTGCACACGCAACATTTGGAAAAGTTGAGATGTTTTCAACTAGGTGTGGCTGGAAAATGCAAGTGTGTCACGTGTGCGCTGCTTGCACATGTGCACGTCCCTCCCATATGCACGTTGTGCAAGTCAGACACCTCCATTGAAAAAGACAAACCTACACCTGCTTATAACTGCTCAGCAGCCACATCTTAATGAAAACTATAGCCTTCATACCGAAACTTCATACTGTACTTTGACAATATTGACAGTGGTGTTCGGTCAATAAATACTGATACCAATTGTATCGCCCAGCTCTAGATTCTCTCTCCATTAATGGAAGCTAAAATTACAGGTGTTTGAATAAAACAATAAAAAGATTTTTAAAAAAATGTTAGTGCTGGACAAAAATGAATCACGATTTATCACATCCAAAATAAAAGTTTGTTTTGACACAATAAATGTGTGTGTATTGTGTATATTTATGATGCATATATAAATACACACATGCAAGCATATATTTGAGAAAATGTTTATTTATATTCAGATACAAAATATACACGCATTTGATGCAAGTTATATATAAATGTAGATATCTGTTACAACTATTTGTAAAGTTTTGTTTCTATGTATGTGCGTGTATAACATACAGTTTGTACATCATAAATACTTATAATAAACATTGACAAAACAAACTTTTTGTTGAATGTGATTAATTGTGATTTATCTTCGTCCAGCATTAATAAAATACTTAATTTATATGTACATATATGTATTGAAAGAAATTGAGCTCCAATAAGTAATTAAATACACTAATAGGGTATTATTTAATATGCTCAAAGCATACAATGCCATGTATCTTTTAGTGTTGTTTTCCTGATCTTAAAGAGTACCAAATCTTTTCGAGGTAGAGACAAGACAACATCTGATTACATGACTTAATAAAGGTGGGTGGGAGGGGATCTAACTCTGAATAAAAATATCCTATGTGCTAATAAAAGGAAGGCAAGCATTTTACACTTTGATGCAGATAACCGTAACTGTTTTAGAGTGACTTTAGGCTCTAATCGATTAGCCAAAGAAAGAGTGCTAAATATTGATCGCCTGTAATGCTCTAATTTAGAACAGGCTCAAAATATGTGCATTAATATAACCTTAGCATTACAAACCAGTTTAAGCGTTTCCTTCTGTCAAGCACAAAAGAAGATGTTTAGAAAAATGTTGGAATCTGTGAACCAATGACTTCCATCGTGTTTGTTTTCCCTACTGAGTAGCCATTCACATATTGCATCTAAAACCATGTGAAAAACATGTGGTGCATTGCTTGCTCCATCAATTTCAATGCGCTTTCTGAGGAACCACCATGAACAAACCCTTGCTGCAGGTCTGATCCGAGCATTATTTATGAAGAAAAATAAAAGTGCTGTATGCAAGTTTTTAACTCTTCAAAAGCATAAAAATGTAAAAATATGCTTGCAGATATTTAAGAAACATGCCAAGTGAACATTCTTGTTTTCATTCTTAAAATTCATTTTAACATTCTTAAAAAACAATGCTGAAGTCTATATTCTGCTTTGAAAATGTATGTTACTGTTGTCTTGGTGGAAAACTGTCTATTTCATTTATTCAGTCAGGAAAGCTCTTAAAGTGTACATCCGTGACCAAAATGACCAAAGGCTACAGTAGCAGCCTTCGAAATGTGACGCAGATTCAGAGTTCCACATGAGGTTATTAATTAGTGAATAAAATAAATATTATGAACATAAACATTAGGTGAAATGTTACATTGTAACCCTGTGTCCGAACAACACGCTATTTGGCTGTTTGCAACAGACCAAACGTGACAGAAATTTAAATACAGCCATTCAGAAGCACAGAATATGCACTCACTCACAAATGGTAAGATTTTATAAAAAAATTGATACACATTAAGCCTCTTTAACATTATTAAATGTACATGCGAAATCACTGATATGTGTTGGTTTGCATTATTTCAGTTTTAAAGTTCAATTTCAAATGGTTTATTTTATTTTCTGCTTTATTTTCTTTTCTTTATATACTGCTTTCAGTAGTATGGCAATAAATGTCATGTAAAATGGTATTCAAACTCAGATTGTTAGCATTTAACACTGAATAAAACACATGGGGTGTACCTGAGGTGATCATTCTCAGTTTTCTGTTGTTCAGCTGCAAGAGAAGGTGTTTCTAATATAACAATTCAAGGATTTGGTTACAACAAAAACTCCTTTTAATATAAAAATGTTCCTTTTATCGGGTGCCGTTGCTTTTATATTGATCAGGGCCTTAAATCAGCCTTTAGGCTTGATAGTCAGCCTCGCTCTTGTTGGTCCTTGATCTGGCAACCTGCGCTTGGATGTTTTGATCCTGGAATGCAATACCTAATTCAACCACTGGGTATCAAACTTACATAATGCATATTTAAAACACACCATGGTGTTTGAGTAATCTGCGTTTGTCTAAGGTTTTTGTCACATGAAAAAATTTAGATGTTCTTACTCTGCAACTCTATTTGCACATACATGGTTTGTCTCCATTTAAAAGTTACAAACTTAAGTGTGCAAAAGATGCAATATGTGAACGGTCCCTAAAGATGTCAGAGGTTACTGGTTTCCAACATTTTTCACAATTTTTTCTTTTGTGTTCACCAGAAAGAAAAGACTGCTCGAGAGTGAGTAAATACTCAGTAAATGTTTATTTTTTGGGTGGACTATTCATTTAAAATCACATAAGAAATGTGGAACAATAAGATTACTTTTTTTACATGAAAATGTTCAACATATGAAAAGTGGAACAATAAGACACACATTATACATGCTTCTGAAAAATGTGATGTAAAAAAAAATGATGTGATGTCTTTTTTGGATGAAAATGTTCCAAAATCATGTTTCATGTGTGTTTCACGTGTGATTTTAACATCACTGCACATGTGAAGCCTGAGAAGATGGGCAGCACTGCGAACAAGATAAATTCAGTAAATAAAACAAAGCCCGTGCCAAATTTGATTCACCTTTCTTGTCACATTTGTTGAGTTAAAAGGGGTGGAAGTGCTAATCTTGGCACTGATGCTGTAGAGGTTTCTGTTATTAGCTTTACCAGAACAGACTTTCAGCAGACAGAGCAGAATTAATGTGTCCACAGTGGCATTTATATGCAGCAAATGTGTACCAGTTGAAATTAGGTTGTGGAGGAGTTTATTAGTGTTCCAGCATCATGAAGATGCCTATTGCGTCTGCAACCTGATTTTCCAGACTCTCTCCTTTTTTATTCTCTCTCTTTCTCTCTTTCACTCTTTCCCAGGACTGCACATCCTCTCATTACAAGGAGAGAATGTGAGACGTGTATTGATTTAACACACACACATACACGCACACTGACAAACGCACACGTTTTCCTTGAGCCAAGAGGATAGCTGAAGGAAATTCTCAGGGCAAAGCTTGAATTTTTATCAGCAACTTTATTCTGCTGTAGTGTGGGATTTTTTGGCTTCCGACCAGTCCCACAGTAGATGGGAGCAGCGCTCGGCTGTGAAAAGCCACTTTGCCACCTGTCTCATCTCTTAGCTTTGCTTTCAATCCTTCTCTCATTCTCCTGTTTTTTAGTCCCCACAGGGCTTTTCCTTTCGGATGAATTTACATTATGGCAGATAATATTAAATGAATGACTATAAAAAGGCTCAAAATGATGTCATGTTCCAATATTAAACTGAAAGCTGAGCAAGCGGGATCTCATCCCACATGAGCAATCTTGAAAATGAACTATGATATTTCTTGGGTAGTAGAGGTAAATAATAATTTACTCTAAAATATTAATGACACTTCTTTTGAAAATATTTATGTCAAAGGAAGAACAAAAAACAAACAACAATTCAATATCTTGATCGTGGCCTGTGGCTAAAACAGTATACAGCTAGTGTTAGAAACACAAAAGTCAATCCCAGGGAAAGCAAGAACTGATGAAATGTGTAGCTGAATGCAATGGAAATGACTTATTATTGCAACTATAAAAAGACATTTAATAATTTTATTAATTGAAATAGTTTTATTTAATTTTATTTAATTTTATATTTGAAATGCTTAAAAATATTTTCAGCACACTTTGAAGCAAAATAAAATTAATCACTTGTATGAAGTAAAATTTAATGAAAATGAACTACATATAATATAATGTTTAATTTATTAAATAGTAATTTTGGTCACACTTTATTTTGATGATCCGTGTGTTGAATTTAAGTTACATTGCCTCTACATGCCAACTAATTCTCATTAGATTATAAGTAGACTGTTAGGTTGGGGTTAGGATTAGGGTTAGTGTAAGTTGACATGTCATTGAAAGTTTTCTTATAGTCAGTTAATTATCTGTTAAATGAGCAATATCATCAGATATTAAGCAGACAGTCTTCTAATACTCAAATGGACCATCAAAATAAAGTGTTACATGAAATTTTTAATCCAATCTATGTAGTTAAAATAGACATCTGTGAACAAATCCTCATTAATAAATAACAGTATTTATCACTAAACCATTAAAATTAAAAAGTATCCACTTGTTAAGCGGTGACGTATGGAGTACTGTTTCTGGGTCCGAACTGTTATTAATTTGAATTGAGAAAACATTCGTTTAAGACCAATTTTAGTCATATCACACATTCAAGTGAATTTTATAAGAAATCATGCTGTGCCTGTATGTTAACAATATGTTAACAATTACAGTTATTTACTTTCTGGCCATTGGTTATTAGGCATGGATATATACAGTATATATATTAGGAATGCTCATTTCGGTTAATTTTGCTAACCGACAACCGCTGCTCATTAATCGGTTATTAACGGTTAACTGGTCAGATTACTATTAATTTTATATTAAACAAATTGACGTGACTATTTTGTGTCCGACAAATTAAATATTGCATTTTAAAATACTGATTTATTTTTATATGCTAGCATATTAATAATAGAACAATATAACAGAGCATTTTCACACACCTGCAGTGTTTAGCACAGAAGAACAGAATAAACTAAATAAAATGAATAAAATAAAAAGGAATGCCCTAAATTATTTTCCACTTAAATAATTAATTTAAATTACAAATCTAAAACACTGACTGATTATTTTTAATAACCGGCATAGGCTGCTTTTTTCCAATCATATTTTTGTCTTCCGTCAAATAAAATAGCTGACTTCCTCAAATCGCCCGCTCCACGGAAAATATGCATTTATTTAATGCCCCGCTTGTATTATTATAATCACAAAACCTTTTTACATTTTTAATTGAAATCATTATTTTAAAGAATATGTCCTGATATGGTTTCCTCTCTCTCCCTCGCGGTTCAAGTGCGCGCGCTGCGTGATGAAAAGACAACAACAACGTGCAAATATGTTGAATTTTTGTAAACAGTTATGTTGTTTAAATATGACATTAATGTGCATACATGCTTTATAAGCTGTAAAATAAAAGGTAAAGCCTATTTGTTGCGTTTAGGACGCAGATCCAGGTCAACATCAACGCTTTTTTTGGTACCAAGACGTTTCAAACAGCAATATTCTTCTTCCATTTTGCTTCTTTGGCAAATGTGTCTGTAGGCACGGGTTATACGTTATCGTCCCGCAAAGTTAAGTATGTCTTGCAGTAAAACAAGTGGCCGACCACAGCTAATGTGCTTTTATTCATTCCAAAAACGCGAGGCACACCTCACTGCCTTTGTTGACAAGGAAAAAAGAAGAGAAGCGCGGTCCTCTTATGAAACGACTGAATCAGCTGGGTATCGATTGTGCAAAAGTGTTGCTGTCTGTGTTGTTACAATTGTAATATTTAATAATATTGTGATATTCAAAATTTGTACATTCATACAGCTCTGGATAACTTAAAACAGCGATTAGACCTTCAGAGCGGCATTAATGCGTCCTGAAGTAAAGCGAAACGGCTATAAACTCCAGCAAGATAGAGTCATTATATAAAGAGTCATACTTTATCTATAAATAAAGTAACTATAGAAACTGTGTTCATCTTAACTGAAAGCTTCTGCGTGTTTGCTGGCCTCACGCATCGCGCACCTGTCAGTCAGTCAGTCAATCACCGCGTAACGCCAAAGGATTAAACAGACAGCGTACAGCACTATACGGTTACAGAAAAGTTTGCGCTGTTATAATCCACTTACCTTTTAATACGTTTTGATGCGTTTATAATCCGCTATTAAAAACAACAACAACAATAACTGAATGTTTTGAATGGGTATGTACCCGTGGCGGGATGCATTTTGGTCCCCGCCATGGAAGAATGAATGTAGCGGAAACCTTGCTCTTTAAAAGTTCTCTCTAGTTGTCTTGACAACACAAACTGCTGCTCTGGTATGAGCCGCGTGCAAAAGATGCCCCTCTTAACGCAAAGGCGCATTCAATCTGCCCCTTATGCTGTCAAACAAAAAATATATAAAATAATAATTTTAATTGTTTGACTGATAGCATTAATCGGTCACAAACGCACCCTTTCGGTTAACGGTTAATCGATTATTTTGAGCATCCCTAATATATATATATATATATATATATATATATATATATATATATATATATATATATATATATATATATATATATACTATAAGTTTAGTCCCTTTATATTTATATTGATATATATAAATATAAAGGAGTATATATATAGGAGTTTATATACAAAAACCTTTAAATGCCATCTGAAATTTTCCTCTAAAATGAGCATTTTTATCAGCCTCCTGTGTGTAAGTTCAGTAATATCACTTTTATGGCAAAGAATAAATTTTTTCTTGATCCTTAAAGTGAAATATCTCAACGGAAACAATGGAGGCTGAGAAAAATATTCATTTTTGATAGAAATTTTAGAAGCCAGGTTTTTGCCTCTGAACTCTTCAAATAATAGATTCATGAGACCAAACAGTGCCCTTTATACAGCACATAACTAACAGCATTTTATATCTAATGCTTAACCACTACAGTTCATTACCACCAAAGCCATGGCAAATCATAAAGAACACTCTTTCAGAAGTTTGAACAGGTACATTCCTATCTGAAAAACCTTCAATACTACATTAAAACTACATTTTTCGACACTACAGTAGTTTTTTTATGAAAAATTACAGTGAGCATTCTCCTCTGTTATTGCTGCTTGCTGAGAGAAATGTCTAAGAACGAGCAGATCAAAGCAGAGTGATACATATGGTGAACAGTCCCAGTGCTGATAGAGCTGATACTGGTAAAATATCAACGCTTTTGGAACACATCTCAGCCTGTCAGATTCAAAGAACAGAATAAACTCTTGTATAGAAATATAAATTTCTGCAGTTTACCATGTATTTTGATGGTTTTATGACATGACCTAGGAATGAAACACTAATATCTTTGTGAAGGAGCACAGTCTGCTTTTTTTAGTTGTAGCAAACATTTTAGGATTAGTAATGGAGGCTTAGGTGCATCTGTTTAACTATCTACAGCAGATTTGAGTTTGTAGAATTCTAAAACTGATGAAATTTGTTCCACAGATCAAAGAGCCTTTTAGGACTCTACTTTCATCCTTGGTTAAATAGACAGTTGCATGGCCACTTTATATATATATATATATATATATATATATATATATATATATATATATATATATATATATATATATATATATATATATATATATATATATATATATATATATATATATATATATATATATATATATATATGTTTTATCTAACATTTTTATTAGATAATTAGCAAAAACAGTACAATACTAATAAAAAGAAGAAAAAAATAATACAAAATAATTGACATTATAGCCCATATGACAACATGTAGCATAAACATATTTTAAAAAAAGGATGACAGTATTCACGTTTTTACAAAGTCAGTGTCATAAATATATGGTTTAGAGATGAAAACTTACAAAGGTAAAATGCTAGATTTTCAAAAGTCTTAAAATAGGTCCCTATGTGGTTTCAGCTTTTTTCTGTGAAGTTTCAAGACATAGTTGTTCCATTTGAATGACAAGCAGCACATTCAACCATATTATAAAACATGAAGTCTTTGGAGATTTCCAATTTAGCATGGACACTTTTTAAAGTAAAAAAATTTAACTTTATTAAAAGAACGCTAAATAAAGTTATTGTGTTAATGTGTGGATTTATGCTACAAGCTTCAATTAAAATAAATGTAGAGTTTCACCTTTTTGTAAGTTATTTATAAGATGTGTAGCTAGTCATCTTGCTTCTTCTTAAAAAAGGTTACAAAAATCCATGTAAAGCTTTGTGCCATCTGGGGCACATTTATCTAGCAGTATGTGAAAATTTACTTATGTTTTGAAATGGCATTCTTTCCCATGATATGAGGTGGATGGCATGACTTTTCAATATTTCTAATTGAAATGGATTTTTGAATAGAAGACAGCACTAAACCTTGGCATCTCTCACTGGCCTCCACCTTCAAGTTTGAGTTACGAGTGAGAAATTAGGTTTAGGGCTGTCTTCTATTCAGTCTTTCAATTTGAATTATGTGACATGACTAAAGTAAAATCGGCAGGAACTTATTTTTCACATGGACGTTAAACAGACTATTATAAAGTTTTACTGGTACAGTAGCTGAACTTGTCAGTCCAACACAATCTCACGGCAATTCGTAACTTTTTGATTTAGTGGCTAATTCGTATGAATTCGCACGATGTAATTTGTACAATTTAGTATGATTTGCTTATCCCCCAATGACGGTTGGGTTTGGAGGTGGGGTTAGGTGCCACACCTCCTTTTTAAAATCATACAATTTCATACGACTGAACTGAGATTAGCCACAAAACTGGCAAAACGTAAAATACTTACGTTTTCTCGTGAGATCAGGCTGGTCAGTCACATTAAAAATATTGTGTAAAAACAGACAACACATTTTTAAACCTTATAGTTTTAATGACTTTTGTTTTTGACGTGATTATATGAGTATATAATATTTTACTACTTGTTTTGTACTAGTTAATACTAGTATTCAGCTTAAAATGCAATTTAAAGGCTTGATTAGGTAAAAAAAACTTAAAGAACGAAAACAATATAAGCCAGATTCAAAACATATTCTTAACTGGGTTCCCAGAGGTAATTGAATTTCTGGAATTTCATTTTTGTTTGTTGCTTTTGATTTTAGTTTTCATTTATCAAAATTTAATTTTTCTATACCTTTTCTTTTCTTGTTTGTTGTTATAATGAGTTTATTTTCAGCTACATTATATTCTTTTCTCACTCAGCAACTGGCAATCGCAGTCACCGACTAGACTATACCCATTTAAAAAACCTCACTAGCCAGAATAATATACATTTGAAGAGCTTTGTTTTCAGAATGACTGCTTCAGTGACTGCTATTCTTTTGTTAAGAAGTAGATGGCAAAAAAACTAAATGTAGAGTCTGTAAAACTATTGAGCTTTCAAATATGGGAGAGGGAAAACTTTACAGCCACACAAACAGAAAGTACCTCTGAGGTAGATTATACATTATACATGTATACATTGTTATTCTCATAGTGGCTAGTGAAGATATGCAAAATTATATTAAAGCTAAAACCATTTTAATCTTGTATTACTATTTTAATAGTATGTTAATAGATATTTTAGAAATTTTAGATATTTTAATGTTATGTTACGAATTATCATCACTCAAATATGCTTATTGTCATGATGAGAAGTGATTTAGCTGTTGCAGATTGATGTAGTCTTACACATCTGCCATCAAGTGCACTACAACTACCATGATGCTGAGCTCCAATCAACACCCACTACAGCTGACGATAATCCAGACAATCTCTCTGGCTGCATCCCAATTTGCATTCTTATACTACGGCCTAAAAGTATGTACTTTTTTGTGATGGTAAAATATATACTTTTGAGTGTTTAACAGAAGAGTATGCAAGTTTTGGGACATACTAATACCTTGCTAACAGATTGTTTTGTTGCTTATTTTTGAGCCCTGTCAATCATCCACACATCATCCACCTTTCTTTCATATTTAATTTCTAACCTTATTGGAGAAGCAGCAGCAAGTTAATCTTTTATTCACTAGTCTTTCATGCAGAGAAATCTCCTCAGGTGTTCGGATAATTTTGCATTCAGACGTTAATGTCCAAACACGTCTTTTTATAAGTTCAGTATTGTTGTTGCAGATGAAATATAACACAGAAAATATGATTTAACGTGGTGATTTAATGTGGTTTTCCAGTTGGCTAGATATTAATTAACAGTTATACAAACATCTTCACTAAAGCCTCTCTAATTGACGGTTGGTCTCAAGCTTACATCATGCTTGAGGTTTATTTACACTTTTCATCTGCGTTTGTAGTTCTAATCGAACTCACGTCCAACGCATAATGTACTGTGGGGAATATCAGCGGTTAGAGTATGGATGCTTCTACACTTGAAATTTTTACCGGAAATAGTAAACCATCTGGGAACCTTTGGCATGCTCTTTTCAACATACTACAATTTGGGACTAACTAATTCTATTTTCAAATACTATTTAAGACGGATATTTTGCGAATTGGGATACAGCGTCTCTCTCTCTTTCTCTCTCTCTCCCTCTCTCTCTCTCTCTCACACACACACACACACACACACACACACACACACACACACACACACACACACACACACACACACACACACACACACACACACACACACACACACACACACTTAAACTCATAATCAGTGATTTCCTGGACTTAAAAATTCTATAAAGACATCTCTCATTTTCTCAGAGTCTAACTGTAACATTACAAAGTGTACCCTAGTCTAGCCTTGCTGTCTTTCCTGACCCTTGTTTAGTCCTTTGTTGAAATATAGTCCTTTGTGTGTGTGTGTCTGTATATATATTTAATATCAAATACTTGGTCTGTAAAATATCACTTTTTCAAAAAATTGAAATGAATTACATTTTCTACTCATTTTTGAGTTGTATATTGAAGACTGTTTTTGATACACAGTGACTCTCTCAGGGCACCCGATGGCCTCTTCCTGTGGCAAGGGGATTATTAAAATGAATACTTTTTTTGGCTGTAGTGTTTTCATTGAAACGGTTACCTTTGGGCATTATCTCTATTCTCTCCACCTACAGTAATCAGATAGAATGGACTCTTGTTCTGTCTCCCTCTCAGTCTGCCTGCTTTCAAAGACAGAGCGAAATTTCACAGAGAGAATCTGTTGAGGAGCTCTGCCATTGATCTACAGCTCGCACACGCACAAACTGATGAGCCACTAAAACAATCCCGACATCGCTATTGTTCAGCTTCATACCATCCAGCCTCTTACTTTTTTCTTTGTGGTAGTGATTACCCAAGATAGCGCTGCTCTGAGAGAACCTCATTATTCCCTCTGAGCCACTGGAGAGGTGAAACAGCCATTCCACTTCAGCTTCTACAGCTTTGTGATGCCCATTTATACTGCAAGCACAAGGTGGCAGATATTTTACATCACAGCTGTCATTTGTGGATTTTAAAGAGTGGGCTGCAGTTGTTGACACTGTTGCTGTAATTCCCATATGGTTTTATGTCCGATCTGCAATATATCAGCACGGAGAGCTGTCTAAACCTCATCCGTCAAACTGGGGCAGTAGCGCCGAAGCTCTCTCCAATATTTGTGCATGTATTCACACAGAGGAAAGAATAGAGTTCCCAGTGTTTAGAGGGGTTCTTTATGGTTTTATTTTTTTTATTTGTGTGATAAAACTGATTTAAGACACCGTCACATACTGCTGCAAAATTTGTGTGGAAATTCCTTTCTCTAACATCTTGTAACAATGGATGAATCAGACACAGCTCACACGGAAATCACTTTCAAACCAAGCAGCTGTTTGACTAAACTGAATTTTAAAACTGGATAGTAAAATGGTAAAAATGTGGTTACTGCCCTGGGCTTGTATATTCATGCTTACTATACTGTTTTCAAATGCTTACAATGCAGTCACATTAACTGTTGGTCTGCTACTTCTTAGGTGAATTCCAGTTATTCCTATTGACCTTATTCTTCATGTACGAGCAAGCGCAACCTTTGGAATATTTTTGGCTTGATACAGTACTTCCGGTTTCATTTACATATATTGATTTTTAGATGCCAAAAACAGCTCTTTATGCTACTTCATGTTGCAAACTGTAATTTTCTTGTTACATTATTCTACTTTTTATGTATAATTATGAACACACTTTTTTGTAGAGCAAATAGACTAATTTCTGCAGTTTATTCCTGTCATTTCTCCCATAGGCAGCTGAATCTAAAGTTCTAAAACAATCACAAAAATGAGCAAATTTCTCATTACAGAATAAGGTCAATAGAAATGTGTGCAAACTGGAGTTTTGCATGAGGGCAAGGAAGTTCCCATGGTGCCCAGTTACAGTTAGCTACATATATTGGCTGTGCTTACAAACAGAAAGCTGTCTGTTTTTTCTCTGACTTCAAACATCACAAAATTATTGATAACAGACCTTTTTGGCAACAACATTTCACCAAAATTTTGTGAATGCATGAATAAATTCCTTAAAAATGCCAGAGACAGGGTTGTATAAAGGGAATAGATAGGAAAGCTTTTTTATATATTATATTTTTAGACCACTGTGTCATGATGCTAAAAAAAACTACAACATGTTACCCAAGTGTAATGGTCATATTGTTTGTTTTGTGTATTTGATCACAACCAGCTTGTTATAAAAACCAGCCTAATCAGCAATAAATGCATCAGTGTTTTTTGGAAAATATGTCGTTCATTCTCTCAGATGTGAAGTATTTTTAATACACTACTGTATAATCATTCTTAAAATTCTTAATCTGTAATTCATGAATACTTTTATTATGGGAAACTTTTTAGTTTCAGAATAGTATACTTTTTACTTTTATTTTTTACTCCATGTCACAAATGTAGCGGAGTAAAAGGTAACACTTTACAATACATTTCTATAAGTTAATAATTCTTTATGTATTTACTAAAATGAATAAACAAAGAGGCAGCACGGTGGCTCAGTGGTTAGCACTGTCGCTTCACAGCAAGGTCACTGATTTGGGTCCCGGCTTGGCCAGTTGGCATTTCTGTGTAGTTTGCATGTTCTCCCTGTGTTAGCATGGGTTTTCTCCTGGTGCTCCGGTTTCCTCAACAGTCCAAGGACACGTGCTATAGGTGAATTGAATAAACAATGAAAGTGTGTGTGTGTGTGTGTGTGTGTGTGTGTGTGTGTGTGTGTGTGTGTGTGTGTGTGTGTGTGCGTGCGTGCGTGTGTGTGTGCGTGCGCGCGTGCGTGCGTGCGTGCGTGCGTGCGTGCGTGTGTGTGTGTGTGTAAGTATGTGTGAGAGTATGTGTGTGTGTGTGTGTGAGAGTGTGAGAGTGTGTGTGAGAGTGTGTGTGTGTGTGTTTCCCAATAATGGGTTGTGACTGGATGGGCATACGCTGTGTAAACATATGCCAAAATAGTTTATGATTTGTTACGCTGTGGCAACTTCTGAAATAGAGGCTAAGCTAGGAGTGATAGAATTAAAGACAGAAGTGTTTGATCAAGGTTGTAGCTGAAGGTAGATCTCCAGGAACAGGGTTGAGCAACCCTGTTATACACTCTCAGAAATAAAGGTACGCGAGCTGTCACTGGGGCGGTACCTTTTCAAAACACTGACACTGTTTCAGTTTACTATAATATTCTATGTGAAGCTGCTTTGACACAATCAACATTGTAAAAGCACTATAGAAATAAAGGTGAAATGAATTGAATTGTACCTAAAAGGTCCATATTAACACCTCAAGGGTACATATTAGTAAAAAAAAGTACAAGTGTACCTCTTAAAATTTTTAGTTACTAATAAATACTTTTGAGGTACCGATATGTACCACCCCAGTGACAGCTCGCGTACCTTTATTTTTTAAAGTGAGCAGAATTTATTCATCTTTGTAAAACATGAGTTAATGAAAATACAGTTGCATATTGTTAGTTCATATTAACCCACAGTGAATTAACTAATGTAAACAAGCATAAAAACAAATAAAGCATTATTAATACTGTACTGTTGTTAGTAAATACTGTAAGCATTGTTCATTATTAGTTTGTGTTAGTAAATTCATAAAATAAAACTAACTACTAACTACAGTGTGACAAGGTAAAAATAAATTTAAACTGGTGAAAACGAGCTGAATCTTACAAGTTAACTTGTTAAACTGCTTCAAAATCTTTTTTCATTTGACAACTGGAAATAATTCAAATGATCCATTCAGAGTGGATCTACATAATAATTTAATGATTTAAAATAATATTTTCTGCAGTACTGTACTGTAAGAAACTCATTTACTCCCCATTCATGGCAGATAACCATAATTGCAAGAGTACACAGGATTAATTATTTGTCACTTTGTTGAAATAAACATGCTGCAGTTTTGACCCAAAAAATACAATGTGAGCAGAATCCGTTGAGGCCAGGGAGAGGATGAAGCAATCGTACATGAAAGCAAATGTGTTTTCAACTATTTTTTTCAGCCGTGTGACATTATTCCTCACAGTCTGTATAAGCAGTTTGAATGTCTGTATCAATGAAGTCTCTTTTCTGTTCTGATAATAGCTGTAAATAATGTCCGCAACAGTGCCGAAAATAATTATAAAAAATGGGGACTTCCATAATGCTGGAAAGTCTCATTATGGTTAACATGGCGTTGTTTGATGAATGAACCCAATAGAGGAACATATATCATCCATTATCTGGCAGTGGCTTCCAATTCTTGAGTATAGAGCGAAGCATTCGGAAGGAACCCAGACCACAAAACTGATAAAGGCACTGATGGAAGACAGAGATTGGAATGGCTCATAGCTCCACAACTACCAAACCCCACAAGAGTACACAAAACACACACGTCAAGTCTGAGTGCAGTGGAGACTGGCTGTTTAGTAACATTGACAACTAGTTTTCCGCTTGTAATTATATATATATATATATATATATATATATATATATATATATATATATATATATATATATATATATATAAATAATTATACCCATTATACTATTTTAAGAAAGACATTTATTTAGAAATAAATTAAGTGGGTCCTGAAAATGTGAAGAATTTAGTTTGCTTATAAGCCACTATTGTTCTATAACTGTGGCTATGTAAAAAAAAAAAAAGAAAAAAAAAGGCAACACTTTATTTTGATGGTCCATTTGAGAATTAGTAGACTGTCTATACCGTGAATACCGTTGCTTAACAGACATTTAACTGACTATAAGAAACTTTGCAAGTACATGTCAACTTACACTAACCCTAACCCGAATTATAATTCTAACCCCAACCCCAACAGTCTACTTATAATCTAATGAGAAGTAGTTGGCATGTAGATTAAACTAACGGACTATCAAAATAAAGCGTGACCAAAAAAACTCTAGGGCTGGGCAAGTTAATAGGTTATCATTACGTTAACAGTTTTTGTTATTATTTTTTATTATGTTAAAATTTTGTTTTGCTCTAAATATATCAACCCAGACTCATTCTGAAAATGTATTTCTATATACATTTCTAGATACCACAAAATACATTACAGGAGCTACGTTTTTTTTTTTTTTTTTTTGCTGTTTTTGTGTTCATGAATCCACCAGGGGGCACTGTGTATGCTTTTTTGACACCTCAAATTTCTCTTGCGAGTGCCATTCAAGCCAGCAGTTCTCATGTAAATCCACCAGAGGCCGCTGTCAACTGACAGTTTGAATGACTGACTGACTGACCAATCAACTGACCCACCCTCCCTCTTCCCTAAACCCAACCAATAGTATTCTCAAAAGCACAGATTGACCTGCCCACCCACTTTCCTAAACCCAACTGACAATTTTAAAAAGCAATCCAGTAAAAGAAAAGCACTAGCCTGATTTTTACCAGGTTTTCAGATTTTTATCACATCTCACCCTGTTATTCACTTGTTTATTTTATTTTTTGGATTCTGTTTTTGTCTTACCAACTTTTTTAACTGTTCCTCACCAGACTCAAACCCTGTAGTTGTTGGCAACTCCTGTCTGTGCCTCAAGTTCATCGACATACATGGCGAGCTAACTGGACAAATTGGTAACAGCGCGAAAGCCATCCATACAGATGTAAGCAGTCAGCTGCTAAGTGCAAAAAGGAATGCCATAATACCACCCTGTAGCGTTCGTTTTATAAATGAAATGCAGCCATACATCTGGCAACATAATTCGCAATCTCCAGAAATTTAGGGCTACGTTTTCAAAATGAGCCTGCATGCAACTGAATACACGCAAACATACAATGGGTCACGGAGGGTGGGAAGGTTGGGTGTTAAACAGCACTGAGGATGGACATTATTCCTATTGCTGGGTTCACACCAAACCCAGAGCACCATCTCACTTGGTCTAGCTTCTTCGGAGGATGTTTTATTTTACTTCAAGCTAATTTGCAGCTTGAGGTAAATGACTAAAACTTGTGTAGAAGACATTTTTGTGGCAGATGCATGATGCGTGATTCACACCATTCGTGCTGCTTGGTGGATGTTTACCTGTACTCACATGAGTAAATTTTTTAGTAGTTCAATTCAGTTCGATTCAAGTTAATTTGTATAGTGACTTTCAGAATAAGTATTGTTTCAAAGCTGTAAATATCAAGAACATGTTTTTTTCAAAGTGTATATTTGTGTTTATAAATTGTTATAAATTCATATTAATTTGAGTTAATTTATTGTTTTAAAATACTTGCTAGAATGTATGAATATGACATTTAATTTTAAAGCAGAGAATGTGCACCCTTGAAATGTTTGGAAGTTATGGGTTTTAAATAAAAGAGTTGCTTTTGGAGCATAACATCACATGTTTGAGTTTGGTGAGACAAGGGACCATTGCATTATGGGTCAAACTGACATTGTGGCAGAAAGAAGCTAACGATAGAGAGCCAGAGAAAATTCATTAATCTGTTTGGTCTTAGAGGGCGCACACAGTAACTCATACTTAATTCTGTTACATTTTGTGTAAAGTATTGTTTTATGTTAGTTTACTTGAATGATGTTGTGTGTGAGGACTGATGTTACTGGATTCAGAGTTGTCGTACATGTTCATACGCATACCAGCCAACATTTAAATCAGAGACTGAAAATAACTCTAAGAAATGCATATTTGGAATGTTATATACTTTATTTCTTGTACTTTTCAAGACACCGTGTCAAGAGAGAGAGAGAGAGTAACAAATAAACAGCAAAGACATCAGTTTGAAGCGTGGCTATCATTTTATTTAGACCAGTGCAGCTACAAAAGGTGCACATTATTGCATTACAATCAAATTAGGAAAAGATAAGGTTATTAGTTACCATAACTTTTATTAGTAACAAATAACTTTAACTAATTAACTAGTAACTAAAATCTTTTAGTAGTGTATTGTGCACTTATATTTGAAAAGCTCTGGCCACTGAAATGCCACTGTTTGCATCATATGCATTATAAAGTGCTGGGTTCACACCAAGAGCAAAATTAGGCATTTGCTTAAATAGATTACAAAAAAAAAGTCAATGGTGCAAATGATGTAGTATGTGTAACCTATAAAATTAGCCTCAAAGCATCATCTGTGCAATTCCAAGTAATTCAGTTAAATTAATTAATGTAAAGGTAACATTTGTTCCCCATACAGACTATGCAAAGGCTAAATTAAATTGGGTTACCATTAAGTGAATATGTCTCTTCAGAAAAAATCAAATAGCTTGGTTCATTGAGACCACTCTAACAATATATGTTACATTTGGACCCCTTTAACAATGTTTACACACTACTGGAAGCTTAAAAAGATTGATTGCATGGATATGCAATGTTTGGGCAAAAATAAATTTCTCCTTAATCTCCTAAAACTCCCCTTAATCTCACATTCTTACATATTAATCTTTTCTGTTCTCAAGCACTTTTAAAAAAGCATTAGTGAACTGTTTTTTTTTTTTTTTCTAAGCGATGCTCTAGTTTTTAGCTCCAACACTCAAAACCCCTGCCATCCTGCCTAAGATAAGTTTTTTTTTTTTTACAGCAATGCAAAGCTAAGCTGTTCAGCTGATATTTAATTGAAACACAATTTTATCATTAAATTAGGAGCACATTTCCTCTGAGAGACAAAAGACCGATACAATGTGTGTGCGCGTTTGTTATTTACTGCCTCAATTGTATCCGGATGGTGAGAGAGTAGCGTGTGTTTTCTCTCATGGCAATGCATTAGAGGGATCACTTTTTAAGCTGGCCTGATTAGACTCCCTTATTGTCTTGCCTTTCCTCTTGAGATCAAACTCAGCATATCCTAGCCTATAATACTCTGGAATAGCGTGACAACATATTACACAGCACAAGTCTTAAATATTAGGTCTATTCACTCACCACTACATATCTCAAAAGTATCAGCAAATAGGCTGCCATTATCATAAAAGCATTTCTGTGAGCTCTTTACTCTGAAAAGTAAAAATCTTAAAGAGAAATGGCATTTCTGTCCCAAGTGCATATTTGGAACACTCTAAACAAATCTATAAAGCTCTAGAAAAATGTGGAGACCCCTTCAAAGTTATCATCAGTTCCTTGGTTTTGTCATTAGTAGGTTGTTTTTATTAAAAAAAATAATTTCTGTTTTCATAAACTACTGAACATACAAAAAAAAAAAAAAAAATCCATTTCAAACTTTATACTTTAGTGCAGGGATCAGCAAAGGGCCAGTGTACTGCAAAGTTTAGCTCCAACCCTAATCAAACACACCCAAACAAGCTAATCAATGGCCTGCTACTTTAGAGCATTTATTTGAAGAAAATGGCAACGTGCCTTAAATACAGGACAAAATATGTATGTCAAATATGTAAAAATGTATGAGGTCTATAGTACCGGATCATTTAAATATATTCTATAAATGTGTCTCTTTGTGTATGTCCAGTTCAAGAAATCAAAGAATGAGAGAGTTTTGACTGAGTGATAAAACCGACAACCGCCCCCTTTCCCTCGTGAAGCTAATACGGAGGTAACTGAAACTGCAATTCATCAAAATTTCGCTAGTCCTGGCTCTGTAATAGAGAACATTTTTTTGAGCCAATGTTAAAATGGCCAACTTTACAGCAGAAAAATAAATAATTACAGCCTGGTACAAAAAACAATTTTGGTGTATATGGCTAATATTACCCTTCATGACAACAGTGAGGGGGGTGATTTTCTTAAAAACGTATCCGTTTTGTTTTTATTAAGTTATATTAAGTCTGCATAATTAAGGGCATGGCAACTTGGTCTCGCTGGTTGCCATCACATTACCTCAGCTGAGTCCAGCTGATTAGCCGGCATAGATATTATATTTTTGTTTTGTTTTATGCAGCTTTACACAGTCAACTGCATTTTGAAATTATTTCCTACAATTCATCACCTTAGATTTATATGGTTCTATCTGACATTTTTGTCAAAATTGAGGAATTCACATATTTTTATTATTATTGACTTATTTACATTGTGTGATGTTTTTTATAAGTTGTTTACATTTTAAGACTTTAAAAAACAAAAGTTTTTATCAAAGTCAAACTCAAGCTTGGCTCTAAAAGGTTATTTCTGTGAGCCAATCAGCATTTTGAATGCATGCATGAAGACCAATCAGAATCGGCTTTCTTTGTAATTCCACCGGACTGCTCCATTGACAGTGGAAAAGACCAAAAAGAAACCAAAAACCAGAGTCGACTAAATAATGTCGCACCACATGCGCCCCAAAAAAAAAATTTTTTTTTTTTTGCTTGTTCAACATACTTGTTTAAAAAAGCTTAAACAACACAATTCTTGAAACACAATTTCATTGGAACAACTTAATTCGTTTATGTTCGATACACATAAATTTGTTAAAAGTGTTAAGTTAACTTAATCGATTTGTGCTGGGACAACATGAATGAATTTTGTGGAACCCTGCATTTTTTACAGTGTAAAACTGAGAAGAAACAGTTTAAAAATAATTTAGTATATTAAATGTGATTTTTTTTGTGTCTAAATTAAGTCAGTTAAACTTTTATCAGTGTTGATTAAACTTCACTCAAAAAAATTATATATATATATATATATATATATTTATTTATTTATTTATTTTATTGTTTTGCTTGTTTAAAGTAAATGAGCTAAAACAACATAATTCTTGAGATTTCATTGGGACAACTTAATTTTTTATGTTCAATCCACATAAAATTGTCAAAAGTGTTAAGTTAACTTAATCAATTTGTGTTGGGACAACATAAAGGAATTGTGTGGAACCCTGGAACCTTTTTAACAGTGTTTGTTATACAACTCATTTGCTCATTGTCTGTTTTTTATTTTATTTTTTTTTTTTAAGTTTTTAAATTTGATAAGCCTTGAAGGGCAAAAGCTTTTGTTTAATTCATGAAGCATATAATTCAATAAATATACATCAATAGTTTATATAAAGGATATAATTCAATAATTATTGGCATACTAATTACATAAAATTATCATCTCCACAGGACAAAATATTTAGCACAGCATTGTACAGGTATGCTTAATTTGAACAAGAAAAAATATTCATCCTAAAACAATAAACAAATTATATAGAAAACAAAAATGTAACTTTCTCTAGCAATAACATCTTGTTACAAAACCAATTTTTATTTATTTATTTTTATTAAATATAAAAAGCAGACTATCTGCCAGATAGAACGTTATAATTACAAGGCGACGAATGATCAGGTAATATGGCATGCTGTGTGTACCTAATTGTGTACACAAATCATTTAAGTGGCCTCCATTTCCCAGGTGAGTAAACTGATATACTTATATACCATATCTAAAAATGTATCTGTTTTATTTAAGATAATTTATTATTTAGAATGTTCTTTTGAACTTGAATGCACTCCAGAATCTTGACTAGCTGTAGTCTATAAAACAGTAATCTGAAACATTGTCACGAGTGTTATGCCTGGATTTCATAAATAGAAATGCATTTACTAACAAAGACCGTATTTGAAGTATTTGGAAATAATTTGCGATTTCCTCTTGTAGAAAAACAATGCTTAGTGGCTCAATGTATTACAACAGTGTTTTTAAAAGACCAAACACTTTATTGATATCGCACACAATCAAGCTCATTTGGTCAGAACACAAACGAGTCGCTGATAATTAAGTACTAAGCGTTTCGCTCAAATAAAAGCCAGTCTAAGCAAAATGCTAGCAGGCATCTGTAGCTCTGTTCATTTGCGCTCTTCAGAAACCTTAGGGTGACGTCATAGATCCGGACTACGGACTATGTCTATAGATACTTCTGTATCTTTTACAATTTATGGATAAAACATAAACATGTAAAGGACCTAACTTTTTCCAAACCTACTAATGACTGTTAACCGATGACTTTCATTTTAGACAAAACAGTGTTTAGGAGAAATACTACCTTAGAAAGGTAGTAGTTGGATTTAGTTATTGAATAGGATTAGGGTTAATTAGTTACAGTAAATTAATAATAGGCATGTAATGAGCCAATAGTAAACGGTGTGCAATGTTACTTAAACTAAAATGTTACCCAAGGATTTTATGCATTGCAAAAGCTGAAGGTTGAAGCAAGTTACTTCAAAAGTTTGTTTGTGAGTTACAATGTAGCTGCTGCTAAAGGACTGTAAAAAAATAATTGCCCTTATTTCTTAATATAGAGTGCAACTGATTAGGGCAGTTGGTTTAGTCCAAAAATATGAAGTATTTTTTGCAGCTGGATCTGTTCTCACTATAAACAAAGAGCTCCAAAGTTTGTTTGAAAACATACCCAAACCACCTCTTCAATCAGGTTTAGCTCCAGTATGTTTGTTTGTTTGACTCAAATGTGACTGCAACATTAACACCAGCCCAAATGAGCCACAACAACAGGAAAGCTAACTCTATTGCAATTCAACCCAAACTATACAGAGCAGGTGTGAAAGCTTACTAAACATTATGCTTTTGGAAACAAATGGAAATAAATGTTGCAGCAAAACAAATAATTTCACATGTAAATATTTTTGTAAAAAATACACACTAAAGCAACACTATGCACTATTCTCTTGGGGCTCCACCTTTGTTGTTGATAAGCACAATTGCCTTTTAAAAGTGTCATAAAACTGTTGTTGCATTTGCATTTGTTGACTGAAAGAGTCAACTTAAAGTGAAACCATATTCACTAAAGCAGTCTGTTACACTGTCCCACAAATATCAGCACATTACTTATTTCTAGTGTCTTTCTTCTTTATTGTTTCTCCAAAATATGACAAAATTACAAAAGTATCTGGATGCAAGCATATGATGCAAGCTGAGACTGCATCTCACAGGGAAGCAATGTCAGACACAATATAACATCACTGTGAGGCATAGGGTTAGGGGTGGGGTTAGGTGAGCTTATTAAAAATGACTGGATGCAGCTCAGATTGCACTGCACCAGGTCTGCATCCAGGCTCCTCTCCAGAATTATGGCAGTATGTTAGTCTAGTTTTCTGTCACTCATAATTGTACAGAGCATTGTTTACAAATAAAATTTTTTTTTAAATGTCAGCATGTCATGTAGCCATAATGTCCATAATTATTATACTTTGGACATTATTGTACAATTACTAGGCTTTGAAGTAACAGGACTCTTTAGATCAGATGTGAAGTAGACTGAATAATTCATTTTTGAGTCTTGTTTGTTGAAACAGATACACGGTACACTGCAAAAAAAGCATTTTCTAGACAATAAAAAAAAAACTCCTTTTACTAAATAATATGCTAAAATTAAGTTAAGTTTTCCTTTAAAGGGCACCTATGGTGAAAATCTACTTTTCAAGCTGTTTGGACAGAAATATGTGTAGGTATTGTGTATAGGCGGTCATATTGGGGTGATATAAACATATCTTAACATATTTTGTACATTAACGTTTGAGGTTACAGAAGTAACTCTTCGTTCCCCGAGGAGGGGAACGGAAGTGCTATACAGTGGATTTGATCTTGGAAAATCCACATATGGGAGGATTCGGTTCAGAAGCTGCTTGTCTGAAAGAGTATTGAACGGGCCAATGAAGCAATGAATTGGCAGCGTAAGCTTGCGCAGGTGTGCCTCATTACCAATTATCCCAGCATATAAGCACACCTGGAGCGAGCAAACGCCATCCTTTTAAGCTGAAGAGACTTTCAAACAGCTAAGGGACAGTTATTATGGTGATGGAGTATAGCACTTCCGTTGCCCTCCTCGGGGAACGAAGGGTTACTTCTGTAACCTCAAACATTCCCCTTCGGTTGGGGAACTTCAGTGCTATAAAGTGGATTTGATCTTGGAAAATCCACATATGGGAGAACTATGGAAAACGCCATAATGACTGCACCTTACCAACGCCCCCGATGAGGGGATACTCAAGCAAGCGTGACTCACCCACATCATGGGAGGTGCGGTCCTCCAACGTGTCCCTGGCCCTAATTTATCCCACTTCAACAGAAGTTTACGGATTTAGATATATTTTTGGGAAGTCGTGAGCGTCTAGATAATTATAGGAATACAACAGTACGTTGGGAAGCGTGCAATCCCGATAGGGAGGACGCTGCAGAGGCCATCCGCTACCCAAGGGGGGAATAGATGGCAGAATTTACATATGGACTAGCCCTAAGAAGGGAGAGTGCGCATAGAAAAAAGTGGTTAGCGGAAAGGGAAGACACGGGTCCATCCGGGGGGGGGGGGGGGACTTCACCGTGGCGGAATAAGCATATGGGATCGCCTAGTGGGGATCACGCATAGCAGGCACCTATACCCAAGACGCGGGCAGACCAACAACGTAGTGGGCCAGCAAGTGACTCCTCCGCTGAGTCAGTGCTGGGGGCCACGGAGGAATCTGCAGGGCTCACCTGATGGAGAACTTTACTGTCAAATAAAAAGGCGCACGTTTCTCTGTGTTAAGGAGAATGGCGCAGCAAGCGTGTTTCAACACCCTACCAAATTGTTTCCTCAATCACCAAAGGGTTACCTAATACCCTTGAGAAAACTGGCTCCACTCGCAGATAGTAAAACCTTGCAAATGTGTTGGGTGTCGCCCAGCCCGCAGCTCTACAGATGTCTGTTAGAGAGGCACCGTGCGCGCACGCCCAAGAAGATGCGAAGCTCCGAGTGGAGTGCACATGCACTCTCGGGGGATGCGGCTCACCTCGGCTTTGATAAGCGAGAGAATGGCATCCACAATTCAGTGGGAAAACTTAATTTCGATACGGCACTTCCCTGCTGCTGACCGTCATAACAGACGAAGAGCTGCTAAACTCTGAGTACGGTCCGGATAAGGCGTGAACTGGACAATAAAGAAAGGGCTGGGTCTGCCTCCTCCGGGGGAGCGCTTGCAGACTTACTACCTGGTATTAAAACGGAGTGGTAGGAACCTTGGGCACATATCGCAGGCGGGGTCTCAGGACGTGAGAGAAAGCCAGCCCAATTACAGGCACGAATCACTGACCGAAAAATGCCTCTGGGTCCCCGACCCTCTAATCGATATCAAAGCAACCAGCAGAGCTGTCTTCAGGGACAGAAAGATACTGAGTCGAGAATCGAAGGGATCTAACGCGGCTCGTGTAACGAGGGCGAGATCCTAAGAGGGCATGAGAGGGGGCGGGGTGGATTAATTCACCTAGCGCCCCTGAGGAACCGGATGATGAGGTTATGCGTTCCCACGGTGCTGCCAGCCACCGCCTCATGAGAGTGGAGATGGCAGCCACGTAACCTTGAGTGTGGAGGGCGACAGCCTGCTCTCCAGCTTCTCTCGGCGTAAAGAAAGCACAACGCTGATCTGGCAAATTACGGGGGTCTTCTCTGCGAGAGACGCACCGTTCAGTGAATAGACTCCACTTCAGGGAATAGGCGCGCTCGGGGAGGGGGCTCTAGCCCGAGTTATGGTATTAGCCACCGCAATCTGAGGTTACCTAAGTCTTCCTCGCGTCTAAGGACCTCCAAAGATCGGTGAGGGTGCCAGATGGTGCCCTGTCCCTTAGAGAGTAGGTGCTCTCTCGAAGGGAACTGCCAGGGGAGGGCCATCGCGAGGAGGGAGAGCTCTGACCTCCAGGTCCAGTTGAGCCAGAGGGGCGCAACAAGCAACCTGTTCCTCGTCCTCCCTGACCTTGCAAAGTAACTGCGCGAGCAGGCTCACTGGGGGAAACGCGTATTTGCGCATGCCCCGAGGCCAGCTGTAAGCCAGTGCATATCGCGCCCATATCAGCTGAACAGACTCCGGGTGGAGTCTCCATTCTCCAGGACGTAAGGCTGCCGTGAGAGCGTATCGGCTGCACGGTTGAGCTTACCTGAATATGAATGGCGTGCAGCGATTTCAGCCGTGGATGACTCCAGATGAGCAGACGGCGGGCGAGCTGAGACATGCGGCGAGAGCGCACACCCCCCATACGGTTGATATACGCCGCCGCCGTACTGTCCGGCCTGACCAGCACGTGTTGCCGCTCCAGCACCGGAAAAAAACGGTGGAGAACGAGGAACACTGTCAACAGCTCTGGGTACCTTTCTACAGGTCCGCAGCCGCATGCCCGCAACGCACAGCCCCCCAGCCCGTGTTGGAAGTGTCTGTTGAAACGACAACAAGACTGGACACCTGTCCTAGAGGCACTCAGGCCTGTAGGAACGAGGGGTCGCTCCAAGGGCTGAGGACGCTGAGACACAGAGCAGTAACAGAGACTCGGTGTGCGCGCGCGTGCCATGCGCGTCTGGGGACTCGATTGTGAAGCCAGTGCTGAAGTGGTCTCATATAGAGTAATCCGAGTGGCGTGAAGCGGCTGCGGATGCCATATGCCCCAGGAGCCTCTGAAATAGTTTCAGTGGGACCACTATTTTACTGTCAAGCTCTCTCAGACTGTACAGCATCAGCTGAGCGCGCTCTCCGGAGAGGCGCGCTGCCATGGTGACCGAGTCCAGCTCCAGCCCGAGAGAAGAGATCCTCTGCATGGGGGCGAGTTTGCTCTTTTCTCGGTTGACCTGAAACCCCAACAGGTGGAAGTGCCGGAGCACTTTGTCTCTGTGCATAATCAATTGCTCCGAGAGTGGGCAAAAATCAGCCAGTCGTCGAGATAATTGAGTATGCGGATGCCCACGAGCCGAAGGGGCGCTAATGCACCCTTCGCGGGCTTGGTGAGGACCGGCAGAGACAGAGAGAGCCCGAAGGGGAGGACTTTGTATTGCCAAGCTCGACCTTCAAACGCAAACCGCAGGAACTGACGGTGGCGAGGAAGATTGAAGACATGGAAATACGCGTCCATCAGGTCTAATGCTGCAGAACGGCAGCTTGTGCAGACAGCGGTTCAAAACGCGCAGATCTAGGATTGGCCGTGACCCACCGCTCTTTTTAGGCACGATGAAGTGTGGGCTGTAAAACCCGCTCTCCATCTCGGCTGGAGGGAGCGGCTCGATTGCATCCTCCGCCAGGAGGACAGCAATCTCCTCTCGCAAGACAGCGGCAGAAAGGGAGCTGACCCTGGTGAATACACACCTGTGACTTGGGGGGCCGTTTCGCAAACTGAATTGCATAGCCAAGTCTGATTCTGCGTATGAGCCACCGCGAAGAGCTGGCCCGCGCTAACCAGGCAGGCAGAGCTCTCGCTAATGGACTCATCACTACAATCGCTGACGTACCAGCAGTGGGGCAGCGCGGAGTGGGTGTGCTGATCTGGGAAGCGCGCGGGTCCCACGGAAGAGCTGTAGGTGAGAGAAGGGCTGCCTGCTTCCGAGGTTCTCGATGCGCTCCCTTCGCCAGAGGCATGTGCGGGGGCGGTGCAGCTCTCGTGGGCGGGAGCCTTTGGCGAGGAGCAGGTATGGATGGCACGGCGGGCGGAGCGGGCTTACAGACCCGCCGATAAGACATCACCCATCAGACTGCTCTCTCACCACCTCAAATTCCTGGTTGAATACACAGACGGTGTCACTGAACATGCCAGCTTGGGATATGGGGAAGTCAAGAAAGCGGACTTTGTTGACTTTGCACATATCAGCCAGGAGTGGCGCTCCTGAATCACTAATGTGGACATCGTCCTCTCCAACGCACACGCAGCGGACTTAGTAGTCCCAAGAGCTTAGTCGGCTGCGGTGCGAAGCTCATACGCCTGGGTAGGACCCATCCTCATGCAGCTCAGCCAGCGCCTGCGCTTGGTAGCACTGATATGTGGCTATCGCATGCAAGGCGGAAGCAGCCTGGCCCGCAGCCTTGTAAGCTCTAGCTCCAAGGTAGGCAGATAACTTACAGGATTTGGATGGGAGACGAGGCAGACCCCGCCATTTAGAGGTGCCGCGCAGATTGACCGCCATCGCGCACTCAACTTGAGGAATCGCCACATACCCCCTGGCCGTTCCACCGTCAAGAGTGGTGAGGGTGGAGGGACACTTCAAGAACGCGTGAGCTGTGCACCTCCGGGAAGAAGGGGACGCCCCTCTAGTCAGTCCGGCCGCGGAGCTGGGGGATAAACCATCTCCAACTCACGGCCTGGATCATCATCGGACAATGAAAGCCCACCCTCCTATGCCACAGTGGACATCTGGTCTCCGGTGTCATCGAGCGTAAGGGCTACCATCTGTAAGACGGATCGCTTACCCCGCCCGAAGCTTGGATGGAGCGCTTGGAGGAGCGGGAGGTCCGCGGGCGACGGATTATCTCTCGCTGAAACCCTCAGATCTGCCCGAGTGCCCGTTGCAGAGCAGGGGACAACTGGGGTGGTTCGCCCTTTTGCAAAGGCTAGCCGCGATCTTTACAGCGCAACAGTCATGGCATCGCAATGACGACATGAACTGCCCGCAAGCAGCGCATTAACATGCTGGACCCCCCAGGCATGCAACGATGTGCCCGTGCCCATCATCCGAGGACAGGAGACCACCACATCCAGAAACGCACAGTCAAAGCGCCGTCCTGAAAAGGACGTGCTGCACGACTGTGTTGCTCTCTTTGTGAAGTTGCAACTTTATGCGCACCGCTCTGGAGGACCGGACCCAAAGAACACCAGGCAAGGGAGAAATCCAGCTCGACCGTCTGCCGCTGCGTGTACACACTCTGGACCAGGAGAATGCTCTCGTTCGCTCGGAATTGCTGGATCACAGCAGGAGGAACCCTCATCAATGAAGCACACCTGTGCAAGCTTATGCTGCCAATTCATTGCTTCATTGGCCCGTTCAATACTCTTCCAGACAAGCGGCTTCTGAACCGAATCCTCCCATATGTGGATTTTCCAAGATCAAATCCACTGTATAGCACTGAAGTTCCCCAACCGAAGGGGAACATAACAGATATCCATACAGCAGTGGAGATTAACCTGTATCCGGTCACATTTGCGTGCAAAAAGAGTAGAAAAAGCTAAATGAGCGCAGTCTGTAAATGTGCGTATCGTGTTCATGCTGGGTATCTGTGTGTTTGTCTGTGTGTGTGTGCGCGTGAACTTTGTAACGACATTGTGTGCGACTCGTTGTAACTTAACACAGCAATTGCATCAAATACTCATTGTTAATGTTCTTACTGTAATATTTCTCACAAACTCTACGTGACATCTGCTTCCTTTATGTCTGTTTGTTGTCTGATGCAGCCGAGGGAGGAGAATAAGGCACGCAGAAAGCCATGTAGAAACGGTGGACTAGTCTTAAAGGCGCTGTACAGCAAAACCGCCACCCAGTGCAAAAATGTATAAAGTAGAATCTAAAGGTACAATAAAAAACAAATCTGATGGGTGTTTTAAGCTGAAAGTTCACAGACACATTCTGGAGACACAAAAGACTCATATTAAATCTGAAAAAAAGCTTACCTAGGTGCCCTTTAAAACAAGCTAAATAATCTGCCAATGGTGTAATATAATCTTATGTCAAAATGAAAAACAAGATTATTTTGCTCCCTTGCTTCCTAGGATGCTCCATGAGAACAATTCAAATCCACTAACAGAAAAACTAACAGAAGAACAATCTCATGTATGTGAATTAGGCAGAAAGTTTTCATGAGAAGATCAAAGTTTCAAGGTTAATTTTTTTTTATATAGTACTGCTTTAATTTTCTTTCTCTCCAACAGTCCTTAGGCACATGAGAACAACTGAGCATTTTAAAATCCAAAATCATATAAATGACAAACAAAACTGCACAATTACTTCATTGAAGTGCTGATTGACTGTACACTTTAATAGCCTTGAAAAAGTGCCCTTTGTAAAATAGTTCAGTTGAAAGGTTCTTCCAAATGAGATTGAGCAAGTATTGAAAGTACCATTTGGAACAGAAAGCAACAGTGGGCACTTAAAATGGTCTGCAAGTCAAAAGTCCATTAATTTTCTCAATTGAGAAATAGATTTTTTTAACGATTCCGCATAAACCTTTCAAGACAGGCTGTACAGTATGGGCTTCTATTAAAGCCCTAACTCGTAATGTTTAAAATTTCATTGGAATGTTTTTAGGTTTACCAATTAGAAAATCTTAACAAACAACAAAAGGAGCTCAGCTGTAAGTGGCAACCACCCACTCACATTAATCACTTTTGATATATTTCTGGGACATTTGTCTGTATAAAAAGTGTGACTTCAATAGTTTTCATTTCATAATGTGTTCCATTTCACATGCAATTAAAAAAAAAAAAAGTTGTGGTGTTCTGTAAGCTAGATTTCATTCTTAATATAACCCAAGTTTAGGTTAGCTAGTTTAATTTCAAATTTTTTAATATTCTGATATTTTATATCGGATGTTTTTAAAACAGCTCATGGTTTAAGGATTAGTAAAAATTTTAGGTTTGACAGCCAGTCAACTGTGGCCAATTTGAATTTGAATCGCATCTAGGCAGGAATCAATTTCCAGTTCTCAATCCTTCAGCCTTTCCTTTTCTATTGCAAAGTGTTTTATTCAGTAGATACATTAAAATGCTTGATATTAAGTGAAATGCAGCAATTACTCTGACTCCCTGTGGCTTGGCTGAAAAACACAATCTTCTGCTCAGATCTGCTACAGTAGCTCATTTAGTTGCTCGCTTTACTGTGTTTTAAGGTGAAAGTGGGCTTGTAATTCAATGGTATATATGTCATACATTCAGCTGGTTTAGTCACAATGTATTTTTTTTCTGTCTGACACTCAAATAGGTAAAGAATCAAACATGTAAAAAGTAAACTGCAGTATTTACTGAATATCCAAGGACCTACCGATGCACACCAGGTCCATGAAGCCGTACATGGCGTAACAGATCTGAAAGAGCAGGTCCTGCCGTTGCCACTTGGCCGATGGGCTGAGGGATGACCACACCAGCCAGGAGATACTGGCTATCAGGAACAGGGAACCCAGAACGGCTGCAGCTATCTGTACTTTCTCTATCACTGTCAAAGAGATGGCCTGCCACTGGAGGAGGAAAAAACAAAACAAAAAGATAAACTTGCTGAAGTACCAGTCCCACATTTGACATATTGCCAAACCTGATGCATTTATTCAGCAAGATGGTATTATTATTTTATATATAAACATATAAAAAAATTGTTTGATAGTGGAGACCTTGTATTTATTGAAGATATGTTCACAAAGAAAAAACACAAGGTTAACTGTTTTTTTTTTAAATTCATAACTATTTTTGTTGAAAAATTGTTTGTTGAGTACTAAGGCATCATATTAGAATAAATGCAGCCTCAGTGAGCACAAGATATTCTTAAAAATAATAATAATAATTCTTACTGACCCTAAAATTTGAATGGCAGATATTTTATGGTATTAATTTAAAGATGCACCAAGACAGGAATGCCCAAACTTCAAATGTAATCACTTGATTGAATGGGCATTATCAGTGGTTATTAGCTAATAGATATAGGCCAGTAGGGGTTTTCTGTACCTACTAGGAGGTTCAGACGGCTGTTATCATCCATCCACATGGTTAATTAACTATACTAATAGAAAAGATCTCAGTATTTAGTGCACTAGCTCTTGCTTCGTTGTCATTGAAAATCTGACCCCTGTTGGTTAACAGACTACTTTGATGTTTTGCCCTTTTTTGATTTGTTCACTGAATTAAAATATTTGGACATAGTAAGTAGGGAGCTTGGCACCATTTTCTTTTGTACCCTCTTTTATTGATTGCTTTTGTGGACAAGGGAGTTAGGTAATAAAGTTTTTTCCTTTCTTTTCATTTGCTGGAAATAGGGAAGTTAGAGGGAATTTAAATTTAGATGGTTTTGTTTTTTATTTTGGCCTGGTCAGCTCCTGAAAGCTGGTCAGAAGTTGAAAAAGACAAATTTTGTTTGAGAAAATCATTCTGTAAATAAAATTTCTATACATTTACTTAAGCATCATTATGTGTGCAGTCTTCCCTTTTATGTTGCATCCTTACCCCTAGATGGGGTTTAACAACATAAACATTTATCGTAGTTAATCAGCTATACTAATAAAGAAGACTCCAGATCCAGGTCTGTTTTTACAATTCTAGAGTTGGGGTAGGGGTAGACGTTAATAAAATACTATCAATGGGAAATTTAATAAATGATATAAATAATTATTGTGGTTAATCAGCTATACTAATAGAGAAGACCGCATATCCAGATCTGTTTTTACATTACTATGACTTTTAGGTTTAGGGTTGGGGTAGTGACATTAATAAAATACAATGAATGAGAAATTTAGCAAAATAAATAGTTCTTGTGAACTTCTGGCCACAGCCATATGTGATCTAAAGCTGATTAACCATGTGGATGGATGATAAGAGCCTTCTGAGCCTACCAGTAGGAACAGAAGGCTCTACTGGTCCATATCTATCAGCTGATAACCACTGATAATGCCCATTAAATCAAGAGATAGCATGCAAATTGGATGTGCAGGGCTGGGATTCTGCATAGTTTAGCTCAAACATCCTTCAAGACACCTTACTGGAGGTTTCTAGTATACTTTGAAAAAGCTTAATTAGCTGGTTCAGGTGTGCCTGATTTCAGGTGTGCCTGTTATTTGGGTTGGAAGAAAAGTCTGCATGACACCAGCCCTCAAGGATAAAGGTTGGATACCCCTGGACTAGAATCTTTTGGGTAGAAATAAATGATATTTTTGAGTGACATAAAAAGAATTCTGTTGTTACCATTAAAGTAACATCATTAATATATTTTGAGAAGCCAAAGCAATGGAAATTTCAAGAAATTCCAGGTTTACTGCATGTTTAAAAGGCCAATCCAGCGAATATGGTTTGAAAAACAGTCTAGTGTCTATAGTTTCAAATACGCTTGTTCCTCTTTTTTTCTTTCCTTTTTTTCACTATACTATAAATGTTCATCTAGTGGATTTTGATGTAGAATGACAGCTCTAACAATAAGTAAATCAACCACAGAAAGCACAACTGAGTAGAACAACAACTTTAATTGCATGCATCGACTACACAAGGCCATAGAGAGACCTATTGTGCATTTTAAAACAACTAAAACAAACAAAAACATAGCTTCATTTGAAGATCAGATCAAAAGAAAATCAAAAAGGCTAAAAATAAAATTGGGGAAAGCAGAAGTTTTGAACCCAGAAAAGCACTTGAGGTAACTCAATATAAAAGAAAAAAATACTGCTTTTAGTATTATGGTGGTACAATGGAACAGTTACGGTATTGTACAACTGCATGTACACAGTGCACAGTACTCCAGTTTGCACATTCGGCTAATGCATGTTTTTGTAAAGTCTCATATACAGTCATGTCTAAAAATGTAGTGTACATTTTTCTTTTGCAACAAAATATTACTCTGCACAAAGTGGGATCTATAAAGAAATGATTTACTAACTCAGTTGTGGAGGAACTTGGCTAGACTTCATAAAAAGCCAACCTATAACTCACTGAACACCTTTGGGATGATGCTGAGCCAGACCCCATCGTATAAAAACAGTGTCTGACCTCACTGATGCTCTGATGTCTGAATGAGAGCAATGTTCCCTGCAGCCATGTTCCCACAGCTAGTGGAAGGGAGGACTGATGCCTTATTAATGCCCATGGTTTTGAGCCTTCCTGTTGCTCAAACAGTAAAGGACAGCGGTAGCAATGCCAAGGACATGGGTTTGAGTCCCAGAGAAATCAAGAACTGATGAAACTCATGTAATGCCATCTTGGATAAAAGTGTCTAATTTCAATTAGCCAGTCTGGCCATTTTTATGTATTTATATGTAAACATTTATTTGAATAAAGTATGTACACAACAGGACTTAGTGCTCAACTGTTGTGCCCTTACAGTGCTTAAATTTAAATACCTTTTTATCTATTTGACTGTCTTCTGTATATTCTGATTATGGTCCCACTTTATATTAAGTGGCCTTAACTAATATGTACTTACACAGGAACTAATAGTTTGTTACAATGTACTTATTACATGTACTAATACATGTATTTACTGTGTACTTATGCTTGATTAAATACATGTATGTATATACATCTGTAATTAACTTTTGTAATTACATTTGTAAATACACTGTTGACCATCCCTTACACCTTAACCCACCCTTAAACCTACCCATATCACCAAACCTGTCCATAACCCAACCTCTATCCCAACTCAAATGCACCATAAGTGTTCTCAAATACATTATAAACACAGTAAGTATATTGCATTTAATTTTTGATGTAAGTACATAGTAGTTAAGGACAAAAGGCCTCAGTATGCTTCAAATAAAATTCTCTTTTGTTCTTCATTTGAGGCCAAAAAAAAAAGTTCTCAGCCAGGAATAAGGCTGAGTGATGATGTACTGTTTTCAAACCTTCCGTCACCCCCGTGGTGCAGTCTGCGGGGTTGTAAATATGTCACACTGTTTTAATGGAATCCTAAACACAACAACAAAGATGGCTGGTGCAAATAGCAAAATTAAAAATTGGCAAAATTTGATATTTTAGCAAGCCTTTAAAATGGGTCAGCTAAGATTTCACTTAAGTGTACTCGAGCTGAATTCCTGGACCATTTTTAAATATATTATAAGTATTGAAATATTTGATGTGACTACTCATAGTTTTATAAAAAAAAAAAAACTGTGAATCACAGAGAAAGAGAAATTTCCCTATGAATGAGTAGTGCCATCAATTTTTACATGAGATTTTTTTTTTTATTTAATCAGAATTATTTTTTACACTAAACACTGAACTTATAATCCATTCATTTTCTTTTAAGCTTGGTCTCTATTAATCAGGGGTCACCACAGCGGAATGAACTGCGAACTTACTGTATCCAGCATAGGTTTTTTTTGCAGTGGATGCCCTTCCAGCACCAACCCATCACTGGGAAACTTACACACACACACACACACACACACACACACACACACACACACACACACACACACACACACACACACACACAGTCAATTTTAGCTTGCCCAATTCACCTGTACCACATGTCTTTGGACACATGTCTTTGTGGGAAACCGGAGCACCCGGAAGAAACCCACGCGAACACAGGAAGAACAAGCAAACTCCACACAGAAATGCTAACTGACCCAGCCGAGTTTCAAACCAGCGACTTTTTTGCTGTGAGGCGAACATGTTACCCACTGCGCAACCCACTGCGCCAAATCCTGTATACAGTATTTCAACCGGCCAGAGAACTTGCTTGCTGTGACATCTGAGGCTGAGAGTGTAGGTTACAGTTAATATGTTGATTGTACTTCCAAACTTACTTAAAATCATCATACAGTTTTCTCAATTGCTTTGGCACATTTTTTAAAACAGACTTAACATTTTCTAAACTGTGAGTCCAAATTACAAAACTGTTTGCTGGAATTTCAGAACTTTATTGCATGTCTACAAAATGTAGTTATTCCCCCAAAACACTTCATTCATGCTTCAAAACCTAGTTATCATGTCAGTTATGTAGCCAAGGCCACCAAAACAAAGTGTATTTGTCATTGTGTGAGCCACACTGCTTAGAATGATTAGCTGTTTTTTCACCATATTGGAATTAGAATGTGTTTATTTTCCCTAAAGGGCAATTAGGTTCACAGCAACAGCCGAAAGTTAACAGCAACAGGTTACACTCAAACAACATAGAAGTAGCAATAAACAATAAAATTAAACATAATTAAAAAAAAAAATAGAAACAAATATACAACTTAAAGCTTGTTACATTTTTTCTCTGGTCTTGTTGTCAATACAATAGTGTACTCTGAAGGGATGTTCTGATGTAAACATAGAACATAGAATAATCTCCTTTGAGATGCACATTCATTATAAAAAAAATCAAGATTGACCTGGGAGAAATTGGCCAATTGTAGACAGGTTCAGAAAAAAAAATGGAAATGTTTAGAAAAAATGCATTATGACAAAATATTATAACAACTTGTTCAGCCATTTTTCATGTAAAGACTTTTTCATGAACAAATGATTAAATGTTGTAGGGGTGAGACTATTTAACAGAGGCCAAAATAATACATTTTGATCAGCATGACATAAGCAGTTGATGATGTAGGAAACATTAGAGAATTGCACATAATCATTTGCATGGATGTACTTGTTCAAAACTTGTTGTTTTTTTATGTGCACAAGTGACACAATGATGTGAAGATTGAACAGGTAGTTTTGAGAACTGCAAGTAACCCAACTGCAGTTGGAACAAAATAATGCAAATATCTCTTGGACCTTGCCCATCTAGAATAAGTGTACCTTCTGCCTGATGGCAGGAAGCAAAACTTTGAATAAAGTGGATGGTTCTCATCTGCTAAAATGGACATAGCCCTTCTTTAAAACTCTCACCTCATACACATGACCAATACTGCCCAATTTGTTTTTATACAGTATATTTTATGTGAACAAATGTATTGCATGCAAAGTGAAATCCTAATAATCTTAATCACCGTATTGTATATTTCATATTTCTTATGGTACCCCAAACACACACAATAAACATCAAACATCAATCATACATAAAAAAAATACTCTTAATGGACATCAAATATCGCAGAGATTACATTTCTTCCAGTTGCTCTTCTACAAGCATGTTACTGTAGTTCAAGATAGTGAATGTAGTGATTGTGCTTTGGGCAATAGCTTATATGTTTAGTATAGTACCATGGATAATACAGTAAATAGATAACGCACTATGTATTGCAACTAGAGGTCATTTACCAGTTTAGCAGAAATTACAAACAATATCAGTATCAGATATTTCTGCTGTAAACATGTGTGTATACAAATGTTTAAAAATTAAATAAACAGTTTTGAGTGTGATGGCTTACACCAGGAGTCACCAACCCTGTTCCTGGAGAGCTACCTTCTAGCACAATTCAGATCCAACAAAACTGAATCAATTAATTAGGACCTGAAGCATTTATTAATTTTCTTTTCGGCTTAGTCCCTTTATTAATCTGGGGGAGCACCCGAAGGAAACCCATGCAAATGCAGGGAGAACATGTAAACTCTACACAGAAATGCCAACTGACCCAGCCAAGGCTTGAACTAGCGACCTTCTTGCTGTGAGGCGACAGCACTACCTACTGCGCCACTGCGTTGCCGGACCTGAAGCAGCACTTGATAATTACAGACAGATTTGTTTGGTCAGGGTTGCAACTGAAATCTGCAGAACGGTTGCTCTCCAGGAACAGGGTAAGTGACCCTTGGCTTAAACGATGAAAAATGATTGAGAAGCTGTGAAGAGTTTGACAGTTTAAATGAGAATCAACACATCAATTTTGTCAACAAGTCATATGCAATAAGTTTTTGTCCAAAGTACAGAAAATTGTACGTACTGTTTGCACACATGCACCAAAGCATTTGCAATTTGCTTAAATCATGAGAAATGTCACTAAAAAGTGAACAATAAGCTAATTGTTCAGAAATCTAAACTTGTTTAAAAAAAAAAAAAAAAAAATATATATATATATATATATATATATATATATATATATATATATATATATATATATATGGAGAATTGAGCCAAAGCAATTGAGAAAAACTGTATCATATAGTGTCATGTTTAAGTACTAAAACCTGTAATGCATTTAAAGTCCAGTTAATGGTGGTTTACCTGTAGTGGGTTCTTGGTGCTAATGGCGATGACCTGGTATTTGTAGTAGCAGAGTTCACAGCTCCAGGATCCTCTCTCACTAATCCATTTAATAAGACAGGGCTCATGAGTGCAGCGCACAGAACCACTACAGCGACATGGGCTCAGCAGCTCCCCCTGCAGGACACAACAGAGGTAGTTAAGTAAGAAATAAACAATTTCGATCTAAATGACCTTATTCAAAATGACAATTCATTCATCCAATGAAAACTATTTGTTTTTTTTTTTCTGGTGATTTGCTTATGCCGGGCAATTCCAATTCTGTTATTTTGGAATCGACTCCTGAAAGTTCACCTTTATTTATTTCAGTGTAACATTCTCAAAATCTAAAATGGCTCAAAAATTTAAATCAACAAACAATACATAAAGTAAGGTGCTTGTCTAACTCTTATTCTTTTCCAATAATCGTTTACACTCTAAAATATTGACTTTGATTTTATTAGGACTTTTTTGGTCAAATTTCATCAGTGAAATCTAGTCGTTTTCTTACAAATAACTGGAAGTTTGTTTAAAAGAGGTTTTGTCCTTATGTACACTATTAATCTTTATCAATCTGATCACTAATTCATTTGGAAGACATATCCCTGATTATAGCTGGTGTTTTAATGCTTTGTTTTTTGTCCACTGCATTTTTATGAGCGAAGGGAAGGTGTATATATGGGCTTTGCCTCATATTCTAGTCTAATGTAGCTAAATATACTTTTACATATGCAATTACAACACAATTTACATATGAACACCAAAAAAGTCAATGAATGTTGTTAGAGAGAGGTTTTATTTCTGCTCTGCGAACTGAAAAACTACAGTAATCAAAATCAGTGGTAAAATCATGTGCTGTCAGAAATTACCAGCAAAATTTGTAATAAAAATGTACCTTGATTAACAAAGTCCTGATTACCACATGACATTTATTGTTTGCTTGCTTGACTGATTGATCGACTGACAGTATTTTAAATGAAAACTATAAATCTGTGTGTTTTTATGTATATATGCTAAAATATTGACCATTTTAATATAATAATTTTTTATAACAAATTGGGTTGTTTAAAATCAGTTGTGAAATGCTGTTGTGTTTAAATTAGAACTGGTATGTATTAATCAAAGAAAAGCAAATAATACATTTATTTATATTAGGGCTGCACAATATATCGTTTGAGCATCGATATTGCAATGTGTGAATCAACAATAGTCACATGACAAGATATGCAATGTTGAGTTGGGATTAGTTTAACCAGAATCCACTGGTCAAAACACATGATATGTGTGGAGGCACTGCATAATCTAACAATTATAGAGTGAAAGTTTAACATTTTATGTGTTTTTAAGGCCAATGTGAGCATTTTAAAGGTTTAAAGCATTTTAAAAGAACATAGTTTAATGAAGATACATCTTATTGAATTATTTATACAATTCAGACTTATTAAATTAAAATTATTATTCAAATACTGTACCCTATACTCTTAGACTCTCCAGAAAAACCCATGAAGCACAGTTTATTTCACTTTAATATTTGTGGTTTTTATTGTGTGCTTTTTATGACTGTAGTTTATATATTACATGTAAATAATTAATGACATGAAATATATTTATATTTCACTCCCATACAAAATCATCCCAATCAATTTAAAGCCTTTGCAAATAGAGCTATTTAAGTCATCTGGTGAAAATGAATTTATATCGCAATATATATTGCAGGGTAAAAAAATATTGCACTACCAAATTTTCCCAATATTGCGCAGCCCTAATATATTATCTTTTTATTATTATATATTAAATATTATGTTTTTGGATAGTAAAACCACATCACATTTTACAATCATAACTAAACAAGTCTTTTCTTAAAACTATATTTTCCAGACTACTGGCCAAAGGTTTTTCTAATTCTTCCAAGCAGTGAAATAGTTATGATATTTGTTGTTCTAATCATTTTAATTGAAACTTTAAAACATGCTTATCATAAAAGTGCTATATTCAAGCCATTGTATGACCTGCATTTTTAATATATTTTAACAAATGAATAGATCCAGACTAAAACATGAGTGTCACTGACCCATCTATTAGTTGTGCAAATTATTAATGGGATCCACTGAAGGGTTCATAAATACTAGAAACATGACCTATGTGACCTCCATTAAATCCAAACCCATGAGACATTCATTTAGAAAATATGGGTTAACGGCATTGCTTGCCATGTTAAAAAACAAGTAGCAAGTAAGTAAGTAAGTAAAAATGTTGAAAAACAAAGCAGTTTGACTTAATAATAAAAATAAAATCTTTTTCAGCAGCCAAAAGAACATAATTTAAATAAGTGCAGCTTTACATCCCATGTGAATTATGTATAAACTGAGACAACATACCTGCAGCTTTAAAATCACATGTTACACTCCAGGCTCAAACATTTCAAGTGCTGCATGTCAAAATATATTCACAAAAGCCTCGCAGCAGTATTTACAATATTTCAAAACACTGCACGTCTCAAATGTGCCTCTGAGGTTTGTGTGGGTGACAACTAGTTGCCTATAATCCAATGTGTTTATTCTGAGCTCAATTAACCAGAGCAAAGTATGGTACATCTGAAAGTACCCCATTCTGATGCTGTCAAAATTACAGAATTAATTACACATGTGCAAACATTTGCCACAGCAAGTTCCTTTAATTAACACCATTACTTTGTGTATGGAACCAGACACAATGCCGACATCTATCAGTTTGCCTCACAAGCACACATACACATACATATATTCACACATCACACACCATAATGAGGGATGATCAGATAAAAGCATCTGTTGGTTCCCTGGCAACAGTGTGCTGGGACTTGCTCACTGATTGGAGCAGAGTCAAACCAATCCCTATGGCACTGATAGAAATTACCTTCCTGTGCTGATCAGATTTGTTTTTTTTTTTATATTGCTTTAATATAAGCATCTAGAAAAAGGGACTCAATTTCCATCAGCATAAAGTATTAATTAACTACCCGGAGTGGTCTCAGAGCATATTTAGCGGGATATCAGAATGGCAGCTCAACTTTCCTTTGAATTTTGCAGGTTAAGAAAACCCAGATCCCTTTGCTAAAGCTCTGAGAAGCCTCAACGAGTGTTGTTTTTTTCAGCAAACAACTTCCTTCACAGAACTGTCATATTCATATATATTCATATTCATTCACTCATTTTCTTTTCGGCTTATTCCTTTTTTTAATCAGTGGTTGCCACAGTGGAATGAACCCCCAAACTTATCCAGCACGTTTTTTATGCAGCGGATGCCCTTCCAGCTGCAACCCATCTCTGGAAAACATCCACACACACTTATTTACACACACACACACACACACACACACACACACACACACACACACAACGGACAATTTAGCCTACCCAATTCACCTGTACCGCATGTCTTTGGACTGTGGGGGAAACCGGAGCACCCGGCGAAAGGAGGGAGAACATGCAAACTCCACAAAGAAACGCAGAGGCTTGAACCAGCAAAAAAAAAATTTTGAAGGCATTTAGAGGTTTTTGCATCTGAACTCTCATATACTGTACACATATTCTGAAGTACTATTATTATTAGATTATTTATTTATTCATTCATTCTTTTTTTTTCCCGGCTTAGTCCCTTTATTAATCTGGGGCTGCCACAGTGGAATGAACCACCAACTTATCCAGCATATGTTTTACGCAGTGGATGCCCTTCCAGCTGCCAATTATTAAATTATATTATTATATATTATTAAATAATGTTTAGACATTTGATTTGATTGTCAGAAAACAAAACAGAGATATAATATTCAACATGTTCATGCATGTATTTCTATTTGTATGATAAAAGATGAGGTGAGGTAAATATTGTTTTAGAAAATACTAGTAAATCTATGATTTATTAGGACTTTTTATCAAGCTATAATGATTATATTTTCAGTCTACTGGTCACAACTGAAAGCTGAGCTCAGAAATAAGAAAATGGAATAAGTAAATAAATGAATATGAAAGTAATGGAGTGATGCCTGGCCAAATCAGTCAGCAGAATGCAAGGGTTTTCCCCTACTGTGCACATCAGTGCTATTTATGTTCAGGTTCAACTGGGTTAGAAAATAAATGCGGTGGAGTCAGGTATGAATCAGGTCTAATATTATCAGGTCTGTCCATTCTATTTGAACAGCAGAGAGGTTTAGGTGCAAGCAATATTTCTCTGAAATCTACCATCAATGTGCTGTCATCAGGACAAACAAAATGTAGATGCAAATTAGAGATTCACATCAGTGTAGTCAGCTTCTTTGATTGTACAGAATTTTCATAATAACACATTATGCTGAAATTATCAACAGCTTTAGTCATTATACAGGGAACACTTTAATCACTCTTTGATTTTTTATTAAAAATATTTTTCAACTTGCATAAAAAAATGATGTACACAATGTAGTTTCATTGGAGCGCCGGTGTTTTGCAGATTTTAGCTCCAACTTGCCTCAACACATCTGCATGGATTTTTCTAAAAAGGCTAATAAGAGCCTGATTAGCTAGCCCAGGTGCATCTGATTGGGGTTGGATTGAAACTTTACATAATACCCATCAGGACTGAGTTTTGGAACCCCTACCTAAAGCTGTGGTCACACTAGGGCTGTTTCTCAATTCCAAGAATGCAGAGAACAGACTTGTGTTCTTGTGGAGAGCGGTCTTGCCAGGTGTCCTCAGAAGAACGAACTCAGGAGACTGCGAGGGCAGAGAACGAGTCCTTTGAGAATTGAGATGCTGCATTCTTCCTGATGGTCACGTGACCTTCACATGTTTTAAATAGTAAATTATTTAAACATTACAGCATTTACACATTGATTTATTGTTTTTCCCCTTTTCAAAATATATACAATGCATAAAAACATTATAAATATACTCTGCACAATATAAATAAAACTGATTTTAATACGAATTTCGGCAAACAGACACCTTTAATGTGTTTATTCCTCTATTAAGAAGTTTATAGAAATGTTTACTTTCACCGTTTCATTTAGGGAAACTTCTGAGGTAAATAAGTGATATGTCTGAACTTTAATAATAAATCTAAATAAAATGCTGCACTTCCCACCTCCAGTCGCAATGACTTCTGGGACTTCCAGAGCGAGTTCGGTGCTCAAGTCTGCATCGGTGCGTCCTCGATATCAAGATCACATCCGGGACGTTTCACTCGTCCGCCGTACTTGCGGTCTTGAGTATTGGAACTGAACTTTGGCAGCTAAGGATGACGTTGCACGAGAACACGAGGACGCAAGACCGCTGAAGAACGCATATTGAGAAACAGCCTAGGATTTGAGCTTGCAAAAGTCTGGCGCTGCGAAAAGGGGGCGTGATTAAACACAATGATTAGACATTAAAAAAGCAAGCGATTGGTCCATATTTTAAATTTCTGTCAAGAGAGGTTATGTTTTAATCCTTGATTGGTCTCATGCAGTCAAGTGATGTGATTTTGCAGGTCAGGGTTAACCAAGCTTGAAACTTGTCGCACAAGCTTTTGTTTCCTGTCTGACGCATTCGCATGAATATGAATGGAAGTCTATAGAGAGAAAAGTCAAGTGTGACCGCAGCTTTACACAGAGCAACACATTGCCTTCGCAAATAGTTGATTAGGTTGTTGATTGTGGCCTGTGGAATGTTGGTTCACTCCTCTTCAATGTCTGTGTGAAGTTGTTGGATATTGGCAGAAATAGAAGCCTTGGTATAAAAATCGCTGGTCAAAAATATCCCAAACATTATCAACAGGTGACATGTCTGGTGTGTGTGTTGGCTATGTAAGGAATTGTGTACAGACACCACAATCAGTCCATCCATCCATCCATCCATCCATCCATCCATCCATCCATGTTCAAAAAATTTAAAAACTTTATTTTATTTATTTATTATTTTTTCTTTTTTTCTTTTTAAGTTATGCTACATTTTTATCTCCACAGTGGATATTTAACTGAACAGGGCAGGATTACAGTCACACTTATGACAGAAATGCAGAGCTACAGTTATTTTCATGTTTGTAACAAATAAACATGTAGAGCATGCAGTGCTAACCTTGGATTGGGTTTCCCTTCTTTTACTTGTATTGCATGGCTTTTTCACTGGAATATAACCTCTGTTTCCTTAAATAATAAACACTTTCTTATTAAGACAATGCCTGAAATGTTGGTACCAGAGGTTAAATGCAGCCTGTCATTTATCTTTTATAGCCCTCCAACTGATTTCAATGAAATTGCAACGCTGTTCGATACAACAGTGCATCAAGGTCATCAATTAGTGGTCTGTTGTCCATATCTAAACCAGTGTGTTCATGTTTAATACTTTTTTTCTGGCCATAGTTCAGATATACTATTTTCCTCAAATAAGTTTAGACCAGCATATTTGATCACATCTTTATCTAATCAAATTTATGCAAGTTATTCAGATATGGACAATAATAAATCCATGAAGATGACCAAACCTTCAAACAACAGTAAACAGAAGAGTTTGCATTTATTCGGATTGCATCAGGTAAAAAAAACAGTTGCCTTATCTGTTCTGATAATTTTAAAGTTGTTTTTGTCTAACATAGTGAATCTCTTACGTTTAATATAAAGGTCAATTTGAAATCAAAATTTACAATGTTTATTTTGCCAGCACACATTGCTATTTAGGTGAACAATTAATCCATGCAAGTTAATTCACTGAAAAAAATAATAATTAGGATACAATAAAGTCAGTAATAAACTTATTCACACAAAATGTAAAATCACAAACTTAACCCTCTTTTTAGTAGCATTCTTCTGGCTTTTCTTTCAGCAAAATCTTTCAGTGTACCTGGTGTAATTTATGGCTTTGCGCATTCTCAATTAGTCCCAGCCCAAGTTCAAGCCAGTAATTTTTCTGTGGCACCTAACTTTCTATCCTCTCTCCTTTGTCAGTTGTTTAATTCTGTTAGCTAGTCAATAATCCATCACCACACAAAGTTCTATGGCAGCCACAGGGTGCAAAAAATCCAAAAATCCAAAACAAAAAGTATGCCAGTAACAACAATACTGCTGACATACAAAAGTAAAAAATATATTTATTGTGGCCACAAATTAAGTAATTATGTCACCATTTTGGTGGGTTGCTCATTTCTGAGTCAACATGGAAAGACAAAAGCCTTAACTTTTTTCTGAAATTCACATGCTAATTCACTTTAATAGAACCAAAGCTAAATGTAATTTATTCAATATTTTTCCTGCCCATTACTGTGAAATCTTTTTGATTCAAACAGTGTTGTAAAAAGCACAGTACAAATAGGCTTGCCCTCAGAATAAAGGTGAGGGTCTTAAAGTCATGTTTATGTCTTGTGGTGTTTGTTTTTGTTTTTCATTGTCATGTTTGTTTTAATACAAAATACAAATGAAAAACTAACCATATGATTTTGTTAGCTCACATTGCCAGTTTTGTGGTAACAATTCATCTGTGCATGTCATTAAAAAAAAAAAAAACTGTTTGCCCTTGTCAGATTTGACAACAAACATAAATGATGATGAGGCATCTGTTAGATTGTAATAACTCTTCTTAAACTTATTTCCCAATCTTTCTGAATGAAATGACAACTTTACTACATCAATTCAGCTCGCACAAAAAAAAAGTTATCAAAAAAAAAAAAAAAAAAAACAGTCACAACTTTTGGTTTATGTGTTTAAGTGTTAAAATTAAATAATTCCTCTGCAAAATGTTTGTTGCTTTGCAGGTTTTCTAGTGGAATGTCAAAGAAAGCGTTCTTGCAGGACTCCCAGAGTTCATCAAAAGTCTTTGGATTCATCTTCAGTGCCTCCTCCTTTATCTTACCCCAGACATGCTCAATAATGTTTATATCTGGTGACTGGGCTGGCAAATCCCTGAGCACCTTTTAGGAACTTTGATGTGGAGCCTGAAGTATGAGAAGAATTACTTTCCTGCTGAAGAATTTGCCCTCTCCTTTTTTGTAATGTAACGGGCAGATCAAATGTCTAATACCTCAGGATGTTGACAATGCCATCCACTCTGCAGAACTCTCGCATGCCCCATACTGAAATGTAACCCCAGACCATGATTTTTCCTTCAGCAAACTTGATTTCTGTGAGAATCTTGAGTCCATGCAGGTTCATTCGTCATTCATTTTTTGCCACTTTTCTGGGGCAGGGTCGCAGGGGCAGCAGTCTTAGGAAAAAAACCCAGATTTCCCTCTCCCCAGTCACTTCCTCCAGCTCCTCCGGGGGGATCCCGAGGTGTTCCCAGGCCAGCCGGGAGACATAGTCCCTCCAGCATGTCCCCGAGGCCTCCTCCTGGTGTGACATGCCTGGAAAACCTCCCTATAGGTAGATGTCCAGGAGGCATCCAAAACAGATGCCCGAGCCACCTCAGCCGGCTTTTCTCGATGAGGAGAAGCAGCGGCTCTACTCCGAGCTTCTCCCGAGTATTAGAGCTTCTCACCCTATCCATAAGAGTGCGCCTATCCATAAGAGTGCACCCTTCGAAGGAAACTCATTCCGGCCACTTGTATCTGAGATCTTGTCCTTTCGGTCATCACCCAAAGCTCATGACCATAGGTGAGGGTAGGCACGAAGATTGACTGGTAAATCAAAAGCTTTGCCTTTTGGCTCAGCTTCTTCTTTACCACAACGGTTTTCTGGCCCCAACAAAAAAGAGCCAAGATATAAGGTCATATCAGCATGTCTGCAGACCCTTTTATAAAAACTAGACTGTTTTCCATTGTGGACTTGGGCCAGACTATCCAAGGTGTATTTGTTAAGAAAACATAATTAAAACATTTGTTTCTTTGAATTCTCCCATTTGGAGTTGACCTTTACTATGCGTTAGTAAAAGTGCATTTAAAATTCTAAATTAGATTACACAATATTGTCCATTTAATCAAAGAAATGTTAAAGCAGCACATTTCATTTCATTTCCTTTTAGAGCAAAGTTCAGCGCAAATAGTGCAATGTGTCAATAAATATATAAAAGAAATGTAACAATTTGCATTAATTTAGCAATAACCAATAGTTATTCCATTTTACAAATATGTCTGGGAATGCCAGCTTACCCCATATACTATAATATTTGATTTGCATTCACTTTCAAAAAACTGTACATTCAAAGGTCTCATGAAATTCAAATAAAGATTTTTAGATGTTAGCATTAGTATTGTTAGTTTTTAAGATATCTATAAGCTAGAGTGCTCCAGAATTTGCATTTAGAAGATATAAAACAAACATAAACATGTAAAGTTAGAATTAGTATGCTCTTTAGTATCTGACATGCCCTGCCCCTTTCAAGATGCTTCACATTTGCTTTTCATTTGATGGGCTTGCACTTACCTACTCTCACTGGCGAAGCTGAGATAAAAATAAAATGATATTGGCTGTTTATTATTAGAGTTGCTACACTATGCACACTAATTTTACTATACAATTACTTCTGATGTCCCAAAGATCTGACAGTTTTTTACTCTACAATGAAAATTGACTGGCTCTTTTTTTTTTTTTTTTTCAAAAAGAGCCCCCCCCCCCTTTTTTTTTTTAAAAAGAGCCCCCCCCACCTCCCCCTTTTTAGCAGACTATTTAGTATTTAGTCATTCATTATCCTGTATTGTTATTGTCTGTATGTATTGTTCTATCCCAACTGTCTGTATCATAACATAATTTTATACACCAGTCTAGATCCTCAAATTAAGGGTTGACATTTATCTTTTTTCTTTGTGATCTACTTGATTTATTTACATCCTCTCGCACAAGTGACAGAAACACAAATTGTTCAAGTATGTCGACTCCTGTACAGGCGCATAATGGCTCATAACACACACATGCATGGCCACACATCTCAGATTCACTCACACATCACTTTCCTGTTCATAACACCTACTGCAATTCAGTGGGGCAAATGATCCAGATGTAATTTGACAAGAAAAAAATTCTCTCCAAACCACCTCTAACTCATGCACCATTTTTTTTTGATTAATAGCAATCCAGTTTTATCATTTAAAAAAGAATGTATGGATTTCTCTTCAAGGTCAATGCAGTTAAGTAGTGTATTTTGAGCATGAGCTTCAAGATTTTTCACATACATCATAAAAATGTCTTTAAAAAAAAGAGTTTGTGTCTGTGTGTGTGTGTGTGTGGGGGGGGGGGGGGGGTCTGCTATATATAAAATGCTATACAAATAGATTTGAAGTATTAATAATTAAGCTGCATTATTTTTTTCAAATGACACACATAGGTGGGATTTTGTCAATGATTTTTATGAAAAATGTTGGTTAAAGGAAAAATTAATAATATTAATTTAATTTAATTTATCTATTATTATATGAAACTATTTTATTGTGAATGGTTTTGTATCGTTTACAATAGTAAAAAAATAAGGAATTTTCTCAATAATATTGGTAAAAAAAAAGTCTTATTTCAATCCAATGCAAGCAAACACCCATATAGGTTTGAGATTAACGGCGAAAACATTTAGACTGCATGAAAAGAAGTAGAGTGTTTCCAGATCTTCTTTTTGTCAAGGTTCCACCTCTCGCCTCCTCTCTGTCAGCCTTCGCTATCTCTGACACATTGGCAATGTGTGAACATTTAAACCCCAACTTTTGTAATGTGTTTCTATCTGTGCTGACAGCCTTGGCACTCTGCTATTGGTGTGGCTGTCATTCATATCCTTATGTGTTTTGAAGAAGTTTTTTCTTAAATTAAATTAATGATACAGGCCTGAAATGATTCCAGGGTGATATCCGAGAGTAGGTGTCAACTTTCACTTAATGGAGTTGAGTTTCTCCCTGTACTGAAGCACACAGGCACACATATGTCTGAATGCAAGGGTTCAGATATCTGTCAGACATATATCTATTAGATTATATCTAAAATCATTTTTATAAAGAGCATTTTGGTTGCTACTGATCCTGCCGCTGTACTAATATGTGTCGGTGTATGTTGTATCATTACATGAAAGGATTTACACTAGTAGCTATAACCATCTGATGAAAAGTACAAAATACAAAATGTTCTGTTAATTTGTTAATCCTAATAAGGGCCCACTCACACTATTCTATCAACACTATTCTATCCCGGATTATTTGAGAATTGTGAGTGCTCTGAATCTGGCTCAGGCACGGTTCATTTGGCAGGCCCAGGCCAGGTTGGAAGAGGTGTGCCAGAGTGCGGTTCACTTGGGTTTTGGGGCAGTGTGCTTGTAGTGTGAGTGCAAAGCGTGCCAGAGCCCGAAACTAAGGCGAGATGTGACTTTTACGGGAATGTTTTATATGGATCTATTAATCATTCTTACTGTTCAATGAATGCAAACTGTCATAGATTATTAAAGATGCAAACCCCTCGCTGCACGACAGCAGCACTTTCTGCAAACCTCCTGCACAAGGAATTTATGATTGTTTATGAGCCTCAAAAGTGGCTGATCTGTTCTGACTTGAAATTGCAAATGTGAGTACAGAATTACTCTGTGTACAATATCCCTCAGCAGTGTTGTTAAAAGCTACTTCGGAAAGTAATGCATTACTATATTAAGTTACTCCCCAGAAAAAAAACTAGTTGCATTTCTTAATTTCCCCTTTGGATGGGGAACTTCAATGCTATAGATGGATTTAATCCACGTATGGGGATGTCGTTCAGAAAGCCAATCGTCTGAAAGAGTATGTAAATGGGCCAATGAAATGCCAAATTATTTAGCAGCTTCTGCTTGCACACCTGATGCTTGTTGCAATCAATTTAGCATAACAACACAGCGAAAGCAAGATGAGGCAACCTTTTTCGCTTCAGAGGCCGGACCGACAAGATGGGTGCTACGTAGAGGACAAGGGGGCCAAGCCCTCGAAGCCTCTCCTCCCCTTCTTCTCAGAGGTGCATAGTAAGCTCACGCAGTCCTAGAGGGCACCTTTTTCTGCCTGTGCTTCATGTCCCTCCGCTCTGGCCACCTACCAGCGCTACCAAGTGCTAGCGCTGGCCCAGCTGCACGAGGGTGGGTCCGACCCAAGCTTGCTTCACGAGCTCCGCACCGCAACCGAATATGCTTTTCGGACCACTAAGTCCGCTGCATGTGCGTTGGGGAGGATGATGTCCACATTGATGGTCCAGGAGCGCCACCTCTGGCTAAACCTGGCTGATATTAGTGAAGTCGACAAAGTCTGCTTTCTTGACTCCCCCATATCTTAGGCTGGCCTGTTCGGCGACAGCGTCGATGAATTCACCCAGGAATTTAAGGTGGTGAGAGAGCAGTCTGGCAGGGCACCGTTAAGTCCGGTAAAAGGACCGTGAAGCATCCCTGAGACAGGTCACCTGGAGGAATTTGCTCTTTCCCCAAAAGAGGGACCAGGCCCCATTTCCAATGGCACTTTTCACTGCCATGCAAACATCAATCAAAGAGCACTTTTCCCCCTGCCGTTTAGAATACTCACACAGAAGCGCATCCTTTGGTGCGTTCGTCCTCAGGATTGGTTTGCAGTGATAAACCTGAAGGACGCATACTTCCATTTCTCCTTTCCTCCACACCACTGTCAGTTTCTGCGGTTTGTGTTCGAAAGTCAAGCTTGGCAATAAAAAGTCCTCCCCTTTCAGGCTCTATTTGTTTCCGTGGGTTTTCACCGAGCTTGCGGAGGGTGCCTTATCACCCCTTTGGCTCGCAGGCATCCGCATACTCAATTACCTCGATGACTGGCTGATTTTAGCCCACTCTCGGGAGCAATTGATTATGCACAGAGACAAGGTGCTCCGGCTTCAGGTCAACCGAGAAAAGAGCAAACCCCCCGCCCTCGGGCTGGAGCTGGACTCGGTCACCATGACAGCACGCCTCTCCGGAGAGCGTGCTCAGCTAATGCTGAACTGTCTGAGAGAGTTCGACAGCAAAATAGTGGTCACACTGAAATTTTTTCAGAGACTCCTGGGGCATATGGCATCCGCAGACACTGTCATGCAGCTCTGATTACTCCATATGAGACTACTTCAGCACTGGCTTCACGATCGAGTCCCCAGACACGCATGGCACGTGGACACACACCGAGTCACTGTTACTGCGCTTTGTTGCCACGCCCTCTAGGACAGGCGTCCACTCATGTTGTTTCAACAGATGCTTCCAGCACGGCCTGGGGGGCTGTGTGTTGTGGGCATGCATCTGCGGGCCTGTGGAAAGGAACCTAGTTGCATTGGCATACCAATCGCCTAGAGCTGTTAGCACGTGCTGGTCAGGATGGACAGCACGGCGGCGGTGGCATACATCAACCGCATAGGGGGTATTCGCTCTCGCCCCATGTCTTAGCTCACCCGCCGTCTGCTCCTCTGTAGTCATACGTGGCTGAAAACGCTGCGCGCCATTCACATTCCAAGCGAGCTCAACCGTGCAGCCGACCCAGTCTCATGGCAGCCTTCACGTCCCGGAGAAAGGAGACTCCTCATAGAGTCTGTTCAGTTGATATATGCTCGATTCAGGGAACCCCCGAACGATCTGTTTTCCTTGACCGAGGGCTCTCTCTGCATGGATGCACTGACCAACAGCTGGCCTCGGGACATGCACAAATATGTTTTCCCTAGTGAGCCTGCTCACGCAGTTACTGTGCAAGGTCAGGGAGGGCGAGGAGCAGGTCTTGCTAGTTGGCCCCTCTGGCCCAACCGGACCAGGATGTCAGAGCTCTCCCTCCCCGCGACGGCTCTCCCCTGGCAGATCCCTTTGAGAGAGGACCTGCTGGCACCTTCGCCCAAATCCTTGGAACCTCCACGTGTGGTCCTTAGATGCGAGGTAGACTTAGGTAACCAACCAACTGTGGTGTTAATAAGTCTATTCACTCAATGGTGCATCTCTCGCAGAGAAGACCCCCGAAATTGCCAGATCAGCGTTGTGCTTTCTTTTCTCCAAGAGAAGCTGGAGAGCAGGCTGTCGCCCTCCACACTCAAGGTTTACATGGCTGCCATATCTGCTAATCATGAAGCGTGGCTGGCAGCACTGTGAGAAGGCATAACCTCATCATCCGGTTCCTCAGAGGCACTAAGCCAGGGGTCGGCAACCCGCGGCTCTAGAGCCGCATGCGGCTCTTTAGCGCTGCCCTAGTGGCTCCCTGGAACTTTTTCAAAAAATGTTTGAAAATGGAAAACGATGAGGGAGGTAAATATATTTTTTGTTTTAATATGGTTTCTATAGGAGGACAAACAATCTTAACGTTTTCCAATGCTGTAAAAGTGTGTAGAATATTTAATTTCAACATTTCTGTCAACGAAGATTTGCGTCATAGCCTGCGACACACGTTTCTATCAGCAGGGCGGGATGCCAGGCAGGTAGCTGTTGTAAACAAACCGGCGGCTGTGTGATGCGCCATGGAGAGCAAGCTGTCTTTGCCAAAGATGTACAGCGGGGCACGCTTTCTCATTTTCCCTCCCTAAGAGAATTCAAAGAAGCCCATCCCGATCACTCACTCAACGGTGATTATTTACAAGGTGCGATCGTTGATATGCAAACTGCATTTAGGAGCAGATTTTGTGAGTTGCGAAAGTAAAAAACGAGACTGTCTTTCCTTGACACACACCCCTGGAGATTGACCCTTCCTTGTTGAACACATTCCCAGGAATGACTCGAGCTGATCTTGAAATGGAAATGGCAGGCTGCGTTTTATTGCACTGTTTGTTGCTCAGATAAGGGGCACGTTGTGCACGTTCATTTTGATGTTGTTTTTTTGAATCCTCAAAATAAAAAAACATTAAAAAATCTGATTTCTTTATTGCATTTCTTTAATTTCATCAAAGCAAAACATAATGCAATAATATTGTAATGAAGTTAAACTTGAACATTAAACATAATGCAATAATATTGTAATGAAGTTAAACTTGATCATTAAACATAATTCATTAATATTGTAATGAAGTTAAACTTGATCATTAAACATAATTCATTAATATTGTAATGAAGTTAAACTTGATCATTAAACATAATTCATTAATATTGTAATGAAGTTAAACTTGATCATTAAACAATTCATTAATATTGTAATGAAGTTAAACTTGATAATTAAACATAATGCATTAATATTGTAATGAAGTTAAACTTGATCATTAAACAATTCATTAATATTGTAATGAAGTTAAACTTGAACATTAAACATAATTCATTAATATACTGTAATTAAGTTAAACTTGAGACGGCATCGTACAAAAGAGTAGTCACGTGGCGCGTCATTCTCTACAGGATGCACTACAGGGAAATGAACATTTAACTATGAAGGCTCAGTATGTATTTGTAGCCAACGAAGTCATTTTTATAGTAGGCTAATATAGCTAATATAAATACATACAGCATGTGTTGCCATCATTATAAGGCTTATATAAAGCTTTTAATTTTTTGCGGCTCCAGACATATTTGTTTTTGTTTTTTTTGGTCCAATATGGCTCTTTCAACATTTTGGGTTGCCGACCCCTGCACTAAGCGAAATAATTCACCCCCCTCTCATGCCCTTTTAGGATCTTGCCCTCATTCTCACAAGCCTGCGTTTAGATCCCTTCGAACCACTTGACTCTGTATCTTTAAGATTTCTGTCCCTGAAGACAGGTCTCTAGTCGCGGCATCGATTAAGATGGTCAAGGACCTGGAGGCATTTTCGATCAGTGACTCATGCCTGGAATTCGGGCCGGCTTACTCTCATGTTGTCCTGAGACCCCACCCGGGACATGTGCCCAAGGTTCCCACCACATCGTTTAAAGACTAGGTAGTGAGCCTGCAAGCGCTGCCCCGGAGGAGGTCTAGTTCCCGCTTTGCAAATTTATCTGGACCGCACTCAGAGCTTTAGATCATCTGAGCAGCTGTCATCTACCACCCACCAGGTACATTTGGTAACTTCTTAGATGAACTGGATGTTCTTCTATCATCTTTTTCTAATTATGACACTCCCTTGTTGGTGCTAGGTGACTTCAACATCCACATTGAAAGACCTCAAGCTACTGACTTCCAGACTCTGCTTGCCTCTTTTGACCTCAAAAGAGCACCTACTTCTGTTACTCACAAATCAGGTAATCAGCTGGACCTTATTTATACTCAACATTGCTTCACTGATCAAACACTAGTAACTCCACTACACACATCGGATCATTTCCTTCTGTCTTTCAACATCCACATTTCTCCTGAGCCAGCACACACTCCAACACTAGTTGCTTTCGCAGAAACCTACGCTCTCTCACACCCAATAGACTATCCACCATTGTTTCAGACTCTCTTTCTCCATCTTGCCAACTTTCTGCACTTGATACGAACAGCGCCACTGATACACTCTGCTCCACAATAGCATCATGTCTAAACAGACTATGTCCTCTTACATCCAGGCCAGCCCGTGCCAGTCCTCCTGCACCCTGGCTCTCTGATGTTCTCCGTGAGCATCTCTCAAAACTTTGGGCAGCAGAAAGAATTTGGTGAAAAACTAAAAATCCTGCACAGCTCATAAAATACCAAACTCTTCTGTCCTCTTTCTCGGCTGATGTTACTTCTGCAAAACAGACATACTTCCATCAAAAAATCAACAATGCCACCAATCCTCGCTTACTCTTTAAAACATTTTCCTCCCTCTTCAATCCTCCTTCTCCACCCTCATCCTCCACACTTACTACTGATGACTTTGCAACATTCTTTTGCACCAAAAACTACAAAAATCAGTGCTCAATTTGCTACACTTACAACAAACAGGCAAGATACACCACCAACACCATACACACTCACCTCTTTTTCTCAGCTTTCTGAGGTGAGTCTGAGGTGACCAAACTCGTGCTATCTAGTCATGCAACCACCTGTCCACTTGATCCCATTCCCTCTCATCTCTTGCAAGCCATTTCTCCAGCAGTCATACCAACACTAACTTACATAATTAACACATCTCTTAATTTCTGGTTTATTCCCCACTTCATTTAAGCTGGCTAGGGTAGCCCCACTGCTAAAAAAACCCAACCTGGATCAAACGCTACTTGAAAACTATAGACCAGTATCCCTGCTTCCATTCATGGCCAAGATTCTGGAGAAAGTCGTGTTCAATCAAGTCCTGGAATTTCTTACTCAAAACAACCTCATGGACAACAAGCAATCTGGCTTTATGAAAGGCCACTCAACTGAGACTGCCCTGCTCTCGGTCGTGGATGATCTCAGACTGGCTAAAGCAGACTCTAAATCATCAGTCCTCATCTTGCTGGATTTGTCAGCTGCTTTTGACACTGTAAACCACCAGATCCTGCTATCTATGCTTGAGTCACTGGGCGTTGCAGGCACTGTTATTCAGTGGTTCAGATCTTACCTCTCTGATAGGTCATTCATGGTGTCTTGGAGGGGAGAGGTGTCCAACCTACAGCATCTAAACTTTGGGGTACCACAGGGCTCTGTTCTTGGGCCACTTCTCTTCTCCATCTACACTACATCTTTAGGATCAGTCATCCAGAAACACAGATTTTCCTACCACTGCTATGCTGATGATACCCATCTATACCTCTCTTTTCACCTTGATGATCCCTCTTATCCAGCTCACATCTCAGCCTGCCTGCCAGACATTTCACACTGGATGAAAGATCATCATCTTCAGCTTAACCTCACGAAAACGGAAATTTTTGAAGTTTTGGCCAACCCAACTCTACATCATAACTTTTCAATCAAGATGGATGGGGCAAATATTACTGCATCCAAAATGGTGAAATTGTGAAAAGCCTTGGAGTAACGATTGATGACCAACTAAACTTCTCTGACCACATTTCTAGAACTGCTCGATCTTGCAGATTCGCACTCTATAACATCAGAAAGGTCTGACCCTTCCTATCTGAACATGCAGCTCTCCACTTTCCTACCCAATCTGCAATTGCCTCTCTGGCTCCACCGCTAACTGTACTACAAAAAAAATTACTAATGTTTTGCTTCTTACACTTTACATACCTGAAACTTGCCGACAGCACTTATTCATTGTTGCTCTTATAGTTGTGTAAATTGCTTCCTTGTCCTCATTTGTAAGTCGCTTTGGATAAATGCTTTCTGCTAAATGACTAAACGTAAATGTAAATGTAGGTAACCCTTGGTGATTGAGGAAACAAATAGGTTAAGGTGACGGTCACGGAGATACGTGCGCTAATTCACTCTGTTAGTAAAGTTGACCGGTATTCGTGATCCCCACTAGGCGATCCCATATGCTTATTAAGCCATAGTGCAGTCACCTCTCACAGGCGGACCCGTGTCTTCCCTCTCTGCTAACCATTTTATTATATGCATACTCCTCCTTCTCAGGGCTAGTCCATATGCTCTGTTATCATATATCCCCATTTGGATAGCAGGTGGCCTCCACAGCAACCTCCCCTTCGGGACTGGACGGACTTTCCCGACGTACTGTCGTATTTAAATAGATGCTTGCGGCTCCTGAAAACTATATCTAAATCCATAAATACTCTTTGAGGTGGGATAAGTAAGGGCCAAGGATCACATTGTTAGACCGCGCCTCTCTATGATGCAGGTGCGCTCAAGCTATGCCTGGCTATCCTCTCATCGGAGGCGAAGGTAAGGTGCAGTCATTATGGCGTTTCCAGACATTTCCTCATACGTGGATTAAATCCACTTATAGCATTGAAGTTCCCAATCCGAAGGGAAACGCTCTGGTTACTAAAGTAACCCTCGTTCCCCGAGGAGGGGAACGGAAATGCTATATTGCATTGCCATAATGATTGTAATGATTGAGCTGTAGGTATCAGTCTCTTCAGCTTAAAAAGTTTGCATTGTCTTGCTTTTGCTGTGCTTCTATGCTAAATTGATTGCAACAAGGATCAGGTACACAAGCTGAAGCTGCTTATTCATTTGGCATTTCATTGGCCAGTTTACATACTCTTTCAGACGTTTGGCTTTCAGAACGAAATCCCCCTAGGTGGATTAAATCCACTTATAGCATTTTCGTTCCCCTCCTCGGGTAGCGAGGGTTACTTTAGTAAGCAGATTGTTCCCTTTTTTATGGTACGTAATGCGTTATGTTACTTTTAAGTTGCTTTTGCATACTTTTCTTTACCTTTGCTGAGGCTTTCAGAACTGTCCTTTTTCAAATAAAATTAATTGCTCTGCAATTAACACACATTAAAACAAAATTATTTTGAAAAATGTTATCTTATGAGAACTTTCTGACACCAGAGCTATACATGCCATATACACAAGTTGATAAAAGTTTAAAGCAATGTACGTTTTGTAAATTCAAAACAATCTCATGGCAATTTGTAACTTTTTGCTTTAGCGACTAATTTGTATAAATTCAAATAATTTGTACACTTTAATATGATTTGCTCATCACCCAAAGATGGTTGGGTTTGGGGGTGGGGTTGGGTGACACACCCCCTTTGCAATATCGTACATTTTCGTACGGCTGAACTCATATAAATTAGCCACTAAACTGACAAAATGTAAAATACTTACATTTTCTACTGAGAGATCTTGCTGAAAGATCTTAATCGCCATACAGTAACATGTAAATTTTAGACTACAAAAATAAAAAGATATGACTTATTGACTATAGTGAGATCATTTCATACAGAGGTCATTGTTCTTTACAATGTTGCTCCCAAGCAGCCTCCTACTAGGTCCTAGTGCCTGGTCCATGAAAAAAGCTGCTGTGTTACAATTATTACAATATAGGAATTTTTTTTTTTTTATCTTGGAACAAAGGATCAGTCATGAAATCACAAGTCTGATTGTATTTTGTTGTGGGAAGCATTTACAGGGAACACAATTCACATACCTGACCTAACATAGTAAAATAACACCTCAAAATCCCACAAACAGAAAAGATATTAGCATCAGCGCAGCCAAAAGAGTTTGAAAATATCTGCAAAAATCCAATACTGTGCATCCCTACTATATTTGACAAGGTCTTTTAGCCTATTATTTATTAAACTTTTAAAACTCTTTTTGATAGAACTGTGACTCAAACAAATATGTGAATAAATGAAAAATCCAAACTTTAACTCAAAAGCTTCAAAATAAACTATGAACCAAAAATTCACAACCTGCAAATGATGGTTTATTAAATTCACAAGCTGAATGCTTGAAAATGATTAGAAATGGTGACACAGTGCATTCTATAAATCAACTTAACAAGCAAAACAATTCGTTATGCGTTCTAGTAATGGCAATTTTCTTAAAAACCTTTTGTATTTTATGGTAATTGTTAAAAAAATTTTTTTTTTTCTATTTCATAAAAAGTAGCAGTTGTGGACTAGGCATCCACTCCATAACAACATGAATTTGTAATAAATTGATTACTAATTTATATATAAAAATGTAATTTTCAAAGTGTATTTTTTAGGACTTTTTAGTGGAGTATATGTATATTTAATTACTGGCCTTTTTTGCTTTTGTTATATAGGACAGTGGAGGGTTGAGAGAAAAAAAAGTGGAGAAAGAGAAAGGGGAATGGGTTCGGGATGTGACCCAGATCAGACTGATCCTTGGTCCCCATGAGCACAATGGTTCCTTATATGTCATGTGTGTCCTGCACCACTGTTTTAAATGTATATCTTTACATGTCTAGATTCCTTTTGAATTACCTTTTGGTAGTATTTAAAAATATCTGAACATGAAAGATGTATACATAACTCATACATTCAAAGACTACAATACACAGTCTACACACCGAGACAAGCCTTTGAGTTTTCAGTATATATGTTCATATTCATTCAACACACCAGTGAGGGTTTTACAAAGAAAAACAGCTGGATTAAGCCTTAAGAGACTTAAACTGGCACTTTTCTGGCCCATTTATCTAATGACTACATATTTGTATACTGTGTATTCTGTCACTTCCTCTGTCTTTGAGAGGATTAGATTTCTTTTCTCTGTGTTGACAATTAAATGAATGTGTGTGTGCCATTTCATCTGTCATGAGCAAACTTTAATTAACAAGATTAGCACATTAGGCCGTAATCTCATCACTAGTCTTTGCTCTAAACAGATTATATTAGCTTCAGTAAAATCTGTGTCTTTGATGCTGTTTAGTTTCATAAAACATATTTCAAATCCAGGGGGTCACCGGCCCCTGTTTAAATCAGTTTGGCTCATGTAGTGCCCCTCTCCTCTAAGTGATTTATATCAAAGCTCAGACATAAAGATGCACTTTACATGTAGAACACTGGATGTTACTTGCTACTGCAACAATTGTTACAATGTTGCTTAGCGAGGTTCACTTTCAGACAAATGATTTTTTCAACACAATTCTAAACATAATAGTTATAATAACTCATTCCTAATAACTGATTATTTTATCTTTGCCATGATGACAATATATAATATTTTACTAGATATTTTTTAAGGCACTTCTATACAGCTTAAAGTGACATTCAAAGGCTTAACTAGGTTAATTAGGTTAACTAGGCAGGTTAGAGTAATTAGGCAAGTTATTGTATAACAATGGTTTGTTCTGTAGACTATCAAATAAATATATAGATTGAAGAGGATAATAATATTGACCTTTAAAAATGGATTTTAAAAAATTAAAAACTGCTTTTATTCTAGCTGAAATAAAACAAATAAGACTTTATCCAGAAGAAGAAAATATTATTGTTTGGGAAATATTTAAATAATAATAATAATAATTCAATAGGTGGCTAATAATTCTGACATCAACTGTATGTGTTATATACAATTACCAATTTGAGCCTCTGTTGTCAATGATAAAGATGCACTTCATGGCGAAATCGAGAGTGAAAGCAAAAGATTCAAATGGGTTTTGTGCTGTCATTTACCATGCAACATGGATGCATTCTGTTTAGAATTACTGTGCTTTTTTTTCTGTAAGGTTACAAAACAATTGTGAGGACAAATCTGTCAAAATGATGAACATCATTAACCAAAAATCTTCAATTAACATGACCTGATATCTGATACTCCTATGACACAATCGTCCCGTCTAAAAATTCTGCTTTTTTAAATAGCTGCATCATGCATGCCATTTAAAACAAATGATAGCTGTGCATCAAGTAATGACTTTACACACTTAAACAGCTCTCTGCTATTTGCAGATGTAAAATTAACCCTATTTATGAAACAAAACCCTGGTTTTTGTTATAACCTTATGGATATTCTTACCATATTATTCCAGCTGTAATGCTGTGTCTGATGATGGTTACCCCTGCACTGCTTAACTTTTGTGTTGTCTGTTTACTACTATTAAGCAAACAATATTCTCTGACTTTTTAAGTGTGTCATCACAGAAATCCGCCCAATAATCTGTCAGTGCTTGCACCAATTGAATAACTTGGCCCCTCTCTGTGAACTGTGGCCCCACCTTGGCCCCTGCCTTTACTAATTCCTACATCCGCTACTGCTCTACTGATACATCTATGGTCAAAAATCCATAGCAAAGAACATTTGACACTTAATGTGGAAAAATAGCGATGTAAAGTCCCTCTGATTTCATTTGACACGCATTATTATGAGATTTTGGACGTTCATCCATTTGTCGCGTGAATTCAGATTCACACTGATGATCCTTAATCACTGATGGTTTGGAGTTGTAATGATACGTTGTGCAGCTAATGTGTGATGGAAGATCAGAGAGCGGCTCGTCAGAGTGGAAGAAGAGACCACTTTATCTAATTGTGGTATTAAAGCAGAACTATCAATACAATCTGAATGACTGATCCTTTATACATAACCCCTTACAGCCCTTGGCGGTGAGCGCAGCCTCAATTTATTGCGATGGATGTTAGGTCAGCGTTACATAGCAGTCAATTCATGGGAGCAGAAAGAAGCGACCCTCTGTAAGAATCCAGCATGGTGTTTTATAATGACAGAGAAGCGCTACCTTTTTTTCCAGTTTGAGTTAAAGAGGCACGAAGGGAAAGAAAATAAGGAGAAAAACAGGAAAAGAGACAGCAAGCGTAGGGCAGTGTGAGAAGAAGAAAAATGAAAGAGAGGATTCTTGTAAACAGCCCTGAGCGCCCATAAAATAAATCGTATTTCCTATCATTAGCATACTTGAAGGGTGGTGAGAAACTGTTGGAGACAGACTGTGAGTGAGAGAGAAATGCTGTTTTCTTGCTTTTTCCACTGGCCTGTGTGTAATGTGCTTTCTAAAAGCATATTGCAATGCAAATTTGAAGTGATTCTTTTTAGACAAGATCATTCTCTATTAAACATACACGCTGGTAAAAGCGGCTGCAGACCTGGATGGACTGAACCTTAAAAATAGTCTGAGGCTATTACAGTTAGCACAAAACTGTTTTAGCCTTTCCTATGGCATTCAGCGCTGTCAGATTTTTAAAACAATCATCATGGGTAAAAGAATCCACAAAACGAGATCCTTTATTTTGCATCAATGGATACAAAATAGACATTTATTCGTAACAGAGAAAACTAAAATGGAAATTCTTTCACAATGCCAAAGTACCACAACTGACAACAACCACAACAACAATCTATTATTTGATGGGTTTCCTTGCAACATTATTTTTCATGCCAGATGTCTTTAAATTACTGATTTTCTGCACAAGAGTGTTGAGAATAAATTAAAAAATATAATGTGCAAAAGTTCCACAGTGACTGGTACTGCACTATTTATTTGTCATATTATTGTAAGCGTACTATTTATTTTTAAAAATCTTGGTTGTCACCAATACTGTGTAGCGAATTATTTAATCAATATTAATAATTAATAATAACAGGTTAATATTTAATTATGAACATTTGGGTTGACTTTATTGTTAATGGAAGTCAAAATAGAGCGTCATAGTGGTGCAGTAGGTAGCACAATTGCCTCACAGCAAGAAGATCGCTGGTTCGAGTCTCGGCTGCCTCAGTTAGCATTTCTGTGTGAAGTTTGCATGTTCTCCCTGTGTTCGTGTGGGTTACCTCTGGGTGCTCTGTTTTACCCCAGTCTAAAGACATGAGATATAGGTGAATTGGTAGCTAAATTGATTGTAGTGTACGTGTGTGAATAAGTGTGTATGGATGTTTCCCAGAGAAGGGTTGCAGCTGCGTAAAAAATATGCTAGATAAGTTGGTGGTTTATTTTGCTGTGGTGACCCCAGAATTAATAAAGGGACTAAGCTGAAATAAAAGAAAATGAATGAATGATAGCCAAGCTAAAATTTTATTATTATTATTAATCTAAAATTGCAATAAATTGAACTGCTCATCTGTTGGAGCATCAGAATTCCAGCGAGGTTATAAAATGAAATTGTCCAAAATAGAGAAATGGCTCGATGCTGAAAGTCTCTAAAGAGTAGAAAGAAGCCTGGCCTCAGCTTGTGTGAGGCCCAAGGCCTGGGTCACATTTTGATTGGTGACAGACTGAAAAGGTGAAGAGTAAAGCCAGGTTTATACTTGACTCATCTGCTAGTTAGATTCATCATGGGAAGCGTGGTCCTCCAACATGTCCTTGGCCCTAACTTATCCCACTTCAACAGAAGTTTTATGGATTTAGATATATTTTTTGGGAAGTCGTGAGCGTCTAGATAATTCTAGGAAATACGACAGTACGTTGGGAAGCGTGCAATCCCGATAGGGAGGACGCTGCAGAGGCCATCCGTTACCCAAGGGGGGAATAGATGGCAGAATTTAATATGGACTAGCCCTAAGAAGGGGGAGTACGCATAGAAAAAAGTGGTTAGCAGAGAGGGAAGGCACGGGCCCACCCAGGGGGGGGACTTAATCGTGGCGAAATAAGCATATGGGATCGCCTAGTGGGGATCACGCATAGCAGGCACCTATACCCAGCGGGCAGACCAACAACGTAGTGTGCCAGCAAGTGACTTCTCGCTGAGTCAGTGCTGGGGGCCACGGAGGAATCTGCAGGGCTCACCTGACGGGGAACTTTACTGACAGATAAAAAGGCGCATGTAGGAACCTTGGGCACATATCGCGGGCGGGGTCTCAGGACATGAGAGAAAGCCAGCCCAATTACAGGCACAAATTACTGACCGAAAAAATGCCTCCGGGTCCCTGACCCTTTAATCGATATCAACACGACCAGCAGAGCTGCCTTCAGGGACAGAAAGATACTGAGTCGAGGATCGAAGGGATCTGATGCAGCTCGTGTAACGAGGGCGAGATCCTAAGAGGTAATGAGAGGGGGCGGGGTGGATTAATTCGCCTAGCGGCCCTGAGGAACCGGATGATAAGGTTATGCGTTCCCACGGTGCTGCCAGCCACCGCGTCATGAGAGCAGAGATGGCAGCTACGTAACCTTGAGTGTGAAGGGCGACAGCCTGCTCTCCAGCTTCCTCTCGGCGTAAAGAAAGCACAACGTTGATCTGGCAAATTACGGGGGTCTTCTCTGCGAGAGACGCACCATTCAGTGAATAGACTCCACTTTAGGGCATAGGCGCACTCGGGGAGGGGGCTCTTCCCCGAGTGACGGTATTAGCCACCGCAATCGGAGGTTACCCAAGTCTTCCTCGCGTCTAAGGACCTCCAAAGATCGGCGAGGGTGCCAGATGGTGCCCTGTCCCTGAGAGAGTAGGTGCTCTCTCGAAGGGAACTGCCAGGGGAGGGCTATCGCGAGGAGGGAGAGCTCTGACATCCAGGTCCGGTTGAGCCAGAGGGGTGCAACCAGCAACCTGTTCCTCGTCCTCCCTGACCTTGCACAGTAACTGCGTGAGCAGGCTTTCTGGGGGAAAAGCGTATTTGCGCATGCCCCGAGGCCAGCTGTAAGCCAGTGCATCCGTGCCGAGAGCACTCAGTCAGGGAAAAGAACAACTGGCAATGAGTGATCTCGGGGGAAGCAACAGATTGATCTGGGCTTCCCCGAATCGCGCCCATATCAGCTGAACAGACTCGGGGTGAAGTCTCCATTCTCCAGGACGTAAGGCTGCTGTGAGAGCGCATCGCCTGAATATAAATGGCGTGCAGCGATTTCAGCCGCGGATGACTCCAAAGGAGCAGACGGTGTGCGAGCTGAGACATGCGGCGAGATCGCATACCCCCATACGGTTGATATACTCTGCCACCGCCGTACTGTCCGTCCTGACCAGCACGTGTTGCCGCTTCAGCACCGGGAAAAAAACGGTGGAGAGCGAGGAACACTGCCAACAGCTCCAGGCGATATGCCAATGCAACTGGGTACCTTTCCACAGGTCCGCAGCCGCATGCCCGCAACTCACAGCCCCCCAGCCCGTGTTGAAAGCGTCTGTTGAAACTACAACAAGACTGGACGCCTGTCCTAGAGGCACTCAGGCCTGTAGAAACGAGGGGTCGCTCCAAGGGCTGAGGGCGCGGCGACAGTGCAGTAACAGAGACTTGGTGTGCGCGCGCGTGTAATGCACGTCTGGGGACTCGATCGTGAAGCCAGTGCTGAAGTGGTCTCATATAGAGTAATCCAAGCGGCGTGAAGCAGCTGCGGATGCCATATGCCCCAGGAGCCTCTGAAATAGTTTCAGTGGGACCACTATTGTACTGTCGAGCTCTCTCAGACAGTACAGCATCAGCTGAGCGTGCTCTCCGGAGAGGCACGCTGCCATGGTGACCGAGTCCAGCTCCAGCCCGAGAGAAGAGATCCTCAGCATGGGGGCGAGTTTGCTCTTTTCTCGGTTGACCTGAAACCCCAACAGGTGGAAGTGCCGGAGCACTTTGTCTCTGTGCATAATTAATTGCTCCGAGAGTGGGCAAAAATCAGCCAGTCGTCAAGAAAATTGAGTATGCGGATGCCCGCGAGCCGAAGGGGCGCTAAGGCACCCTCCGCGGGCTTGGTGAGGACCCGCGGAGACAGAGAGAGCCACAAGGGGAGCACTTTGTATTGCCAAGCTCGACCTTCAAATGCAAACCGCAGAAACTGATGGTGGCGAGGAAGAGTGGAGACATGGAAATACGTCCATCAGGTCTAATGCTGCAGACCAACCCAGAGGACGAACGCACCGGAGGATGCGCTTATGCGTGAGCATTCTGAACGACAGCTTGTGCAGACAGCGATTCAAAACGTGCAGATCTAGGATTGGCCATGACCCACCGCTCTTTTGGGCACGATGAAGTGTGGGCTGTAAAACCTGCTCTTCATCTCAGCTGGAGGGAGCGGCTCGATTGCATCCTTCGCCAGGAGGACAGCAATCTCATCTCACAAGACAGGGGCGGACAGGGGGCTGACCCTGGTGAATACACACCCGTGACTTGGGGGGCCGTTTCGCGAACTGAATCGCATAGCAGAGTCTGATTGTGCGTATGAGCCACCGCAAAGAGCTGGCCCGAGCTCACCAGGCAGGCAGAGCTCTCGCTAATGGACTCATCACTACAATCGCTGACGTGCTAGCAGTGGGGCAGCGCGGAGTGGGTGTGCTGATCCCAGAAGCGCGCGGGTCCTGCGGAAGAGCTGGAGGTGAGAGATTTGCTCTCACTCCGCACCCAAGCTCCGGAGGGGAGGCTCGAGGGGTGGGAAAAAGGAGACCGTCCTCCCAGCACTCGTGAGCCACTGGCGAAACGCACCGAACCTGCAAGCTAGAATGCATAGCTTCCCAGACTGGCAGATTTTGGGCTGTCACATCCGGGGAAGTGGAAAAGTGCTCTTTCATGATGTTTTCATGGCAGTAAAAAGTGCCGTTGGAAACGGCACGGCGAGCGGACCGGGCTTACGGACCCGCCGATAAGACATCCCCCATCAGACTGCTCTCTCACCGCCTCGAATTCCTGGGTGAATTCACAGACAGCGTCGCCGAACATGCCAGCTTGGGATATGTGGAAGTCAAGAAAGCGGACTTTGTTGACTTTGCGCATATCAGCCAGGAGTGGCGCTCCTGAATCACTAGTGTGGACATCGTCCTCCCCAACGCACACGCAGCGGACATAGTAGTCCGAAGAGCTTAGTCGGCTGCGGCGCGAAGCTCATAAGCCTGGGTTGGACCCACCCTCGTGCAGCTCGGCCAGCGCAGGTAAGTGGCTAGCGCATGCAAGGCGGAAGCAGCCTGGCCCGCAGCCTTGTAAGCTCTAGCTCCGAGGGAGGCAGATAACTTACAGGCTTTGATGCTAGACGAGTCGGACCCCGCCAAGAAGAGGCGCGGCGCGGATTGACCACAATCGCGCACTCAACCTGAGAAATCGCCACATACCCCCTGGCCGTTCCACCGTCAAGAGTGGTGAGGGTGGAGGGACACGCAGCACGAGCAGAAAAAAAGTGCCCTTCAAGACCGCGTGAGCCTACTGTGCACCTCCGGGAAGAAGGGGACGCCCCTCTAGTCGGTCCGGCTGCGGAGCTGGGGGATAAACCATCTCCAACCCACGGCCGAAGCAGCCCGGGAAAGCACGGCAAACATGTTCGTTTCAGGATCTGTTTTGACAGCGCTCACCTGACCAGAGGGGGCGAGCGGGTCTGGATCATCATCAGACAATGAAAGCCCACCCTCCGATGCCGCGGTGGACGTCTGGTCTCTGGTGTCATCGTGTGTAAAGGCTACCATCTTTTAGACGGATCGCTTCCTCCGCCCAAAGCTTGGATGGAGCACTTGGAGGAGCGGGAGGTCCGCGGGCCCGTGGGCGATGGATTATCTCTCGCTGAACCCTCAGATCTGCCCGAGTGCCGGCTGCAGAGCAGGGGACAACTGGGGTGGTTTGCCCTTTTGCAAAGGCTAGCCGCGATCTTTACTGCGCAACAGTCATGGCATTGCAATGACGACATGAACTGCCCGCGAGCAGCGCATTAACATGCTGGACCCCCCAGGCATGCAACGCAGTGCCCGTGCCCATCATCCGAGGACAGGAAACCACCGCATCCAGAAATGCACAGTCGGAGCGCCGTTCTGAAAAGGACGTGCTGCACGACTGTGTTGCTCTCTTTGGGAAGGTGCAACTTTATACGCACCGCTCTGGAGGACCTAACCCAAAGAATGCCAGGCAAGGGAGAAACCCAGCTTGACCGTCTGCCGCTGCGTGTACACACTCTGGACCGGGAGAATGCTCTCGTTCGCTCGGAATCGCTGGATCACAGCAGGAAGAACCCTCATTGACTCCATCAGAAAGTCTCTGAAGCGAAAATGATGGCGTTTTCTCGCTCCAGGTGTGCTTATATGCTGGGATAATTGGCAATGAGGCACACCTGCGCAAGCTTATGCTGCCAATTCATTGCTTCATTGGCCCGTTCAATACTCTTTCAGACAAGCGGCTTCTGAACCAAATCCTCCCATACGTGGATTTTCCAAGATCAAATCCACTTATAGCACTGAAGTTCCCCAACCGAAGGGGAACGTCCAGTTCTTTTAACGTCTAAATGTCAAAGTCTTTGAAGATTGCCCATCAAAATTGTTACCATGGTGATTCGGTGCTTAGGTATGTGACATGTAACCTCATGGTGGGGTGGGTTTCTGGGGGCTGCTTAAAAAGTTTATATAATGAAACATATCTGTTTGATCTTCCATTCGCTACAACTTCTTCCATTCGCTACAACGTTTATTGTCAATACCCGTACCATCATGACATTCCTAGAAACTCACAATTCTGTATTGCAGGCAATATCCCAAGGCAGAGTAGTTTTTAGACAATATTAGAATAAATTCTTATCATTCTGTAATGACACAGCATTGATAAAGACTACAAAACATAATTTATTCAAAAAAAAGAAAACATATGAAACAATAAATTTAGCATACTGTACAGAAAAGCACTAGAGACTACAATCTACAGTTATTTAGTAGCTATTTCCAGTCTTGAAATTGAATGGATTGAGTAGAATTCCAAGTTTGCTTGGAAACAGTAAAAAAGCACTGAAATCTTTCATGGTATTTCACTTTTTAAAAAATAACATAGCTTGTTTTTGTAAGCATTAGTAGTGAGGATTTTTGAGTCACATTTTTCAGGTTCCATTAATGTCAAAACAGAAAATAAAGACTCAAAAAAGTCTTCAAAAATACTGATTTAGTCTAAAAATGCCTGTTTTGAGTTACTCACACAATCAAGTCATTTAAAATCAAAGTCATTTATGTCATTGAAACACTGATTCATTCAGGAGAAAAGCACCACTACTGAGTGGTAATTCGAGCTTTGGAACATAAATACAGAGCTCAGCACATGATGAGGATTTGAATTTGATAAAAACAACTCAATAAGTTTAAATAATATCAAAAATCAATTATTATAATATTATTATCATCATTCATTCATTCATTTTTTTTGGCTTATAGTCCAGGCCCGACCCTAACCAATTTGGCCCCTTAGGCAAGATTTCAGGTAGTGCCCCATCGCATCGCAGTAAATTCCACTGCTAGTGTACATACAGTTGAAACCACAAGTTTACATACACTGTATAAAAAGGCACATCACCATTTTAAAAAAGTCAGATGTTAATGTGACTAAACTTTTTTCGCTTTTGGGTAAGTTAATTCATTCATTTTCTTGTCGGCTTAAGCCTGGTTTATACTTCTGAGTCAAGTGACCGGCGTAACCAACGGCGCATGCAACACGCGTAGCTGTGCATTTATACTTCTGCGCGCAGTTTCTGTTGGTCTGCATTAACATTTCCAAAACGCTAGTTGGCAGTGAGGTGTTAATGTGTCTCTGTGTCGAGTTTCTTCGCCTGTGTTTGGTTCTTTCTGAATGCTTCCGAGATGTACAAGTGGCTCAAACTCGCTCATTTTGAGGCAAGAACCGGTGGATGTGCAACAACTTTAACTTTGAGGTAAACACAAAACAAAACTTTCCATCCAGAGCTCCTTCACCGGACTCGGCCACGGCATAGGGCTATGCATCAACGCATAGGCTGCGCCGTAGCATATGCTTGCATTTGACGGAGAAGTATAAATCAACCTTTAGTCCCTTTATTAATCCGGGGTCGCCACAGCGGAATGAACCGCCAACTTATCCAGCAAGTTTTTACGCAGCAGATGATTTCCAGCCGCAACCCATCTCTAAGAAAGATCCACACGCACATTCACACACACACTCATACACTACGGACAATTTAGCATACCCAATTCACCTATATACCACATGTCTTTGGACTGTGGGGGAAACTGGAGCACCCGGAGGAAACCCATGCGAACGCAGGGGAACATGCAAACTCCACACAGAAATGCCAACTGAGCCGAGGCTCGACCCAGCAACCTTTTTGCTATGAAGCGACAGCACTACCTACTGCACCACTGCTTTACCCTCTTTTGGGTAAGTTACGATGATCAAGTTTGTTTCTGTTATGCTTAATAGAAGAATAATGGGAACTTTAAACAATATTAACTGTAATGCTACAAACAACAGCTAGATTTACAACTATGGAAAATGAAGAGCATTTAATCGACATTCACTTTTTATAGTAAGATTAAATATACGGGGGTAATATGGGTAAATACTTAAACAGGATGATAACAGGCTAAAACCGGAGGGTAACTCCTCTACCGTATTTCACAATACTGTTAGAAATTCCCCTTTGAAAACTGTGATGCCTAATAACTTTTTTAGATAAAATCTTCCTGGTAACAGTGTTATTGATTGTGGTCATTCCTGTTTCATGAATTTCATGCATCACAACCATACTGGAACAAACGCTCAATAAACAAGTTATTTACTGACTGAGTTTCCATTTACACAGATTATTGAGTTCAACTATGTCTATTTACATATAGACCACAAATCCTTTTATTTTCATTTCTTAATAGACACAGGAAGTAATCAAACTAAATATGTTAGAAATCTTAGCAGCTCACTTTATTTCTTTAATTGTTCATTTTTCTTATAATTCATATTTTTATGAGCGGCACGGTGGCTCAGTGATTAGCACTGTCGCCTCACAGCAAGGAGGCCAGAAGGCATTTCTGTGTGGAGTTTGCATGTTCCCGTGGGTTTCCTCTAACTGCTTCGGTTCCTCCACAATCCAAAGACATGTGGTATAGGTGAATTGAATAAACTAATTGGCTTTAGTGTATAAGTGTGTATGTGAATGGGTGTTTCCCAGTAATGGGTTGCGGCTGGAAAGGCATCCGCTGCATAAAAACATTTGCTGGAATAGTTGGGGGTTTATTCCGCTGTGGCAACCTCTGAAATAGAGATTAAGCCGAATAGGAAATGAATAAATCATATTTTTATCTTATTGATGCTAATAATATTTCCCAATAATGGCTTGAAGCTGGAAGGGCATCCACTGTGTAAAACATATGATGTATAAGTTGGCTGTTGAATAAAGGGACTAAACTAGAGCCGGCCCCTGGCATGGGCAGTAAAGGCAAATGCTAAGAGTGTCCTACATCCATGGGGGTGACAGAAATGAGGGAAGAACAAAGTACAACTTCCACTATTCTTAAAATTAGTTGGCATTATAGCTTTAGAAAGAATAAGCTCACATTAACTTAGCTACATAGTGCAAAGCCTACTAAGTAGTAGTTGTAGTATTAATAATAATTATGATAGCCTACTCGCCTAAGACACCATCCATGGTATATTCTAATGCAGTTTATTAATTCTTTGCATTCGCTAATTAGTATTTTATTGTAATGACAATAAAATACAGTAGGGGCAATTTTGGATACACACAGCATTTCTGGAAATCATATTTTCCACTGATTATTAGAACCTTGCTGTGATTGGACAAGGGAGAGAAGACAGCTTTAAGTAGTTGGTGATGGCTAGATGGTGCAACGACTGAGCTTTTGTCCTCACATCCAGACCTGCTGCTTTTGAAAGCTGTAGTTATATGATTTAGTAAAAAGTGTTCACTTGTGTTGAGGCTTCATAAGAAAAACATCTGCTATTGTTATTCTCTTTAAATTGCTTAATAACATAGCAATATTGGTTCTCTTTTTTTTTGTTTCTTTTTGGGTTAAGAAAAAGGTGGGTGCCAATTTGTTTTGTATTAGCATTTTATCCTGTTTATATCAGTAGATGAAGTTACTTTGTTGATTCTATTTTTTTTTTCTTTTTTAGATTAAAGAGACTATCTCAAAAAAAGTTAGCTTTTATATTTGTTGTTGGCCTTGCCCCCTTCTGAATCCAATACTCAGTTTTTTATTGGCAATCCTGTTAATACCTATGTAGTTAGTTCTTTGCTGTTATACATTATTCACCACCAACTATTTATTTCTGTTGTAGTCAGTGTTGCTAGATATATCTGACTTTTTCAGCCAGAACGACCAAACAACAAAAATGACCAAATATATTAAATAAATAACTAATTTTTAAATTAACCTAGTTTAAATTAACCAAATTATTTAACTGTCAGAATATTTAACCACACAGCAACCAACACCAGCAGTCACAGAACCACGACATAACCAGGTTTTATCGAAACATTGCCCCCTTTTACCCATAAGCTGCACTTGATGTTAGAGTAGGTTTTACTTTTGAAATGGGGTATATATTCATCCCATTTGGCATTTTAAATTCTTTTAAACATACAGTAAATAGATGCTGCTCATCAATCAGACAACACTTCTATGTTCGGAAAAAAATTATCGATAAAAGTGTCATGATAACTGCAGGTGCTGCTTGAGGCACGTGAATGGGGAGTCAGATTTGTCCAGGGAGTAAGATTTTGATACAACTTTTTCTCTTGTGGATGGGGCCACGCGGTTTGTGCTATGCAATGGTCAATACTGACTGTATGGAGTAGGGGCACACAGTTAGGTTTCATAGAATAAGTTGAATAGAAAAGTTACATTTTAAAATCTCCCAAATTTTGTCAACTATGCCATTTTTTAATCGCTCAATCTGGCAACACTGGTTGCAGTCTTTACCCAGGGGTGTCAATATCAATTTCTGCATGTTTGCAGCCCTGCACAGTTTAGCTTTCTTTCGCCCTAATTTAACATACCTGATCATTTGAGGCATTCAGATTTATTTGAAACCTGCAGGTAAGTGTGTTAAAGCAGGGTTGGAATTAAACTCTGCAGGGCTGCGGCCCTCCAGGAACTAGTTGACACCCCTAACCTAGACTAACTTAAAGGATCAGACTGACCAACAGGAACACAGAGAGGATTCCTGTTGGGCTGAAAACTGATTTGGTCTGCTGCCAGTCAGATTCATTCATTCATTCATTCATTTATTCACATAGAGCATAATGCTGTATTAAACTGATCATGTCCAAATGCAGCATTCAATTTAAATAAGAATAATTTATTTAAATCTGTTGTTCTAAATGTATAAATATAATGTATGTTTAAAGTTGGTGGTTTTGCCAGTAGAAAACAGTTCTGTTTGAAACAATATTGCATGAAAAATGATGGGGCAATTTTTGCCATTAATATGACTGGTTTCAGTTTCCAGAAAAGGTAAAAGGTAGTTCTCAAACCAGACTTCTTCTGACCCTGGGTCGGGCATACAAATTCTGTCCCTAAAATAATTAACAGAACCAGTGACAAACTGCAGCTAAAGTCCAACATGCACTGGAAACATGTCTGACTTATTGGCGGCAATGCGAACCAAACTCCTGTTCTGTCCATACAGAAACCGGGCAGCCCCTAACAGAGCACCTCTGACCACATATGCCCTCCCAGAGCAGCCCTAGAGAATGCCATGTGGAACACATTCAAATGTCTTCTCCACTCCAATGTGGACTAGGTGGACATACTCCTATGAAACCTTGAATATAAATATATCAAAAACTGCAACTTGGATTTCCACGCAATTATATATATGTATATATATATATATATATATATATATATATATATATATATATATATATATATATATATATATATATATATATATATATATATATATATATATATATATATATATATGTATATTGTAGGGTTAAGAGAATAGTGGGAAAATTGTACAAACGAATGTTCTGAGTAAAATTGCCTTGTTGATGCCAGAGGTGAAGAATGGTCAGACTGGTCTGAGCAGATGAAAGGCAATGGTGTCTCAAATAAAAGTTCACTAAAACCAAGATTTTCAGGAAACTGAGACAATTCACATGAGCTCATCAAAACTTGACAACAGAAGATTGGCAAAGAGAATTCCCGGTAGGATGAGTTTAGAATAAACAACACAAAAGCATCAACCCCTCCTGTCTCGTATATATGGTGGCTGCTGGGTGTAAATTTAAAGTTTTATGCACATTAAATGGCCTTGAGAAAGTCCCTTCCTTTATTATTACAATGCTTTTGACTGAACCACAAGTTTACTGGCCCATTGAGAAAGGTCCTGTTGTCCCCATATATAACATTATTTACCTTTCTAACACAGTAAATAGCTTAACTGAGTCAGTTCTATGGTAAATTGTTTTACTGTTGCTTGTGCATTCTGTTCTTAAAAGGTATTTAATTTATCATGCTTTTTTCTGACTTTTGCTGTTTCTTTTTTATGAATAACAACATTTTGTATATAACAAAGAACTGCATGTGCATCATGCTCAGAAACTTGCATATAAAGACAGCGACTTAAGTTCTCGACTTAAGTTCTCAAATAGTTCCAATTGATGACACGAGTAAGATATCAAGAACCACTTTCAGTCAGTCAGTATGAATATGGTTTCGTTTTCCACTGTGGCAATGATAACAAAGATCTCCAAAATGTAATACAAAGTGTACATGTACACAAGAGTAATGTAAACACAAGTGTATATGTACACTCGGAATGTACATGTACACATAGAATGTAATCACAAGAATAAACAGCGATATGGAGGAGGATCAGATATTTCTGTTTTGGGGCCTCCTTTTATATGATATTTACTTTGTTCAATAACAAAAAATAAATAAACAACAGGCTTCCACTAAACCAGCTATAGAGAAACTGACAGCCAGGCAACAGAGTGGTGACGTCACTCACAAATGCGCCATAAGAGTGCAGCATACATTTAAAAGTAAGCATGATCAGGAGCCGCAGCAGATCACTGAAAATCTATTGGAAATACTCTGGTAAAATAAATGTATTTTGAAGATATGGCATGTGAAAATGAAATACAATGCCACCTGTATTGTTTGGTGCACTTTGTCAGTGTAGATAATTGAACAAATCAGATCTTAAACACGGTGGGTTAAAAAAATGATATAACAGTTCATTGGAAGCAACAGGCAGGCTTATTCAAAATGAATAGACTCAATGTATAATATTTGTTTGAAAGAAGACAATCATGCTGAGGTGAAACTTAACAGAAACAATGTGCAAAATACTCCACAAACAAGTAAACAAACAAACAAGCAAGCAAGCGAACAAATTAATAAATTGACATAACAAGAAAACCACATTGCTTTTAGTAACTTCACTTTAACAATTATTTCACAATTATTTTTTTCTCTTTATGGACTGATACTGTGGAATCTTATTGTTCAGAAAAGCCACTTTAACTATATTATAAACATTCTGTTCACTGGTAATACAGTCGTCATATTGAAAAGATCATATTTATGAGTACAATTATTGTTAATCACTGTAATGCTTTAAATTAAATTAATGCTTTAAATAAAAAATAATGTTAACATGCTTCATGAGAAAGACATATTAATGCTGGTCACACAGGAGTTTTACAATGACAGTATTCTATAGCATCAAATCACAGAGTTCTCAATAAATAGTGAGAATAAGATCAAGTGAAAAAGATGGAAATGGAAGCAAAAAAATTGTGTTGTCACTTAACCACCCCCGCAACACTGCTTGCATTATTCCACAAATATTTGTTAGATTTCTTTGATTTAGAAAGCTGCATAATTAATTTTAGTCAGATATGTCATGTGTTAAAGCAAGGCTGGACTGTCATGCAGAAGAGAAATATTTTTCAAAATTAAATAATTTCAAGAGTGCTTGGTCCAGCCAGTTGTACAGAATATGCACAGTTGGCCACAAAACCAGTCATTCATTCATTCATTCATTTTCTTTTCGGCTTAGTCCCTTTATTAATCTGGGGTCGCCACAGCGGAATGAACCGCCAACTTATCCAGCAAGTTTTTACACAGCGGATGCCCTTCCAGCCGCAACCCATCTCTGGGAAACATCCACACACACATTCACACAAACACTCATACACTATGGAAAATTTAGCCAACCCAATTCACCTGTACTGCATGTCTTTGGACTGTGGGGGAAACCGGAGCACCTGGTGAAAACCCACGCGAATGCAGGGAGAACATGCAAACTCCACACAGAAATGCCAACTGACCCAGCCGAGGCTCGAATCAGCAGCCTTCTTGCTGTGAGGCGACAGCATTACCTACTGCGCCACTGCGTCACTACAAAACCAGTCATAAGTAACGTTTTTTAAAGATTGAGATTAACAGTACACATCACTGAAAGCTTGATAAATCAGCCTTCCACTGATATATGATTTGTTAAGGTATAATATTTGGCCAAAATACAACTTTTGAATATCTGTCATCTGAGGCTTTAAAAAATCCAAATGATGATAAAATTACCTTGAAAATTGTCCTAATTGAGCTTTAATACAAATTCAAATTATTAATTAAAAATTATTTTGATATAGAAATATACAATATATATTTATGCAATATGATCTTTACATATTATTTTAATGATTTTGGCTTTTTACCCATTTGATATGTTTTGGCTATTGCCAAAAAGCGACATGGTGGCTTAGTGGTTAGCACTGTCACCTCACATCAAGAAGGCTGCTGGTTCGAACCCGGCTGGGTCATTTGGCATTTCTGTGTGGAGTCTGTCGCTGTTCTCCCTGTGTTCACATAGGTTTCCCCCAGGTGGTACGGTTTCCCCCACAGTCCAAAGACATGTGGTATGAATTAACTAAGTAAAATGGCCAAAGTGAATATGCGTGAATTAGAGTGTATGGATGTTTCCCAGTACTGGGTTGCAGCTGGAAGGACATCAACTGTGTAAAGCATATGCTGGATAAGTTGGCGGTTCATTCCGCTGTGGCGACCCCTGATAAATTAAAGGACTATTCCAAAGAAAAATTAATGAATGAATATTGTAAAAAATATACCTCCCTATCTTTTATTGACTTCTATTGAAGGATTGTTCAATGTGAAATCCCATTGGTCAGAAAAGCCACTTTAACTACATTATGAACATTCTGTTCACTGGTAATACTTGTACAGTCAAGTCATATTGGAAAGATCATATTTACGAGTTGAATAAACATTAATGGCAACACAAAGTATTAAGTGGATCAGCTGATACCTCATTAAACATTTAAACAGTGGCAATTGTGTATAAAAATTATGTTTCCAAGAGTGGTTTATTTAAACACTGTTTAATAGCTGAAACATTAACTAATAAGTAACATTACAAACAAGTAATATTAAAAGTCTTGTTTGCTTTTGGTAACATCATTAATTATGTTTAAGGAATGATTCAGTGTAGACATTGCAATTTGTTTTTTTTTTTTTTGCAATATATATTGCGATATAAATACAATTTGAGCAGATTGTTTCAATAGCTCTATTTGGAATAAATTCATCAATCTAGGTTGATTGAGATTAACCTGAAGGGGATTGAATCATTTGCATTAAAAAAATAATAAAATAGAAATTAAGCATTTTGAGCAAAGATATAAAAAATGAAATAAGCAGTCTTAATAGAATTCAAATATAGAAATCCAATAAGCAAATGCAAAATAGCATTGTAGCCTTCATCATATTAATAATTCTGTAAAACTACCCTTTATTAAAAAGCTACAAATTATACAGTTTCTTGTGCCTTAAAGCTTCAAGCTCTTCTGAAATTCTCACACAGTCACAGTCCTTAAAAACACATGCAAATTATACTTTTTTTTCTCTAGTACGGTTACAACTCCTGCTCGACTATGATACCAACTCAACATTGAACGTCCTTCCATGTGATTATAGCGAATGCGCATATTGCGATATTGATGCTAAAGCGATACATTGTGCAGCCCTAATGGGTTGTATGGTAAATCTCCTGAATAAGAACTAAATTACATTTCTGCTTTAAAAAAAACTTTTAATTTCACCCTTCTGCCAATATTTATCAATATTTTATATAAGGAGAATGGCACACGATGCACTTTATAATTGGACAAATGACTTAATGGCATGCCTTCTAAACAAGCACAATGTAGGGAATAACTAGATATTACACCAGTCAACTTTATCAAATGAAATGAATGTAGTTAACTCAAGATTGACTGAAAAGTTAATACTTCTCATTTATAAGAGTTTTCAAAGTTCACAGTACACATATACTGTAGATTTTTTTTTTTTTTTTACCCAAATAGTTTGTAGTAATCAGTTTTCTCCAACAGTTTGAGTTACCTTAACTTATTGGGTTTTACAGTACTCAGTTGGTTTGTGTTCTCTTCATTTATTGGATTTTACTGTACTCAGATTGCTTTGTTTACTCAAATGGATTAAGTTCACAGTACTCAATAGGATTAGTTTTTGAACTTAAATGGTTTGAGTTGTCTTAACTTTTTGGGTTTTACAGTGAGAAGAAAGATTAAACTAAGTATACAGCCAACGCATCCAATTCAAACACTTTACTAACGCTACAATAAACTAATGATTTAGTCTGTGTCATGTCCAATAGCGCAGTGGTCCAATTACTCTCTTAGATAAAGGTGAAATGATGTCCACATACGTGGCTCCTCACAACAGGGTGTAAAAAAGACTTATGCCACTCAAAGCACCTCCAGGATCTGTAATGATTCTCGCCTCCTTCATTTCTTGTTTTCACGCTGATTAAAACAAGACCCTAGGAGGTCCAGGGCACTTTTTCCACAGTGGTTTTGAGGACGAGGGCGCGCGTGAGGACAGTGGAGAATGAGAAAACGATTATTTTTGTTCTCAAGCATGTAATTGTTCTTGCGTGTTCAGTGTGCACAAGAGAAGGACCCTCTTACCCTCACTGTTGGCTACAACAGGGGAACTTATCTACTACTTGGGGTTTTGAAAGAGAGTGGGATACATGTAAGGAAAGAAATAGGAAGAAGCAGCTGGAGAAAGTTAAAACAGTAGCGAAGAGAAAGAAAATGAGAAGGAGTGTGTGTCTGGATTGGAGTGGTATACACAGCTCAGTCAGAGCGGAGAGAATCTCCTCAGCCCCATCTGCTCTCGACACAGCTCTCATTACACTCACAGGCCCATCCATCAGCCTGCAGCCACACAACTCTGCCACAGCCCACATTAATGGAAAGAGGAAGGAGAAAGAGACATGGGCAAAGTGAAAAGGAGAGAGACAGGATGCAACCGAGAGAGAATGATAGAATGTGTGGGGTGAGACAGAGAAAATCAAATTATTTCATTTACAAGCTAAATCAGCCTGTGAAAAGGACGATATACTCTCTGATGCTAAATATGCAGAACTATGTCACAACACATAAGCACCCAGACAAAACGCAGGCAAATATCAAACCAGTCAATAGATTTGTCCGTATGCCAGTCATGCAATTTTCAGCGTAATGGATGTCAATCTTTGATCAATGTTTTGTGTCCAAACCCTTGACCTTTCCGTCATGTGATCCATTCCATTAGAACAAATCACCTAGCTGTGGATAAATGCCACTGTCATAAAATCACTGAAGCAGAGTAACAGATTTATGGGGACAAATCACTTCAAGAACAACAGCAATGGAAACTTATTTCATTATACACATTTAGATTACAAAATATCAGGTGTAATGAGAAGAAATTCATACTAGACATTTTCTCACAACTACTTTCAATCATCTTAGACATTTGTGAAATTACCTGCTTTTTTTTTTTTGGCTGATTTTATGTAAAAAAAATATTTAAAAAATATATATATAAAAGTAAAAAAGTAAAAAAAAAATATTTTAAATATAAAGGACAGACTTGCCTGTCTTATTTTTTCCCTGGAACACACATACACACACATGCACGCATGCACGCACGAACGCACGCACAAATAGTTTTGGATAATTTAAAATATGTGCAGATGGCTATTATTCTGCTGTGATTTTACTCTCATTCAGAGAAAGTCTGAAAAGCTACTGTGTTGTCTCATACTTCACTGACATTTTCAAAATGTCTTTTATGTTCTGATGAAAAATCGCATCAATTGTGAAAAAAATAAGGACTGAAATTTTACTTTTGGGTGAGCAGTCCATTATCTATGAATACAGGGCCCAAGTAAAGAGTCTACTATAATTTGCTTTCTGTCGGAAGTGGTGTTAGTGAGGCCAGCAGCGCTCTGTGTGGGTCCTAACGCCCCAGTATATATATATGGGGAATCTATACTGCTCAGTCTTTTGCGGTCTTTCGGATGAGACGTTAAAATGAAGTCCTGACTTTCTGTGGTCATTAAAAATCCCAGGATGTCCATTAAAAAAAAGAGTAGGGGTTTAACCCCAGCATTCTGGCCAAATTTGCCCACTGGCATCTGTCCATCATGGCCTCCTAACCATCCCAATATCATAACTGGTTTCATTATTCTTGTCTCCTCTTCGCCAATCAGCTGGTGTGTGGTGTGCAATCTGGCACAATATGGCTGCCATTGCGTCATCCAGGTGAATGCTGCACACTGGTGGTGGATGGGGAGATTCTCCCCCAATGTTTTGAGCAAGTGTCTAGAAAAGCGCTATATAAATGAAAGGAATTATTATTATTAATTTTATTGTTACATTTTATTTTGTTGTAAAATATTCTTGTGTTTTTTCTGTCTTCAAAAAATAGTGCTGTCCAATGCAATATCACGTAAACATTTTATTGTTTAAATAATAACCTCATTTATTTATTTATTTATTTTATGATCTGACCTTCATTTGTTTTGCAAAAATGTGCTTATATTTTCTGTCTTTAAAATAACTTTGCATTCTTACTTAAGTAACTTAAGTAAAATTAAGCATGACTTCAGGATTTTTTTAAAAACCATTGTTGTGGAATTTAAAAATGTAGTCCAATCAATGACATTCCTACTTTTTGGCTTAAGCGCTGATAAAAAAAAAGAAGAAAAAACACTTATTGAACCAAGGGAAAATATTTATTTATTTCCTATGAAAATACTCCTCGTGTATTATTTTATTGCAGTCAATTCTACTTCAGTGTTCCAACTTATGCTTCTTGAGTATTATATTAAAAAAAGTCTTAAAAGTGCAATGAACTTATCCCAGCTAGTTTTCACTTTGGCAGCACATAGAATTAACGTTAGTGTATATAACAAGCAGCACACTGAGCAATTCTGGACAACAAGCAGACTTAGCAAAGCAATGTGAACTCTGAGTGCTTACCTGCTCTGGGCCCTGAAAACAGATCCGACACAATGGAGTCCTCACTCCACTGTCCGTGCAGCTGTTGAGTGATAACCTTTCATCCAGCTTTTCCTTAGAACAATCCTCAGATGAGCTGCAGCAGTCCAGTGTCCTCGGCGGGTCCACTACGCTATGGGTCCAGTCATCGGGCCCTCGTGTGTCCAAAGCCTCCTCACCTGTTACCGGTTGATAATGTCCGTTGGCTAAAGAGTGGCTCTCTGTGGCGCTGCTCGTCGCATTGCCCTCCGCGTTTAGTTCGTTCATGGGTGTGAAGGCAGGTGGCGATGCCGACGGTGTCGGTGGCCTGAGTAGGAAAACCTTCAGGTCACTGAACAAGACGCAACAGCGGCCTTTCTGCTTGCCCTGGCGGCGCAGCATCGGTCTGCGACTCAACAATCCCCAACACCATACAATGACACCGATAGCCAACAACATGTGCCCGTCTTATGAATAATGAAAAGGCGGTCTATGTTTTTAAACGGCCTCTAATGCTAAGGCTATCTGTTACTGGACTCCAGCAGGTCACATAACACAACTTACGGTTTAGTTTCCAGTGAGGAATAACACTTGTGTCGCTGCTTCAGTCTCCGGAAGAACGCCACTTTCAACACAGCCTCTCTTAAAGTAGCCGTTTGGACACAGCAAGTTGTTTGTTTTCAAAAGATTCCGAGAGCTACATTAACGAGCGCGTTTCAACTTAGTTGATTGTACGCACGTGTAGACTGTCGACCGCGGTAACGTGCACATGTAACGCTCAAAATCAGTTTATTACCACTTTTGGTAACCTAATGTTGGTTCAGACATTAAGTAATATTTTTACTTGAATAAAAGCCACGTCGTTTAGATGTTGCCACATTTTAGTTTACTTAAAGAACTGTCACTACTTATGGCGTTTATAAAACTAGGTCAAAAACATCCAAATCGAACATTTTTACATGAACCAAACAGACAAGTAAATCGACCTGAATAAAAATGTAGGGGATTCCCGCGAACAGCCTCTGACAAAGAGCTTCTACCCTCAGGTACTCTTGTCAGTGGCATCTATTCATCAAAGAAGGAAAACAGAAATGCAAGCTATTCGTCAGTAGGTCCAAACAAACGGTAGCCTTGGCTTGTCTTATTATCAAACTACTAAAGTCTACGATGCACACGCACACATTGTGGACCAGCCATGGAATAGCATTTTCTGTTCTCTAATTTACATTGTCCTCGATCATTAGCCATCTTCCGAAAGCGACGCGAATAGCTGACGTTAATATGAACGCAAAGTGCCTTGCCTGAAACGAAATAAAGCCACAGTCTTGCCAATTAGCCAGCAATTGTCCTTCATCTCATGTTTCGGGTCCGACCGCTTGCAAATGCATCCCTCACAAGTCAGGTGCCAACGTCTTGTTAGTTCAGGCAGTGTTCAGCAGGCATCTCTTTAAACACCCAGCCCTTGTTGCAGAAATCCCAAGGCAGTTTATATCACTGTCCCGCCTAATGTCAGACATGTCTCTCGAAAATCAGTCCTGAGCTGAAGCAGATTCGCTGTCGACGATGAGGAAATATTTTTTGCCATTCACACAGTCCGTCGTTTTATCACATCTAGCTCCTTTCTTTTGAGTCAAAATGCTGCCGAAATAATAAAGTGGCTCCTGCGTGGTAATCCCAAACCGTTGCGGTTCATGCGGCGATAGGCGTTGTGCAGTTCTAACACGAGTTGTTTATGATAATCATCAGTAAAGCCGGAGGATGCTCGCTCTCGCTGCGGTTTCAGCACCATGTTGGCTGGGACAGCTCCCAGGCGCGGGCCCGTCTCTCTCCCAGAGTGTGATGCAAGCAAAGGGGGCGAGCGCAAGGCAACGAAACGAATTTAATCACGTCCTTACAATTTGTGCTCCTAATAAATAAAGACCTGACTCTTATCCAGCCGGAAAGCCGGTGGGATTTAAAACTAGGTTGCGAATTAAGACATATACACATTTAACTCGAACCTGTGGAGATCATTCGTGTATTCTGCATTCCTCATCCTACGAGCCCCACACACACGGATTCGGTTTCAGCCCTCAAGTGGGACCTGCTCACTAACACGTGTGTTTCTAGGGCAGTGTTATCAGTGTTTCTCTTGTCGCCCCCTCTGAGATGAACCCGCTGAACTCCAAACAAGATATCAAGTAAACGCTGTGCAGACATTTCCTGAACTTTAAGTCTTACAGCTGCAATTGCAGCATGACATTTTTCAGCATAAATCCTCTGTAGCAGATGACAGGAATCAGTCTCTGGAAAGATTGAGTCTGATTGCAGCTCTGAGTTTGCACTGTAAAATTCATTGTTAAACTTACAGTAAAAAAGGCAGCTGCACTGTGGTATACCAGAGCATAAAATACAGAGTGGATGTTATAAGCAGCATAATGTATCATGATGACTCTATATTTAAAAGTTACAACCTTGTAGAAGTCATTAAAATATGTTATGTTGATAATTTACCAAAATGAGCTATGTGCTAGTCTGTTCAGTTGTGTTGTAAAACACATAAACAATAATGCAGGTGGTGTAACAGATGGCCACATGATGACATAAAAGTTCATCAAAATTTGTATTCAGCAAGTGTGGTGATAATTTAAATAGAGGGCACGATGTTGCTCACACACACACGCACGCACACACATGTTTTCTACATTCAGACTAAAAACATGTGTTTATATGAAGTACTAAAACAATATGTATTGACTCAATGTAAAAATTATATTCATATTGCCTTATTAAATATATATTTTCCATATAGTATTAAGTATTTATTATAAAATATAGTTATAATGTAACATTTTATAAACTTTTTGACATAAAAAACGATTCTAGAAAAAAGGATACATTTTGTGTACACTTATATTTATCATATATGCGTCATTTAATGGTAAATAAAGTACAAAGATGCACCATAGATATATACACTATATTGCAAACGGACCCTGAGCATGCATCAGTAGTGCTGCCACATTGGGATAGTGCTTCCAGAACAAAAATTATTCAACTGTACTAGTCAAAACTAATGCCAATGTGAAGATGCTGGACTTTTGCGCTGTGTATAGGTGTAGTAACAAGCAAACAAAGAAAACAAAGCACAAAGGCAGAACATTTCATAGGTAAGATTTTATTTTTTATGTTTTTGTTTGTTACTAACTTTTGTGCTAAACAAGTGTTATTAATGAAAATACAGCCTCTGGATGCACTGACCATAAGAAAAGTAGCACCAACTCGCTCTAAATAATGGCTTATGCTAGTTGGCTTATGCTAGTTTGTTTGAATAAAAACAACAAACAATGTAAATGAAATATGACAAAAAGATACTTCGGTGCTAGAAACTTGTGTTATTGTTGGCTAAGAGAACTAGTCGTTCATAACGGAGATTCATTTACAAACGATTTACTCTCTCCATTAGAATGAGAAGTGAAAGCAGGAGAGAGGGTGTGTTTTAGGATACGGATTAGATCAAATGTAACAGGAAGGGAGGATAATACATTTCCATGCACACAAACACACACTTTGTTGGCAATGCCCGTGCGGTCACTTATTCATCGATCTAGAAAAGCGATGTAAAATTATAGTTTTCGTAATTAAAAAAAATATTTGCATTCTGATAAACTGGTAAAACTCTCTATCATAGATATATGTATAAATGTGTATATATATCTGGCTCTGTATGGCCAGTCCTCCACTGCACATTCATTTCAAAGCAGTGCTACCCTGTACTAAAATGGCAGCTCTATTGACGCATTCCCCTCAAAAGACACCAATAGCGTAGGTGACATCTAATGTAAATATCTATAAAGATGCACTATTAAAAAATGATATTGTCCCAGCAACAGTTTTTTATACTGTTTGTGTAACCCCTGAAATGTGAAATTAAAGAGTGAAATGAACCCGAAAGCCCTAAAAATGTCAATTTAATACAATTACAATTTTTTTTTACGATTGCTTACACACTAAAATTTTCCCAAAACCTTGAGAGGTATCTGACTGCGAAGCTGCATCCAATGCTTTTTAATGCGCTTACCTAACTCCACCCCTAACCCTACTCGTCACAGTGACGTCACTCACTCCACTGAGTGCATTGTGTCTGACATTGCATCGCTAAGTGATGCAATCTCAGCTTACACCATAACGGCTGCATCCAGATACTATTGAAAACCTTACATTTTAGAAGCAAAACACAAGGGTAGATCTGCACAACTGTAAGCACATAGTCATCACACTTTTTGCAAAACATTACACACAGTGATCTGCAAATCATTAACACACTTATTTGCATTTGACAGCATGATGGAATTTCCTTGCAAATTTAAAGCAAAGGCAACACAAACATGAGCCAATTGGTTAAACACAGCCATCAGGTGTGCACACACTGCTGCAAAACTAAAGACAGACCAATCAGCTTGAACCACAATAAAAAGCAATCGGTATAAACTGTTAATCTCCCATAAATATGTTTGCAGTAGTATAGCTATAAATATTAGTCTTCAATAAAAATAAGGCAATGTCCTGATAAGAGGAAGAGAAAGCATGAAAGGGAGGAAGATTAGTAAACAGGAGGCAGGGGAAGAAGGATAATTTTTTTGTTACTGAAATGTAAAAATCGCTAGAAAGCTGAATAAATAAGCTGTACATTGTTGTATGGTTTGTTATTTAAGATAGGGCAATATTTAGCCTATTACTGTTTGGTGAATACAGTATGATCATGTACAGTACCTTAAAGCAATACCTCTGAAACAAATCAAACTCAGATTATATCAGTATAAGTCAACTAGAAATGATGTGAGTGTTTAAAATTGATTACAGCAGTGTGTAAATAAAGAAAGCTAATTATATTGAATGAAGCATGTGTGTTCCATATGGTTTCAAAATTGGGTTTTGTTATATTGTTGTAAAGTTTTAAATGAAGTGTTTAATTTTTCTAAAGAACTGATGCCAAGGTATCCATAATCCTTGACCAGGCCGTATCCTGAGCTGATGCTGTGGTGGTCTTAGAGGTTTGTAGTACATGCATGAGACTGATTCCTGAATGTCCTCAGTGACCGACGAGTCCCCGCATTGATCTTGTGGGCCTGTCTGATCACCTGCCAGTGATCTACTCACACCTGCAGCTTCTCCACAATGGACGTCCAGCATTCTCTAGCCTTCAGTCTCCATGCCTGCCTGCGCCTATACGGCTCCACACAGGAAGTTTGGCCAGAGGAAAAATGGTTGTGCCCAACAGAACCTGGTTTCTCTCAAGGTTTTTTTTCCTTCATTTCGTGAGTAGGTGAAGTTTTTTTTTCATTAACGACTGACTTGGTTAAATTGGGACTTGTGGTGCTGTGCATCGATGGTTTGTGTTTGTGTAAATTGTTTTTACAAAATGAGCCTTAAATTGTGCTTAAGCAGTCTTAAAAAAAACTGTAATACAAATAACTGCTTATTAGGATTTTTATTTTTATTTTACCTGTATTGAAAAATGCACAGTTTGTGGGAAATAAAAAAACTAAACTAAATGAATTGAGGAAAATACTCGAAATAGAGAGAGACATTTGTCTAGCTGAAACACTAAATGTCCCTGACAGACTGGCCTGTATATTTCACAAGCTGTGAGCCATTTCACTCATGATGAGAAGGAGAATTTCAGTTTCTGCTGAAAGCCAAAATTCAAATTGTTATTTAAAGGTTATTTGTGAGAATCATGTGTTGGTTTTAAATAATTTCATTGGTTAAGAAACGGCACAGGAGCTTAAAAATATATAGAGAGATTCAGTCATGTATTTACTTTATATGATATTTGAATATAAATTGTGCAGATATGTATGCACTGTTGCTTAATGAACTAAATAACTAACTAAATTAATTAAAGAAGCATTGTGGTGAAAATGATCCTAAAATGTATCATTCCCTTGTCTTTTTTCTATGACACATGGCCCAAAGGCTATGTCACAGTCACATGCACATGTATCAACTTCAGCTTTGCAGATTTGACTGGAGTGATGGGTAAAGCTACTGTAAAGCGGTTTCATGGTGGCTCACAGCCTTTCTACATGCCTGTGAAGATAAGCCATTAAGACAGAAGAAGGAAAACTAGGGATAAAGACCAAACCAAGGCTAAAAGGGCCAGTCATGTGTGAACCAATGGCTCTGACTCCCTGTTGTTAGGGTAAAAAAAGACACAATTGACAAATAATAATCATATTTTCCATTATGACTGAATGAAGAAGATTATGATAAATATATATATAGAAAAATATTTGACGGTAAACAGATTATTTTGCCCTTTTAGCCTATACTGTTTGACCAGTGTGGAAGATACAAGATTATTAACAACACTATTTGAATCTTTTCTCTTACAAATTATGTTGAACTTTGTGATAAGATGAAAAGGTGAAAGATGTTTCCATTATAATAATTATTTCTTACATTTATCCACCAGAGGTCGCTGTGTACGCTTTCTGAGATGCTTAATTTCTCTTGTGAGTACCATTTTTGCCTGCTCTTCTCATGTAAATCCACCAGAGGCCGCTGTCGACTGACTGTTTGACTGACTGACTAAATGATCGACTGACCCACCCTCGTCCTTCCCTAAACCCAACCAAAAAGCACAGATTGACCTACACACCCACTTCCCTAAACCCAACCAACAGTTTTAAAAAGCAATCCACAAAAGGTAAGACCCTCGTCTGATTTTTACCACATTTTCAGATTATACCACATTCTCACCTTGTTATTTACTTGTTTATTTTATATATAGTTTTTGTCTTACCCGCTTTCTGCAAATGTTCTTCACCGGACTCGAACCCCATCATTGTGTTCAACTTCCCTCAACTATCAAGTCCACCGGCATACATGGTGAGCAAACTGGACAAGCTGGTAACAGCGAGAAAGCTGTTCATACGGAGGTAAGTGGCAGCTGGTAAGCGCAAAAAAGAAACAACATCATACTGCCCCGCAGTTTTCAATTTAACAGCGAAATGCAGCCATACGTACTTCTGGCTACATAATTTGCAATCTCCAGAAATGTTTATGGGGCTGCGTTTTAGAATGAGCCTATGTTGTTTATAAAGTTTCTGGAAACTCAAAGCGCAGGGCCAGAGGGGAAATTTGGCCACGATGCTGGGGTTAAACCCCTACACTTTTTTGAAGGACATCCTGGGATTTTTAATGACCGCAGGGAGTCAAGACCTCGGTTTAAAGTCTCATCTAAAAGACGACCCTCACTAAGCAGTATAGAGTTCCCATCAATATACTGGGGTGTTAGGACCCACACAGACCACAGGTTGTGCACGCCTTGCTGTTCTCACTAACATCACTTCTTGCAGCAACCTAGCTTTCCCATGTAGTCTTTTTCACACTGCATGACTATCTGGGCTAGCATTTCGTCACTGCTTTGTTTACACTGCAAGATGGATCGGCTGCAGTGTGATGGATGGACCTTGCCAAAACTGCATCTTACAACCAAACACAAGCAAGAATGACATGGAAACAACGCCAGGTCATGTAGTATATCTTTTGTTATTTACTGCATAATGAAAAAGAGGCCTTTAGTGGGGTAGAAAATGTACTTATTGCTCACCTGGGTTCGAAGGGAATTAGCAATTTCCCTTCCCTTGATATTGCTCAGATGACACGTCAAACAGACACGGGTGCCCCTGGAAATTTTACACTAGTTTTTCCTCCATTTAGTGGGTCCAAAAAAACTGAAAATGAGCACTTTTAACTTCACCTTAACCTCCCACTGGCCTGGAGATACCCACACTAGTGGATACTGCTCTCTCATTGACTTTAGGTAAACAGCAATGTTATTTTCGCTCAGAACACATTTCACGTGGCATGATTTTGAATCGCAGACAGGTCCAGATATTTAGCATGCCAAATATCTGACGAGTGTCGGTGACTTGTTGGTCTCTCAGATAGCATCTTTGATAGTTCATAGTGTGAACGAGCACTGATTTACCTGTGATTTCAAACATTTGTCGTAGCTGTATCAAAACCTATCAGCTAAAATCGGCAATTTATCGAAATCTGTCAAAATCAGGGCTAAAGTCGTGCAGTTTGAACTCAACATTGGCTTCAGTGGGCGACCATGTGAGAATTGCAGAGTGCTAGCTGCTGGCTCAAAGTCTTAACAGTGAGTATTTACATATTTTCTTTGGTAAAAATTAAATGTTTTATATACAGTATAGTTATTGCATGTAAATAATCATTCATGTAGTGTTATCACACAAAAATGTGCCATGTTGCCCCACGTCTGGAAATAGCTGTTATCTGTTTTTTGCAGATAATAAAAAAAAAAAAATCGAAAGCAACAACAATAATAATAAAAGTGAAAATAATAATAATAATAATAATAATAATAATAATTCTTATTTTAAATCCATCAAAGAAGCATATCTGCCTTCCAACTAGAAAAAAAGGATTTTGAACCTAATACTAATTTTGTGTACACCTCACAATATGCCTTCAGAAAATCAACTTTTCTCCAGAATATCATTATCATTATTACCTGTTATACTCATCTCAACTAAAGTGGTGTGTGCATCCTTGTCGTCTCCATTTCCTTTGACGATCCCTTAGCAAAACAAGATATCCTTCAGG